>NW_022194793.1:1253891-1720884 GCF_900067095.1 Fusarium proliferatum ET1 | reverse complement strand
TAATGTATATCCTTTTTGCCTTATATATATAGATACTATATATATATATATTGTATATTAATAAATTATTTCTTTATAATAATATTATTATATATTATCCTCTCTTTTATTATGCCTGCCCCTATCTAACACTACCTCTCTACCTAGGTAGGTAACTAAATATATATATATTATTTAATTAGGCAGCTCTGGTCCCTGGCTTTATAGTAGGGAGTTTTTTTTTTTTTTAGCCTATTATTAGGTTAGGTTAGGTTAGGTTAGGGTAAGTTATATCCTAACTGGCAGAAAAAGCAGAGTTTCTTTACTGTTATCTTGTAATACTATAATTACTTAAAGCACTTAAGCTTAAGCTAAAGCCAGTAAGTGCCAAAATAGAAGAAGGGAAGGCAACAGTATTGCCAAATATTAGTTACCTATCTATTACTAAATTATTTATCTTTAGCTATTTTAATAATATTTAAAAATAAGCTAACTATTATATATAAAATAGTTAAGGACCTATAGATTCCTAAATAAGCTTATAATAGATTTAGGATAGATATAAGTTTAGAACCTATAGATCTTTAGGGAAAGAGGGGCAGTAGTCTTAAGGTATTCTATTAATATTAATGGTAACAGTAGGCAGTTGCAATTTAATAAATACAGTTACAGCTGCAGTATATATATATCCTATTGCTTACTCTTTAGACTTTACTAATAGGTATCTTAGCAATCTGCAATATAATGTATATACTTTTTGCCTTATATATATAGATACTGTATATATATATATATTGTATATCGATAAATTGTTTCTTTATAGCAATATTATTATGCATTATCCTCTCTTTCATCGCGCCTGCCCCTATCTAACGCTACCTCTCTACCTAGGTAGGTAATTAGGTATGCATGTAGATGGATTGGTGCTCGCTTTCTATGTATCCTGCCTTATGATTTGACAGGACCCGAGATATCACGATTGCCATGACACAGACATTACAGGGCCGAGAACATGGGGCTTGAATTGATGCTGGCAATTTCAACGATGGATCTCTTATCTTATTCCGATCCGATCGTATGTATGTATGTATCTACTAATCTACTGTGCGGATAATACTGCAATTGAAACTCGATCCATGCAAGGTAGTTTTATATAGTACATACCTATCTGAAAGGGCTCATCTTCTGTCTGAAGGGTGATGAGCAGCATCATGATCCTCTTGCACAACACTGGCCGGCACGCTTTAGACCATTACTAGCCCAGCCGGGCGCTCAACTCTTTACCCGCCTACCAACGATAGCTGCCACTAACAACAAGAGACGATGCAAGATGATGTTGAAATACTATATCTACCTGGCTTATTATGTAGGAACGAACGAACATTTCACAACAGCAGCATCATCCCGCCCCTCCATCATGAGTTTTACCTTTCGCCAAAGGCTAAAGGGCACCCATCATTTGTGAAATTCAAACTCCCCCTTTACGCGACATGTGGTTGGCTCATTCGGTTCTTTGATGGCCTTTTCTTACTCCACCTTGGAGTCCCAATTCGTTGTCGATCCACATGAGCTGCAGGCCACTCTTATTACTACCTATGTAGAGAGAGGATCACCAACGGGCTTCACCTGATCAGGCAGTCAGTCGGGCTAAGCCTTTGAGGCAAGCAGCGGCTAGGTTTAGAAAACTCGATGATTAACAGACAAGACAAGCTCAAATCATTGCCCACCGAATCCACTGCTTAGTTACTGGGTTTGTTTGTTGCGTTTCAAGCTGGGACCCTTGCCATGTTCGTTGGCTTGTTCTTTTGAGCTTCTCTATATGGTCCATTGCCGCTCAATGGTCTCGTGACCTTCCCGTCTGGTCGTTCTTCAGGGGTCTTCTGTTTCACTTGGCCCTGAGCTCCGAGATGCTCGGCCGGTGCACGGCCATGCTTTCTCCTCTGGACCCCTCGGTCTTGATGGAAAAGAAAAGACTAGGGATTCAGACAGCTCGGGATTCTGTTGGCCATTATTCATACAGAGTGCGCTCACGCCATTCGCGTATTCACGTAAGTTCGACATTGGTTGCACACGTCTTGCTGTTCCGGGTAATTTCTATCAGACCACCATCGGAGCGGAACATCGCTGAAGTTCGGGAGTAGGTAGACATACACATGGTATGGTAAGCTAGGAGTTGCGGCTCCTCGGCGCTTCATCAAACCCTGAGCGCCTTCCGCTAGGTTGTTGTCGCTTTCTTCTGGAATCTTGGAAGCTCTTGAGACTGGAGAGCGATTCGTTCCACGCCACCTGAAGTTCCACATGCTGGCCTGTGCAGGATTTTCCATCTCCACGATGATGGATGATGGATGATTCTATACCGCAGCGCGCTCCGTACTTGGCCAGATCCTTGTCCAGTTATTTCCAGCCTAGGCGCTGCCGAGATTATGTGGGACTTCCACCGGGGCTCGTTGTCTGCTTGCAGCCACGTTTCCTAACCTTTCTAGCCTAGCCTCCGTCCTTAATTCGTGGCGCTGTCGACCTGCCTGTCGCCGTGGGGAGCGGAAGCTGGGGCGCCTCTTCTAGATCTGCCATGTCCAGCCAATTACTACCATACTGGTAGGATCAGTCAATCAAGACTGGCTTCGTCACCGACTCCCTGCCTCAAGTCTTTCAAGACACTGAGGCGCTAAAATGAAAAGATGATGCAGAGTACGTACTTGTATTTCTGGTCAGAGGACACAAGGGCTCGGTCGGCTTCGGTCGGCCATGTTCGAGACAAAATGACCGACAGTCATTTCCATTATCCAATCAAGGCTGACTAGCACTCGCATATCGCATCTTGTTAGAAATTCAGGGTCCAAGCAAGTGGCCCAAGCTGTGAGCTATAAGATGTAACTCATCACTTTGTACGGATACATACCGGCATTATGGAGTAAATCAGGGAGCATTTACGTACTGCTTCCGAAGCCACGGACAGTCTCACCAAAGTATAGTCTACAACTGTTGCATTGCTGTGGAGGAATCCTCGAGATGGAGAAGCAAAAGTCAAGCAACGACAAAGCGGAGGCGGTTGCATGTGGTCAAGCATGACAACTCTCGATATCTGTTGATACTACTTGGCACCAGACACAAAAAGGACTTGCGAATTGTCCTGCCGATCTGTCCATTCTAGACATTTTCATTCATTGATACTGAGAAGTCTAAACAATATTCAGGGTCCGAAGAGGCCTCGGAATCTGGTGGTAAATGTGCTGCTTTCACCGCTGATCTGCATAGTTAGAACAGGACCATTCAGATAGACACATGCATGGTGTTTCAAACGGTCTCTTGGTGCTTGGTTGAGGCTGGTATCGAACTTATTATTATTATCCATGATAGAAGGCCAACCAGACGATTCGAGACTTGACCCAGGAGCACAGACATGGGCCAGACAGCGTGCAACACCATTCCCCATCATAAGGACCAGTTTAATGCTCAAGCTTGACCTGTTAGCTTACACGGTTTTCAATACTGCCGTGATCATTGTGAACAATGACTGGCTGGCAGTAGCCTAGACCAGACCATCGTCAGGGGTCCAGAATCGATGACAACTGGGTCTCACTCTCACTCCGAGGAGGGCTCCCATGGTACTGGCTTGTATCGAGTTCGATCCAGCTGTTGGGTCCCGAAACATGATCAATTTCTTTCGAGTGACATGGAAATGCTGGTCTTTCCAGCGAGTTACACGGTACTAAGTGCCAAAGGCTTGCCTCCAACAAAAGAAAAGAAGAAAAAAGAAAGAAAAAAGAAGAAGAAAAGAAACTCCGTTCTCATCAAAGAGCTCCTGGGGTCTGCTCCGAGAGCCCACACCATTTGACTTTGTTAGGGCCCGTAGTGCCAAGAGTTTAAGTGGATGATGTGCTTTACCTGTATCGGAAGTCGACCTTCAATATCCCCTGTACAGCTGCGGCTCCTCGGCATTCTTATCAGTTATCTTCGATTGGCTGTGTCTTACACCCTCCCTTAGGTTTGACATATGGACTTAGTAAAGGCTCCATCGGTCGGAAGCCAAGCTGATGATTTGCCTGAGGCATAAAAGATGATGGTCAGTAGATTTCGGCCTTTCAATCTGACCAATGGGAAGCCCCTTCACCTAATATGCATACTACCAGTATGAGCGACTTGATCAACCAAGAGGTTCCTACGAATTGCCCAACACTACTCAACAACCTATACTACACAACCCAAACAAGGGAGGGCATCGATTAACGGAGGTATGTGCCTATAGGACGTAGTTGGTAGGTACAATCTCCTCCACCGCCTTTTTGTTCCCCTCCTGTTTGATGCACATTGTCAACGCCTCACAAGGGTCATGTGCATCAGACAAATCCCTCTCTGCATGCAATGCCGAACCCTGTCAGAGCCTGTCACATTCTTGTGTTTCTCGCTTCGTCTTGAATAGGAAGTTTACCGCTTAGCTATCGGATTCCTTGCCAGGGCGTTAATCTTGGAGGGGCCGGGCCTCTCCGTTGGTCTCGAGTCGAGCCTGGCGCTTCTGGAGCACAGCCCTAGATTGCCGTTAAATGTCTCGACTGTCGCTATTTGCTTTTTCCCCTCCTTGCCTTTGTGGCCATGGTGGCTTGCGCGGCTCCTGTTTAATCAACCTCGCGATTCATATCACCCGCAGATCATAGGCGATTAAACGACTCCTGCATTGTGGCTGAATCAAGAGATCTGATAATAGTATACTCTCTCAATTGTCCCATCACTGCCAGTGGGTGGTGTAGATGATCACTACAGGTTAGGGCGCTTTTTTAATGTGCATTGATGATTGTATATTGCTTCCTGACTTCTGCGTATAACTGTGGTCTCGCGCGGAGTTCTACCAAGACCCTGTGTCGCCAAACGACAATTCGTCGGTCTTGAAGGATGTGAGACGAGGCGGATTGGATGAGTCACTCGTTCTGTTTCGTTGAAGGTGGGACCTACTATGCATAGGAGGTTCTATCACACCGTATAATGTAGTTGCATATTCATATTATGTATGTGGTTGGCTACCTAGCCAGGTAGGGCTGAGGCTCACTCCATTTCCCATCTCCCACTCTTGCCCCCGTCCTTGAGGACAACTCTCAACCCCTCGATAACCATGCCCTTATCCACAGCCTTGCACATATCGTAAACCGTCAATGCCGCCGTAGACGCCGCCGTCAACGCCTCCATCTCCACCCCCGTCTTTCCATCGCACGTGACCGTGACTGCGATCTCGACTCTGTCGTCACCCCTGACGTCGAGATCAACCGTCGCCTTGGAGAGCGAGATCGGATGACAGAGTGGGATCAGATCTGGAGTTCGCTTCGATGCCATGATGCCAGCGATCCGCGCAACCCCCAGGACATCTCCCTTCTTCATCTGGTTGTCTCTGATGAGCCCAATCGCTGTGCTGTTCGAGAATCGGACGGTGCATGCAGCTTTGGCGATGCGTGATGTCACCGTCTTGTCTGATATGGAGACCATCCGTGCTTCCCCAGAGGCAGAGACATGTGTCAGCGTTGCATTGTCGCTGCTGTCCTGTCCACGGACATGGCGAGTTTTGGAGAAGAGTCGCTGCTGCGTGAAAACAGATCGGCCAGCCTTGAAGCAGGGACCGTTATACAGAAGGTGTTGCATTCGAGGAGGCATGGCGCGCAATGACGAAGACGGACCAAGGGCATCTACAACAAAAAAACTCAATTCAGTATTACTTTCATCTCATATAAGACAAGAGGGTGTCCAAGCCTCAAAGTATAAGTAGTGAAAAAAACAACCCTTCAACGCCGCTCCATATGTGCATGATAGTTGCCCCGCGAACAATCTCTGAATAGCCGTCTCTTGAGCCATACACTTGAGTCTGACATTGCGAACCATGCGATGCGTGGGAATTTTGCACACAAGATGAACAAAGGGGTGTAATCACCCACCTATCAAGATCATGGGCCTATTCTTCATATGCTCGAGCTCACCGATGCCCGCATGTTTTGCCTTCTTTCTCTTGACAGCGGCACTAATGACTTCGAGCAGCTCCGTCTCATTAGGTGCCAGGCCGAGAGGAGTCCGGTCTGACGTCAACAAGTCCCTCCGCCGGTCCATCTCGATCTGTTTCATGGCATCGAAAGCCCGCTCATCGATGGGCTCGCCACTGTTGGACTTCCGTAGGATATCGCGTAGAGACACCTCAGCATTGCCAAATAAGCACACCTTGAGGTTGCCGTCACCTGTTATTCGAAGACGGTTGCAAGTACCGCAGAAGTTGTGCGTCATGCTCGTGATGAAGCCTATCCTTCCAGTGAAACCTGGAATGTGCCACGTCTTGCTTGTATCGTTCTTGTGATCCTGCACTTTTTCCAGCGTTGGGTACTTTGTCCTGATGAGGTCCAGCATCTCTTGATAGCTAAACATCTTGTTTTTGCTCCACTTGTTACCGTCGAATGGCATGTACTCGATGAACCGGACTTCGACGTCCTTTTCTTCCGTCAGGCCCACGAACGGGAGCACCTCTCTGTCGTTGACACCCCTCATGACCACGCAATTGATCTTGAGCTTGATTCCAGCACCAAGTCTGTTGAGCTCCAGAATCCTATCGATGCTCTTCTGCACGGCCTCGAAGCCTTTCCTCCTTGTCATGATCTGGAACTGCCAAGGATCCAGAGTGTCGAGGCTCAGGTTGACACCCGTCAGTCCACTCTCGATCATGCTGTCGAGTTTCCGGTGCAGAGAGATGCCGTTGGTTGTGATGCAGATCTCCTTTAGACCATGCCGTCGTAGCTCTCCAATCTGTTGCATCAGAGGTAGGATGTCTCGCCGCACAGTCGGTTCTCCTCCCGTCAATCTGATCTTAGTCACACCCTGCGAGACAAACACGGACGACAAGAGGACAATCTCTGGTGTTGTCAAGAGCTCCCGATTTGGTGACAATGGCACGCCTTCTTCGGGCATGCAGTAGACACATCGCAAATTGCAGCGCTCCGAGACAGATATGCGAAGGTAATCATGTTGTCGGTGGAAGGTATCTGTGAGGAAGTCGGAGAAGGGTTTTGGATCTCGGATGCGCCGGCGACGGGACTGTAGGAGGTCGATCTCTGACGGTGCAGAGGGAGGTTCGCGGGGTGCCTCATGGGGTCTCGCAGAAGCTGTCGCAATGGTTCTAGAGGGGGGACAAGCGAGGAGCGCTCGTGAAGGAGCCGTCCGTTGTAGGGTAGTCCTAGTCTTGGCTGTGACCGAAGCTTTCGAGCCTAAAAGGCGAAGCAGCAACATATTTCTGAGGCGTTATAATACCTTCTAAGTTATTTACTTGACAAGCGGGGGGAGGAAGATGGTCAGGTGAGTAAGGTGTATATATGTATGAGGGGTTCGCTTCCTATGATTCCATCGTTTTGTGCTGTCGCAAATACGATGCGACAATGGGGGAGAAGAGAGAGCAAAGAGGTTGGCAAGTGAAAAAAATAATAAGCTGACCTGGTGTCTCTATCGGCCGCCGGCGCTTCGTTTTACAATACCTTACCTTACCTAGTTCCAACCTTATGTACCTACCTATCATGACCTTAGTAGGTACTCCGTAGATAGGTCGAATACGCAAGTATGAAGTGTCTGTCCCTCTTGAGCTATCCAGTCTTATCATGCGGCCCGCTCGCCACAATTCGATCCCCGCGCTGAGTAATAGAAATAGCCTCCAGTCTAACATTAGTTCAAGCCGCGGAGTTGCACAGACTGCAACAGTAACGTTAGTTCGAAAGTGGAATGATAAAGATGCTGCTGTAACTTGTCAGCGGTGACAGTTCCGCCTGGACTCATGTTGTTGTTGTTGTTTTAGGGGATTCAAGTCAGGTGGAATACTCACTCGTTCGACGCTGAATTGGCTCTTCCATCTTTCAATGCCTCCTCTGAACCTACCTACTTTAGAACGTAGAGGACTTGTTCGTGTGCATGATGCAAATCCATCATGGAACATGCATATCAGGCCCTGATAAACTGATGACCAATTAGGAAACACTAGCTGACCTATGATGTGCCATACCCAGGTACTTACCCTGTTATACGTAAATTAGTATTTCCGCATAGGTACTAAACATAGAGCCGCCTGATTTAAACGCACCCAACACAGCATTATAGTAGGTAGCGTGTCCAAGATTTTGATGATAGACGAGTTACTATTGCCTAGGTGTAATTGACATTCATACGTACCTACCTAGGCATAAGGTATACCTACCTTATACAATGGAAAGCTTAGAGGTAGCAGGTTCCGGGCATGAGGTGTCTAGGTGTTCAGCGCATCAGGAACCCTCCGCCTTGATGGCTGGTGACGCTAGCACAGATGAGGAAATATCAAAACATTAAAAACATCCCCCCACCTTTAATAAGTGCTTCCTCATCACACTAACTATCAGTGAAGACTGAATAATTGAACCACTCAAGAACACTCGATGCTAAAGAAAGACCATCACAACACGAAGAGGACTCGATAGGTCGAAGCAAGACTTGAACGAGACCGTCGCCTGACTTTCCCCTTATCCTTTGGTACCTTGGTCGACCACTTTGTAACCCCGCCCTCACAACTCACTCACACTCTCATCTTCAACACTCAACACTTCTTGAGGTGACAGTCGTGATGCATCCATCACGTGTCTTCAAAGGTAGAAATCTACCTTACCATACCAATTCTAGAACGCACCGACTTCCTGGGCTCGGATCCCCCTTTCTTCTCCTCTTAGACAGCACCTGAGACACTGAACACTAACCAGGATTCACAGCATCACCTCATTGCGTGCCCAGCCCCGACGGAAGATTTATTGCTACCCTGTCATCGCAGAGCATCACAGTGCGCTTGGTTTTCTCACTCTCGATTGCGCATGTGGTCAAATTGCCCTCAGATCTCACGACGCCTGTAACCACGCTCGCATGGTCACCTTCATCGTCTCGTATCCTTGTTGCAAGTGCCGATCAGATTCATATCTTGTCAATAGTTGACTCGTCATTTCGTGCCACGATCAAGAACCCTGCAGTCGGAGGTGGAAAGCAGACACTTGTACAGTTTGGCGCCCATGATGATGAGGTCTTTGCCTGTGCTGCATTTGGCCTCAAGTTTTCCATTTTCGATCTATCAACTTCCAAAGCTATCGAGATAAACAACCCCAAGTTTTATCTCCCCTCTTCCGCCCCCAGGGGCCTTTCTGTACGACCTCAGACGTCACATCTTGCCATCCTGACCCGGACAAATGGTCGAGATGCTATCAGTATTCACCACCCCAAATCGAGGCAAGTTCTGCGATCTTGGTACCCGGAAACAGTCGACGCTCATGGTTTGAAATGGACCCCTGACGGCCAATGGCTTCTGCTGTGGGACGCCCCGGCACACGGGCATAAGCTCTTACTCTACACACCCGATGGCCAGCCTTTCCGCTCTATCCTGGCGTCCAGTATCACGGGAGGCGAGGATGCCGACTTCGAGACGGGCATTAAGAATTGCAATCTCAGTCCTGACGCGTCTTTATGTGTCATGGGCGATGGCAGCAGAACTGTGGGCGCTTTCAGCACGCAGACATGGAGAGGTGGCCTGAAACTTGTACATCCTACTACAGTCGTCCCCAAGGACACCCTGCAGGTGAGCTCACTTCATATACGGCTTACTTTCATTCTCACAAATTACCCTAGGTCTGGCAGGAGCAGCTGAACGATTCATCCCATGGAGGGAGCCCGTGTACATTTCTTCGTGCGAACCAGATGGTCGCACCTCCGAACCGATTGGTCGACGGCAAGGTCCCTAACGAGGTCAGAGCTGGATGCTCTTCGTTGGCCTTTGATGCATCTTCAACTCTGTTAGTTACCAAGCTTGATGATACCCCTACCACGCTATGGATCTGGGATGTCACCGCAGCTGAGCTCCGGGCAGTACTCATGTTTCACTCAGTCGTGGACTTTCATTGGCATCCCACTGCCCGTGAGCTTCTTCTCGTGACATGCCAAGATGAAAAGTATCGCGGTGTGTCCTTTGTTTGGGATCCCCTGTCCGAAGGCCCCAAACCAGTCTCTTTGGGCGCTTATTTGCCAAACGGAAAGACTGTTGGAAGGACTAGAACAACATGGATCAACAGTGATCCCGAATTCCCGGTTGTGATGATCTCAGACGCGCAAAACGGAGTCCTAGTATCGTGCTCCGATGGGGCACAATGCCCGACTCTATGGCGTGAAGGGGCAGTTGGCGATAGAACCATAGGATCGGTACAGGATCTTGGAGATACCGCCGACATATCTTCTCTGATGCCAGACGACACATCTACTTTGGACGATACCTTCTCTTTCAAGCACGTGTAGAAGGAGCGTCGTCAGGGCCACCTCTGTACGGCACAAACTGAATCATCTCCTTTAGGAAATGGTTACGGCATGGTTACGGCTTGGCACGTGTAAGGTTAAAAAAGGAGGGAAGAATGAGGCTGGACTCTATTGGAGATGATATCCCGCATTTGAGTCATTGCAGTGGCCAGGGTCATGTTACACAACTGGCGCTTCCATTTGATGTCGAGGGCATGGCTGCATAACGAGACATAAAAGGCGTGTAGTTTCCTCTTCTCTCTTGGTAGCGACAGCTTGCAAATTGGACCTCCAATGAGCAACGAATCGAACCCACGTTTGTTGGCGCCACGGAAGCGACTTGCACGCATGGCTGCGAAAAGAGACCTCAGGTTATGGGTTGCCATTGCTCTTCTTGCCGTGAGATCAAGAGAGAACTGTTGGTACCTTGCGCCGGGCATTCGATCATCGCTTTGATTGTCGATGGATCTGTCACTACTCAACACCCAGCCACTTAAGATTTCTTCAGATGGTGGAGCAGTGATCGCAATATGATGTATCATTATCTCATGCGGGACCCAGCCCGGTCCTCTGCATGTCGAGCAGGGAGAGACATGCCTAGACATTTACGGCCGGTGGCTTGGATCGATCTACAGCACCTGGGCATACAGCTGAGTTGAGGGACAACGCCCACGAGAATCTGCACTCTTTGAAGATTTCTGCTCTGGCGTCCAAGCGCGAAATGAACATCCTTAGTTCCGCAACGGCATTGAACCCTACGTTTCCGGACGATCTGCCCCTAGCTGGAACCCCACATCTCGAGGCTGAGAGTCAGGATGCATGTCGAAACGCTGACAGGGATCTCGGGTTACACTGCACCATTGATCATCCAGGAGGAGGCGAGCTTGCCAGATCCAGACTTGTTAGTCTCAACGTTTCTCGGCGTTCTCTCAATGCTGAGACGATATGCACCTCTGCAAACCGCCCATTTTCCGGTGTCCTTTCCAGACCCTGGGGCGCCCAAATTATGGTCCGAGTGCTGGGATCAAATGCAAGCGAATCCAGAGCCGGTAAAGAACGATTGAAAAGCAACGTTGGAAGATGCTAGACGGGTTGTTGTCTCTTCTGATTCTATCTTGCCGCTCCCATGCCAGATGTTGCGAGAAGCTAGATATAAAGCATACATAAAGCCTTTGCTTGTCATTGATTCACAATATGACCGAGCCTGATTCGAAGCTTCCAAGAGCCTTCATTCAGAGCCCTGGAGAGCAGCGTGACTCAGTGATGAGATAGTACAGTTGGCCAAGCTCCCAGCTGTCACTTTTCCAGTGCTCACTCCCCGTTGCTTCTCGTGTTATCGTCACACAGCTTTTGGCTTTCTTTTCAAACTTTTGTGGCATCTCACAAGACCTCGTTCGGAACTGGAAACTTGTCGGCTTAGTGCAGATTCCTTCACACTATGCCTGCCGAAGCTACAGTCCAAGCGGACGTTGGTCCTGGCGATGAGACCGGCATCTACTACATTACCATTTGCAACGTACGGTCTCTTACACCCGTCATGACCTGTGCTACGGCCACAAAGCTAACTACTCTTTCAGTTACCATTCGCAACTTCGTGGCAGGAGTTGAAGGATTGGACTCGTACAGCATGCGTAGTGGACCATATCGAGGTCTTCCAGAGCAGCACCTCAGGATGGGTCCGGGTTCGGGGAAGAGAGAACTTTGAAAGGGCATGGGGTAGGCACACATCTCGCAAGACGAATATCTGGCCGAGCTAATATGGTAGCAGCACTTCTCAACGGCGGTGTTTTCAAAGGTCGCTCGATCATTGCGTCCGACAGAAACCGTAAGCATTCTATCAAGATCAAGGAGCTTGCTGCACCACCGCAAGCCGTCATTTTACAGACACTGCAGTATCAGGCCACACCTCCAAGCCCCTATGTTCTGCCAACTCAGATGGCAATGCCTCCGCAGTATTTTGCTGCACCTAGACAGGTAAGCTGGCCTTTCTGAAGACACAAGCTTTAAAGAGATCCCGGTAATGACTCTTTGACTCTAGTACTACATAGCTAGTTACCCTCCGGTCAACAGCTCCCGATTCACTACTCAGTCTTTCTCGAACCCAAGCTACTCCCAGCAGCTACCAATCACAGTAGCCACAAACACGCCAGCAACTTACGCGGCTGCCAGCCCGGGGAGCTACTACACATACAATGATACCGGTACTCAATTGTCTGCCCCAAAACCAGGCGCAGTCTCGTACTCTCCACAATATCAACATGGAGTAAGCCAGCTTGCTCTTCCTTATCGCGGTATTAGTGAGCATCCAGGGTACTACCCGAATTGTAGCTTCTCCAGCGGCGAGCCATCCTATAGGTCGGAATACGTGGTACCGGAAACACGCAAGCTATGTGTGTCGCCATTCCCGCAACAAGCGGAGGCCGATGAAGTCAAATCTTGGGTTCAGCGCAAAGTGGACAATGACAAGATCGAATCCATCGAGATACCCAAGAACAGTGACAGCAATTACCTCAGGGGCTACATCATGGTCTTTTTTGAAAACGTCGCGGCCGCAAATATTGCGATGGAGCAGTTGAACAAAGCACGTTTCCAAGGCAGAAGAATGATAGCGCGACCCACTCGTGAGGATGCAGAGGTGGAAGAGCTTGGGGAGCCCATGGTTTCGCATGAATCGTCAAATTGGGCCGGCTCTGAGAGGAGCGAGGCGAATGTACCAACTTCTCCATCCCGCAGGAGAGATGATGGCCGAAGACGGAACGAGAAGCCCCAAAGGTCAAAGAACAAGGGGACCAAGCCAACGGGATCTAACAAAAAGAAGCCAACGGAAAAGAAGTCGTCTTCGAGCAGGAAATCTTCGGGGTCGCAAGTGGACAAGAAGTTGCCATCGAAAAAGGCATCCGCTAAGCAGGAGGAGACCAGCGTAAAGGATGAAAAGCCGGTCATCGTTGATGGAACCTCCTATTATCATGACAAGCATTGATGTAAAGATACTTGCCCCTGGATAGAACGAAAACGAACGATGCAGACCTTTCAGCAGATGTCTATCAACCAATGTCAGGAACTGCTTAACACCGAGTGACGGACAGGCCAGAGCTGGAATTTGTGATCACTCCGACAAAGTAGCAAGAGCTGAATTATCATCGCCGTTACTTGTTACTTGTCCTAGCTCAACTGAAGACCGACCACATGTGCATGTTCTACTGCGTGACTAGCGAGCACTAAAGTCTGACGCAAGGTCAAAGAGCTGCATGTCAGTAAAAGTCTTTGCCACATCGGTCTACTGCAGGAAATGTCACAGCCCGAATCATTGATTGTTGCAAAGGTCGTGCATCCTCGAGGATCAGATACTGTAATGGCTAGCCTATGTAGGTGGCCTAGATCGCGTGGGGAAGTCAGAAAAAGAAAGGAAACCATCTCTGATATCTGACATCCCTACAATACTACCAACTCTACTCAACTACCCACCATGCCATGGTGACACAGACCAACAAGATTCTGCGGAGGCCCACCGACACTCTTGTCTCTTTGGATACGGGAACGTAAACGTAAAACAAACCCAGCCAGCCCTTGTTTGGCGCTCGCCTCAACTGTTGGCTGGATGGCTACCTGTGCTTCTCTTCAGTGGAGTTCTCACGATGGGGTTTCCTATCTCGTTGCTCTCACTCAGTAACGATAACATTGCCCTGTCAGTGTATGTATGGACCGTGCTAACTAGCTGATGTTCCAGAAGCTGGTCGTACCACCCCCGAATATTCGCCGTGTTATTCCCCTCTAGACCAACTCTAGTCGATGTTAGCTTTGGAAGCTAAAAATTAGGCCCTCCAACCGAAAATACGCAGGGTTATCGGCCGACAGGACATTCTACAGAGTCAGAGAGCACGGTGGCACTACCTACGTCTTAGAGATGAGGCCTGGGTAAAACAACAGAGCTGCTGTTGCACACACATGATTGAAGACGCCACAGGTGCTTCGTGTTTGTATCTTGGTGTGTCATGACGCCATAATTATGTATGTAGCCGTTAACCATATCTACCCCATTGCATGTATAAAAAGCCCCGTTATAACCCCATTCCATTATTCTCTCTTCCCGTCCCCATGTCACACAGAGTGAACCTTGTTGATTGGTAGTTCTGCGGCTTCAAGACTTGCGTGTTGCCATCGTATTGCAGTTGGTATCGATAGCACGGCATATTGGCGGTAGCCTCGAGCGTGCTGTACAGTGACTGGAGCTATGCCTAGTTATGCTCTCAATGCAATGCATACTTGACCCAGAACATTGTGCGGATAGGCTGCAGCGATCCTTGTGTAACATAACAAATGACTCCACAGTCTTTCCATCGGGGATGCGCCGGCCGTTGGGCCAGCTGAATCGTATCTCGTCGAATCATTCTACCTTGGGCTTTAGCTGGAGGTCGCTGTCTGTCTGGTACGTGCTGCTGCCGTTCATCACCCGTTGTCATCTCCCTGTCAGCTTGTCTAGCATGACAAGCGGTGCTTCTGCTTCCCTGACACACACCCCTAAGGGTCTCAACATAGATGGCTTGTGGTCTTCGTCATTTTTATTTTTTCTTTCTTTTTCTTTTTTCGTATTTGTAATAGGTATGTACGCCCGACTGAAGGACGGGCATAAGTTTAAGCCTGCCAAGGAGGGATGCAGCTTAGCTTTGGGGATGAACTTTACTCATAATGGCTCAACCTCACCGCCCACCCTTGTACTGATAGGCACCTCGAGAAATGTACGTCAGATCAACCTCCGAAGTCCATCTTCAGTGCAATACTTGGTTGCCCGGACTCCCCTGTTGCAGCCTTGCTCACTTGGCCTGTGGTTTGCCGGCCGAAGCGAATCACCTCTTCGAGAAACCCCTTTTGACCATCGGTCATGCCGCCTACTACTGCTCTGAACGTCTCCTGATCGATCGCGGCAAGCTCGAGTAATCGTGCGCTAGTCTCTTGGTATACCTCCTCACCCTCAGCTGTTGCTCGGGCCATCAATGTTGGGATCACCACTGCCATAGCGGCCAAATGTCGACCCCTGACGCCCGTGCCCACGTATTGGCAAAGAGTCTGGGCAATTAAGGATCTAGCATTCTCGGGATCCTCAGGGTCTGTATCGGTTACAAAGGCTACAAGTCGGGGAAACAGGTAACGAGCAATGCTGAGATCAGCACTGGTCTGGGATGGCTGGAGCAGCAGCGACTTAATGCAGTTGGCCGCGATCTTGGCAGTCTAAAGTAGGCTATCGTTAGTTGATCTCCCTAGAGTGGAGGGTGAAAGTGAGATGGACTATGCATACCATTCGATCAGTGAGACAGTCCATCAACTCCTCAAGATAACGGGCCACAAGGGCTTCAGAAGCTGGAAGGTGATTCTGGCCTCCAGTAAAGAGGATTGTCGTAGCCAACAGACAGTTCTTAACACAAGTAAGGGATTGAGGAGCCTCACGCTTCTGCGCGTTGAGGTAAATCGACAGGAATCGGCGTAGGCACCCCTGCAATTGAATATCTGTGGAAGATGGCTCGCCATTGCTTTGGTTCCTTCTTGACTTGGACATGCTACCGACGAAACGCTTCAGTGTGGACAGGGACTGTGGGACGATGAGCTCCTGGCAACCAGGCGTTGATAAAATTGTGGCAAAGATGTGTATGATGCAAGCATGCAGATCCGTTTTGATAATAGCTGGAAAGACCTCTGCGGCGTCCACGAGCGCGTTGAGAGATGACCGTACGAGAAGAATGGCTTCTTCGTTCATCTGGTGCCTGGCTGGTTGGTTCCCTTCGGAAAGATTTGGAAGAAGTCCTGTAAGAACAAGAACGATGATTCGCGTCAGCTCAAAGAGCTGGTCGATATCATCAGACAGGTCGCCCTCTTCAGTGGCGTGTCTCCTTGCAGAAGGGTGTGCAATGCACAGTACGCTTGCGATCTCCACGATCACACCTTGAACGTCGAGGCTCTCGGTGAGTACTAGACGATCTAGCAAGTCCATGGTCTCGGAAAACACATCTGGCCTGTAGATAGCATGGCCAGACACACTTGGGTGGAGGATCTTCTTGAGGGCTTGAAGGATGGCCAACGTCTGTTCGTGCGTAGCCAGAGAATCGCTTTGCCCAGAACGCGTGGCAAGCGCCTCGAAGGCCAGACCGAACAGAACAAAGAAGAATGCCACAGGCTCGTCTCTGTAATTGATATCAGAATTCTTGCTCTTGCCGCTCGCTGAGGGACCATCTGATTCTTTTCCATCGAGGGCGTCAAACACGAATTCACTATCCTGTTCGATCAAGCTGGCAATCGCATCTACCAGCTTCAGCCATGCATCCTGGTAGAACCGCAGCAATGTCTCACGATTCAGGGCTGCATAGATGGTGTCAAGACTCCCAGAGAGTGAAGGGGGCCCCAAGGTCATAGAAATGTCAGGCTCGAACCGAAGCCGTGCGAACTCACGGAGTGACTCCAACCAAAGGGGCGTCAATGTGCCGATGTGAGGCATGAGCACATCCAGAAGATATTTCTGCTCTGAGCTTGCAACCTGGAGCTCCGCCCAAGCAGAGAAAACCGATATCTTCACCATGACCTGCGCATTGGAACTCAGGCTTTTCAGATCACCAATCGCGGCGTTCTCACTGTCTTTGGAGAAATTCTCTAGAGCGCTTACAAGAGTCTTGAGAATCCTACCCATCCGATCTACGTCGGTGACGATACCGATTGAGATGAAACTAGCACAGACATTGACTGCTTCTGAGGCAAGTTCAGGCGAGGAGTCGGCTGCGAATGCTGGGGTAAGAGCTGAGCTGATTTGAGCCTGATACTGCTCCAGCAACATCGCCTCTTCAAAGTCTGGATCCGGTGTCTTGCCAAACATCTTGAGTATGTCTCCTATGATCTTCAGGCCCCAGATACGGAGCTCCAGGACACCAGAGGTTGACGCCGAGAACGCCATGCGAACAACATCTGCAACTTTGCCCTGAAGATCGCTCTGGGCTCTGGACTCTCCATTGGCTGTCACGTCCTTTGCAATTATCAAGAACATCTCATCGATGCAGCTCAGTGCAAAAGTCGTTACTTGCCATCTTAAAGGCTCAACTTCAGAAGTAGCCTTGGTTTCCTTCTCATCTTTAGCAGCACCAGCTGCAGCAGCGAACCCAGCAACCTCCTCGTCTTGCAAGTCGGGTAGGCCACTACCTTTAGATCCAGATTGACTATCTTCTGTCTTGGGTCGTGCTCTTGTCATCTTGAGTACAGCCTGGAATCTCTGAAGCCAAGCGTTGGTCTCCGTAAGACATGTGTGATGCATCCAGTTGCGGATGATGTTGCGAATTCCGTCATGAGACGGAACGGTATCAAGGACCAGCCAAAGCTGTTCCTCAAACCCGGTCTCTGCTTCTCTGAGCACGTCCTGTGGATTCCGTTTCATCATATTGTGTATCCCATCCACTGATACATCTCGTAAAGTTGTCGATTCAGACATCAGGTACTTTTGAAGCAACTTGACGTAGTCAGCGAACTGCATGTGTCCAGGGGCGTAAAGCGAAACATGCTCTAGACAGCCCAGCGCAGCCCGCTGCACCAGCCAATCATCTTCCTCGCGGAAACGGTTGACAAGAGTGAATATCAGCTCTCTTGACTTTGTGGCATCCTGCAGGTCAGGACCCAGGACGTTGATGAGGGAATCAACGCAACGAGCGATAGCGGATGTCGTGGAAAGTTCGAGCTCGAGATTCATTGTAATTGCAGAGGAAATCTCGGCATGATGGGTTTCTGAAACATAAAGCTGAACAAGCATGCCCAAAGTACTGGGGACGTAGCCAGCAAAACTTAGCCCCGAGGCATCGGCTGCGAGTGATAGTGCTTCGAGTGCCCAGAAATGAACCACAGGGTGAGGGTCATTGCAAAGAGACATTAAGATACCGAGGATTGTCTTCAGGTGGTAACCGGCCGCCATGCCACCCACCTGAGTTTGGATGGACCCAAGTGCCATGGCACAGCCCGCTCTCGCACTAGGTTCACGGTTGCCCACAATGGTATCGACTAGGTACTTGATCTCATTATTCGTAAAGCCATTTCCGTACACATTGCATAAGCGAGCAGTAGCAGCGTACCCCAAGCTTCTGACATGTTCATCTGGGTCAAGGACAAAGTCGCGAACGATATCTTGGAGCAACGCTTCCACTGCCTGGTTCGAAATGTCACCGGAAGGCGACTTCGTCTCTTTCACAGCTACCCTCATGGTAGCGAGGATGGCTGCAGCAAGGTTGGCGTTGATGGCGGCCTTGCGCCCAGGATCTCTGATCAGAGTGCCAGCAGATGCAAATGTTCGAATCTGTTCGAGTATACTCTCCTGAACCTTGCCAGGGGTGAGTGGGAAGGCGAATGCAAACAGCTGAATAGCCGCGTTGATGACCTCTGTGGCAGGAGGGTCAGGACTTGAGAATGAGCCTGTACTGCCAATATATAGGACAGATGCATCGTGCTCTAAACTGCCACAGATTGGCGAGCGCAGGAGGTTATTTATCATGTCTTCTGGGCTATCGAGTCCATCTGTGTTCCCATCATCGGAGTTTTCCTGCTGCCCAGGGAGCTTTCTGACACGGGGGCCCGCGACAAGGCCAGTAATCCCGAAACCCGAATTGTCGCCCACATCCCAGACAGACTCGAATGTAGCGGCTGCATTCGCAATTGAGGCACTCAAAGAGTTTGGTGCATAGTTCTCCGGGTCGGCGAAGAGTGAAATCGCTAGTGTCAGCAAATTAGACTGCAAGAGTGCCTCGCTTCCGCCAGCAGGGCTGAGGTTGACAAGCTTGACGTAACATTGCAAGACTCTGCGCTGAACCATCATCTCAAGATCTTGGAGCTGTAGAGCAGGGGCTAGTCTCTGACTGACGTCGTCAGAAATCTTCTTGGACGGCAGAGTTCTCAGGAAGGCCGTCGTGTTCTGGAGCATGGCGGCTATTCTCTTTGACACATCCACGGTCAAAAGACGACTGTTGAATTCGAGGAAGGCCAAAATCGAGCCCATCGCGCATTCTCTAACATGTGTCAGGAACGACACCTCTAGGAAACTTCGGGCCGATGTGTTATCTTTGGCAAGGGGTTTTGGAAGCGCATTCTTCCAAAGCAAAAGGAGCTGCGACAGATGTATCTTAACAAAGTTTGGCCCCAAGGACATCAAGCCCCCAATAAGAACCCAGGCGACCTGAATCTGTGTGCTTGCAACCCTGAGCTGCGCTTGACTGCTCGATTTCAACATATTTGTCGCAATAGTCAACACTCGACTGTTGATCTCAACTGACCCATAGAGTGGACGAGCAGGGCTTGCACTCAGGGTCGCGGCGAGTCCATGAGCAAATCCAATGCATCTTCTGGGCGAATTGCGTCCCGATCCAAGAAGGGAGAGTTCACGGTTCAGGCTGTTCATACAAACAGAAAGGCAAGGAAGAAGCTGTTGGGGGCAGGCAAGGACAAGCGTCTTCATGCAGTGAGATGCAAATACCTGAACAGTATAGCTGGAGTGTTGCAAGACTTGCAAGAGACCATCTCGACATGATTCTGCGAAGGTATTTGCCGCAGATCCTAGTGATTGGATAAGCGAAGACACAGCGCTCAGCGTCGCGATCAGAGTATGCTTAGAAGGCTCTGGCCTTTCTGCTAGAGCTTGAGGGTAGTTCTTGAAGATATTGTTGATGAGGGATTTTGCAGCGGATATTTGGCCCGACTCTCCTAAAATCTTGCGCCCAATGACATCTTGTATAACGACGTCGACTATATTTCTGGAAATCAGAAGTCGATATCGGTTGCTAGCGATTGTAGAGTGACCCAGCACATCTATGGCGAGACTCTCGACTATTTTGAGATAGTTTGTCTCGACAAGCTTTTCTCCCAGGCGCCTGAAAAGCTTGCCATAGCACACACCAATGGCTGCTCGGATTCTGTTTGAAGCTGTCGATTTTACATATTGGGATGCCAGGTTCTTGAGAATATCCGTTAGAGACAGGGCTAGCACTTGACTGCGCTTGCCTGAAGGAGCTGGGCTAGCTGATCTAGAGGGGATGTCCAGCTCATCGTCGGCAATATTAGGAATCGTGGACTGGCGTTTCAGTGCTTTTTTGGTCTTTTTTCCCTTTGGCGACGCTACCTCTGGTGGACCGCCCTCTGAATGGCCCTGGAACAAGGCTTCGGCGAAGCACTCTGCTGCAGCCAGTCGAACCTGGACCGAAGGAGAGTCAAAGGCTTTGGATGTTGCAGCCTCGAGTTTGTCCAGGTCACTCGAGTACAAGAAGTAAGGTGTGTGCCTGAACAATGTTTTGAGAGCCCGGCAGGCGGAAGCAACGACAAGATGGCCTTTGTCGGATGAGGCATGATTTCGTCCTTGCTTCCAGATGTCGCGCGCAATCACCTCGTCCATGCTACCTTCAACCATACCAACGATCTTTCCAAGAGCGGTAAGGCATGCTGCACGGATTCCAGCATTGTTAGAGGAGGACTTGAGGAGCTTGAGCAAGGTTGAGCAAGCAAGGGGGTGCAGCCCAATGGCGCTATCGCCAGCAGAAGCGAACACATCGCCTAGGCAGACAATAGCCGCATGCTTGGTCCGTATCTCAGCATCGGACTTTGACTTTCCACTCGATACGATTGCGATCAAGTCGTTGATCGTTTCGAAGAGAAGCTTCCTGTCTCCAACTCCGAAGATGTGTGCTAAGCACTTCCCCAAATTATTCCGGACGACTCGAGAAGGCTGTGGTGAAGAGAGGTTGATTATCTGGAATATTTCCTTCTTGAGATAGAATTGCTGTGCTGTGCAATCATCCGCTGCTAGGTCAAGAACGTGCTTCGTCAAGCTGGAGACATAAGTGAGCAGGAAAAGATCTTGCTGTTCGGCGGGGAGGGACTGAAGCTTGGGGAGATCGAGCTCTGGATTCGTGGTCGCGGTGTCGGAGGGAGCTTGCGCTTCGGGATTTCGTGCTGGAGCTGGAGCTGGACCTTCAGGCTCCTGTGTTGACGACATGACGCACAAAAATCGACGCCGTCAACTATATGAGAGCTCAAAGAATACGTAGTGAAGTCGCAGGAGTAATTGAATTCGTGTTCTCCTGCAATGAATGTTTCAAGAGGTAAGACTAGGTACTAGGTACTAAGGTTACCTTAGGTAGGTAGTAATGGAGACCTAAAGTAGGTAAGTAGCTGACTTCGAGATCCCCTAGACTCCATAATGACACTTACCTTGCCACATGCCACTTAGGTTCAATTACTTCTAGGAACCACTGTACATAAGCCATGGTGGGGCATCCTCAGCGTCCGGAGTTTGGCCGATTCACCCTGAGCTGGGCCATGCCCATTGAAGACTCGGACGAGAGGTCACGAAACCCGAATACTTTCTCTGTTGACAGATTCTGAGACTCGAGGGTTGCGTCTCGGTGTGGCTCTCCCGCTAATTATGGCGACACGAAAGTGCCTGAGTCCGCTGATAAAGGCACCAAAGTCAATTGCCAGCTCAATCTGTCATCAGTGTCAACGATCTTTCGTGACGACACCAGCTCAATTGGCTGGTCACAACAAGTGGTCCAAGACAAAACACATCAAAGCTGTAACCGATAAGAAGAAGATGACTGAGAGATCTAATTTCACTAAGACGATTGCTATGTATTCAAGAAGTAGGCATCAGTGTGTGCGTGTTTACGGCCAGAAGGTTTTTCTAATGTTCGATAGTGTATGGAGATGATGTCAAATTCAACCCTCAGCTGGCCACTGCAATAAACGCTGCGACAAAAGGTATATTTTCACAGTAGTTTTTCGTCTGGAGTTATGTCTGACTCTTGGTGTTAGCGAGTATACCAAAGAACTTGATCGAGGGTGCAATTGCACGAGGTCAAGGTCGTTCAGCCACGGGCGCACAGCTCGAGTCTATGTCTCTGGAGGTTCTCATGCCCCCTGATATCGCGATGGTCATCGATGCTGAGACAGACAACAAGACTCGGACTCTTCATGACCTACGCCTCGTGGTGAAGAAGGCCGGCGGAGTGGTTGGGTCAACAACCTTCTACTTTACAAGACGTGGTAGAGCCGTTTTCAAAGCCAAGGAGTGCGGGCCGTCACTCTCAGATGTTCTGGACGAGGCGATTGAGCTCGAGGGATTGGAAGATGTCGAGGAATTGCCAGAGGGTGATTTCTTGGCTTGGACCCAGCCAAACACGTTGACAGCCATCACCGAGGCCCTGTCCAAGAAGTTTGAGCTTGAGATTCTCGACGCAGACATTGTCTGGGCACCGAATGAGGACACGACAGTCAGCATTGACACCACAGATCAAGCCGATGCTCTCGACATGCTCTTCAACGGACTCAGGGAATATCCCGAGGTCAGAGCCATTTATGCCAATGTACGTCAGGGAGCTGTAGGGGATGAAGAGTGGGACAAGGTTGAAAGAAACCTGGATGTATAAAACATAGAACATCGACGAGTTTGTAACAATTTTGTAAGATGTTGTATCTTGCCCAAACCAACAGAGGGGAAATATTTCCAATGCCTTCCAAACGCCATGAGTACATCGTTAATGCTGCCGTTGCCGAACCCTCTGGCTGATAATGTACATGCTTGAATCAGATTCGCTGGGCTTCACGAATCGGACTGGTCATTCTCGGGCTGCTGTGCTGCTCTTTTGCGTTCCTCTTCAAGCTTTTTGGCCTGTCGGAGCTTTTGTCGCGCCACGATGCGGTCATACTCGGCTTTGATCTCGTCTCGGTCCTTGGGGATCTTGTTGCACTCTTCGGGCTTGGGCCAAAAGCCAGGTACGGCAAAGCGGTTATCGAGGTTGGTGCCAAAGTAGAACATGATTCCGATGGGGAACATGACATACGTGCCGAACTGTGGGCATCCCATGTCAGTGTCTTGTTCGCATCTCGTCATCATCTTCGAACAGGGCCACTTCGAAATATATAAAACTACATATGCTCTAGAAACACAACATAAACATACCTTGAATACCTCTAGGTTAAGGCCACCCATTTTGAATGTCGTTTTCTTTGGCACCTTGCTAGGCAATTGAGTTGATGCTGAGAATGGAGGCAAATTATTTTGTCTTGCATTGGATGACGGAATGATGCTTTCTAGCTACATACCCCCGGTAGAGCGTTAGAAACCACTTAGTAGGTGCCCCGCTATGAAAATCAGATCACGACGGGATGATTGGTGAGTGGCTTTCCATGTGAGCTGATGCACGATATTTCTTGAGGCATCATGATACCAAAACTACCTACCTACCTGTACAGAGAGAAACTAGAGATTTATATTACGGTATTCCCATGAGATTTTTCCGTCTTCTCGAATGCCTTGGCCAACCATTCCCTCAACGAAGAGGTACATATCACGTTTTCTAATCGTATATCATCCTTAATCCACAACCCACCACCTGCACGTGTATATCTGTAAAAATATGTAAACTCCTTATCGCAATATGTTCAACGCCAACAACGAGCTATCCAGAATTCCGGGCCCTAGGCCTTGACGTATGAATAAGATCCCCAAACTCCTTGTGGTACAATGTATTCTTAGCTTAACCTCGGACCACCAGCCCTTGCCTTTTGAGCTTCTTCCATCATCAGGCGTTCCGTGAAACTGCGCGGTGTGCCAGAAAAGCCGCCGGTATTGGCGACGCTGGCGCGGAAGCTGCTTAGATCTGCTTCATCCATGCCACTGCGTCCGTCCAATCCCCCAACAAACGTATTGAAATGCCCTAACGAGGCAGCTTGAGCATGTACTTCGGGATTACGAACGACAGGCATGACTACTGGCCGTCCTTTGTATGATCCCACGGAGCCAGCTTGAAATCGTGCCGCGATTGGTGTCGTCGGCCCGGAGCCAGGCCTCTTGGTTATGTGTACTGCCGGCGAAGTTGCGTATAGAGATTGCTCCGTCTCCGGTACATCCGGTAGGTCAACTTCGATATCCTCCTCGACCGCAAGAGGTGTTGGTTTCGATTTGGGCTTTGGCGGCGGAGATAAGCCGCCGCCTTCCTCAAAATGAAACAGCTCGTCTTCCTCATCCAAGTCTTCGTCGACGACTCCCACTTCGTCGTGAGTACCAGAGCTTGGAGCTTTAGTAGGTGAGGGTGGGCTTGCATCATGGCCACTGATCTGACTCTCCTCGGGGATTCTGTTCAAAGATGGCGATGCAGGCGCTTTCTTATTGGTAAAAGACCTAGGTTTCGCCATTGAGAGAAAGTCATCATCGGATGAATCCTGATCCTCATCTGGGTCCTCACTCACGCTCCCCAACGTGCGTTCGATTCGAACAGATTCGGGAACATGGCGTGACGATGGCGGTTCTGGTGCAATAATAACAGGGCTGGCTCGTTCTTCTGACAGAGATTCAGAAATGCTAGCATATTTCTTGTCCTCTTCACCGGCCCTTTGATCTGGATTTGAATTAACCTCGGTCCACACTCCTTCCTCCAACGGCGCCCTAGATAGTGCTCTCAGCGCTTCTGAAGATGAAATCTTTCGGGGCGGTGGTAGGTCCTCCAGGTCATCGTCAAGCATAGATCCAGCGCGAGGCTGGTCGGCGGCTGCGGCAGAGGCCGCGGAGGGAATTATGGAATCGGTAGGTTGTGGTGATGCTGTAGGTAAGACCTCTGCTCCCATGACATCGAAGCGCACACGCCTGGGACTCTGAGGGGGTTTGGAACTACTCGAAGACCGTCGCAGGGCGCTCCGTGGTGTTTTCGACTCGCTCCGATCCGAATGGCACGACGAGACAGTATCATTGGTTGAGCGGCGAACATGACCTGGCCGTCCAGGCGAATGAGGCACTACTGGCAAGGCGTTCTGCAGTTGGTCAGTGCCGTTATCGGGTTTCCTTCCTGTCTCTATGGCTGAGTCTTGCTTCTCGTCTGCCTGGATGCTCGGGTCAGGCAACAACATGTCGAGCGGAGGAGTGTGGTTATTTGTGAGGGGAGGAGAGGCAAGCGGTCTTGGAGGAGAGCCCTCTAACAGGGGAAGGTAAAAGAGCAATTCGTGATGTCGATCGCGGGGGCTGCCTGGAGGCTCTGCGGCTCCCGATCCGGAGGTAGCGACAGTGGCCGGCGGGGAAAAGTGGCGTTGAGTCGACTCAAGTGGGAGAGTTTGTGAGTCAGCTCCAGCTTTATTAAGGACCAGATTCAGACTTGTGAGAACTGAGCTGAGGTCTGGGTATTTGGGTAATGACTGGGTTATGGACTGGGCAACATTGGAAGCGATGTCGGGTTGTGCGTCTCGGAGCAGATCGTGGTAGTAGCGCAGGAAATCAGCTGCCACCTCGTGGCGAAAGGTGTGAACCTTGTGCTCGAGCTCCGAGAGCCTCTGAGAGAGGCTATTGACAAGGCTTGCCTCATCCATAGTCTACTCGTATACCTACAGTACTCGTAGTGCCTTGGGATTTAACAGGTTCCTCCAGGCGAGCTAAAACTAGACAAAGAGGGATGTCTCGGTATGCGCATGACGCAACAAGCTCGGGAAAGACGTTTACTTTGCCAGAGAAGGGGGTTTTTATGAGTGACGGCACGTGAAGGATTTTGCGGGATTGTGAGTTGTAAGGGCGGGAGATAAGTAAATCAATGTTAGAATGGGGATTTTTGATTTTGACGGCGACGAGGCCGTGGGCAGACCAAGCACAAATCGAGGTTTGGGGGGATGATAGTGCGAACATTGGTACGCCTAACAGCGGCCCTGGTTCTAAGTCTGGCTAGACCATTCTAAAACTTGACATACAATGGGCCTCGATCAATCGGTACTCCGAACCTAGGTACTAACTATGCCTTCCACACTTGCCTTACGTCTCCAATAATTTGACAGCTCGGATAGAGCATGATGAATCGAAGGAATGGATGGATAGATACGACATTGGATGAGTGAATGGTTTGATTGCTATGTACCGGTCCGGCTGCAATTCGCCAATTGACTACTACTTATATGTTTTACTCTATGGACGAACTGGTTGGTCTTCTCTGACTTGGTCAGCCCTGGTCTAAGGTTATAGCTCAGCCAAACAACAATTCTTTGTGCTGACTGGCCGGTTCCGGACACTTATTGCGACGATCACTTTTCTACATAACATACTTAGGTAGGTACTTACTATGTACCTTTCCCCTTGCCCTCCACTGGAAGCATTCAGCCAGTTCGATTGGGTAGTAGGTATGCTAGAAAGAAAAGAAACCCCGCCGGTTGACTCCGTTATCCAAACATCCATCCATGACTTGCACCTTGGTAACAGTTAGCGCGGGTACCTCTCCAGCTATCAGCAGCAGTTATCTGTTTCGTCCTGCTATATATTATGATAATTCTCCCGTGAAAAGATCGATCGAATCCATATCGGGACCTTTATTATACAGCACCATCTTCTAGAAATCTCATACAGTTGCATCATAGAGCCATCTTCAGGGTAGTGCCAAGAATCCTTGCTTTCATTACCTGAGAAGGCAGGTTCAGCGGAAATATAATGTTCTTCAGAGCCATGACTCCAGGTAGCCTCGATACAACTCTTGAGTCTAGATCTTACCTAGCAAGATGCCCATTGCAAGTATAGCGGTGAAGGTTTGGCAAGACATGAGAAAATGGTGCTCTGAGGTCATCACACAGTGAACTTAGGTCCTATTCGGGGTTGTTATAAGCGTCTTGTCCTCGGTACATCAAACGACTGCTTAATCTTGAAACATGTTTACTAAACATTTCGAGATGTATTTTACTTTTCAAATCGACATACATATACATTTACATTGCTGGCCATGTCAATTTTGCTACTCTTGAGCCTGGTGTATGTCCTAATAGCTGATTGTAATTGTATGGATGTACATAACAAGCTTATCACAACGAATTCAGATCGTCAACTCGCTTGAAATACCACCTTTCTGCGCCACACAGTCACCAATGCATAAGTACTAAGGTAGTATAAACTCAGTTGGGATAATATCCTGATGAGTTCGTACACTCATTGCTTCGCATGAGCCATACCTAACTAATAGCGGATTATGAGCCACTCAAATACGATTTATTGGTTGTCATCCATCGCAAACACTGAGGTGCCTTATTTTCTGGTGGCGCTACACCGCCTTCTCGTTTAGGGACTTGGGACATATTCTGCCGTAAATAATCCTGGAGCTCTAGAAGCACTGACTGACCTGAGCTCTCCGCAGTTTCTCGGGTACCGACCTAGATACTACGGTAGCCAATACTGCATTCGACTCGACGACAGCATAATAAGGTACCTTGAGCAACTTCGAGATACCTGACTATATAAAAATTATCCCTTAACAGCGCCCGAATAGCAGTCATGTCAACAATAACCCCCGATGCGCTTCAGTCAGGACAGCCGCCCGTCATTCCCCTGTCCTTCAATGGTAACCAGCCTGAGAAGGTGACGCTCTACCCACTGTCGAACTACACGTTTGGGGTCAAGGAAACCCAGCCTGAAGAGGACCCATCAGTCATCGCTCGTCTCAAGAGACTTGAGGAACACTACGCGGAACATGGGATGCGCCGCACTTGCGAAGGAATTCTCGTCTGCCACGAGCACAACCACCCACATATTCTGATGCTGCAAATCGCCAATGCCTTTTTCAAGCTCCCCGGAGACTACCTACGCCCTGAAGACGATGAGATTCAAGGCTTCAAGTCGCGGCTGGACGAGAGGCTGGCGCCCGTCGGCCGCTTGGGAGAGGGTGAAGAAGCTGGTGACTGGCAAGTGGGCGACTGTCTTGCTCAGTGGTGGAGGCCTAACTTCGAAACATTCATGTATCCTTTTATCCCGGCGCATGTGACGAGGCCAAAGGAGTGCAAAAAGCTCTACTTTATTCAATTGCCCAAACAAAGTAGGTAAACCGATCATTATTGAGAAACTAGATGCTCATTCTTCCTGTAGAGGTTCTAAGCGTTCCCAAGAACATGAAGCTTCTGGCCGTTCCTCTATTCGAGCTCTACGACAACACTGCGCGATACGGTCCACAGCTTTCTGCAATTCCGCATCTTCTCAGTCGATACAACTTTGAGTTCGTGGACGAGAATGGCAATGTCGTCGCTGCCACACCAGGGTCTGCCGCGCCAGAAGGCTATGTTCCATACACAAAAGTATTGGCAGGCGATGATACGGACATGAAGGAGGAGAATGGAACAAGCTGATCCCCCTATAGGACCGCGGAGACACGGCGATGGTGTTCGGCGTTTATGGTTGTTTGCCCGTAGAGGAAGGATGTGTAAAAGCTCAAGTATAGGTTTCCTCTCTTCTCCCTGTTTTCTATACATCTAAGTCCCACTTTTCCATGCATCTCACTCAAACCTTTTCCCCCTGGATAGTTGCGACGACCCGTCTCTGGTGGCGAGCGGCACGGAACTCGAGGTACCAGATTCCCTGCCAAGTTCCTGTAGCCTAGGTATGGCGATATGAGTCACTTATGTCCGGACCAAAGATTGGCTGGCACTTACAAGCTTTCCATCCTTAATGGGAATAGTAACGCTCGCCCCAATGAGTGCAGACTTGATGTGGGCAGGCATGTCGTCTGGGCCCTCCGCACTATCGGGTGTCAATGTGTCTTCTTGCGACTTACACGCAAAGCACTCACTCATGACGGTATAGAGCCTCCCCCTTGGGTCCTTCAGCTGGCGCGATTCTGTCAAGAGCATCGCTCATATCCTCCCGAACATCAGAGTCCCCTTGGTATTCTCATATCAGCATCAAGAGCTCTCCAGGCCCGAATAATTCAGCTCACAGTTCTCGTTCAAGCTCAAAGCACAGCTCGTGTGTTGAACGAAAAGGTTCAGAAGGCCAATCTTGTAATCCCGAATTTCGGGAAGTGAAGACACAACCTGGTCAGTTATGAGGTATGAACCCCGTGACTTGGCAGGAAGGGTGAATTGCTTCTGAAAAAAGCTCATGGTTGTTGCTGTCGAATGGTCTATCACTGGAGGGGCAGTTGAGCGGGGTTGAGGGGGTCCTGATAATCCAACAAGGCTAAAAGGCAGTGTCCAGAGATAGTGAAACAGACCGGGGAACAGAGAGATTACAAGTAGTAAACAGAGAAGCACTGGTGTCGTTGCAGAGTTGAGGCGTGATGTTTGAAGTTGAGGCATGGCTTATTAGAATGAATCGTGCCTGAGAGCAAATAACCGTCATAGTGGGGCCAGAGTTGGACTCTACCTATGGGTCTCTTTCTATCCATTTACCTTATATCAAGCTCCTCTTTAGCCAATCACAGCGCATCATTTATAATTCCCCTCTAGGTACTATCCGTACTTATTTCCCTTGCGCTCACTCTACCTATCGCCGGAGGCAGGCAAGCATCACATTCGTTTTCATAATGTGAGACGGCAGCATGATTCCGTATCCGAACACTTCAGTGGATGTTTATGATAGTTCTTAAGAACATGCTGAATCGATGGTGATTTTAACATGTCATCAGGGCAGATAGACATGAAGACCACACTAGGAAAGCTGTCGGGTTTGTTCTTATTGTATTCGCGGAGTATATACAGAAGTTTGAGTTCTCCGTTCAGAAGCAACACAATACACGGACCATTTTTGCCTCTAGCACATGTCTTAGTAGCAATCCAGATAGCAATCCTCCCTCTCCGGTCCTATCGTTCGATGCTGATTATGATAGAGGGTAAGAAGTTTCTGGGAGGGATTCGAGGTGGGTTCGGTGGTGTTCGTGGGCCTAAAATATAGTATGAGTATTGAAAAAGCACAAATTGCTAACGGTGTGTCGTACGAAAGGTAGGCCGCAGTAGCCACAAACAGCTATCTCGGGCTTGTCGGTGTTGATGAAGACTCTGGGATGACCCTCAGGGCCACCGCCGCCATTGCAGGCAACAATGCGCTCGTGCGTCCATGTAACGGGTTGCTTGTGAATCATCTCAATGGCGGCTTTGGGTTGAGGCTATAACACGGTTAGTGATTTGATATTCCATCCTAGCTCCCTTGCCTCGGTTGTACCTGGAGATCGAAGTCGGTCTGCTCGAATCGGGGGCCGGTCATGGCCTGGGAACGTGGTCTCTGGCTACGGGACCAGACACCGACACGATTGGGAGCTTGATTGATCTCGACGGGCTTGTTCTCGTTGACCGGGGCGGGGGCAGTCTCGTTAGTCTTGGTAGAGACAGCAGTATCGAATTGCCGAGCGGAGGTGGTGAAGGCGCGCCGGGAGAGGCGTGCACCACGCGCAAAGGCGCCAATTGCTCTCAATTGAGATGTGGCCATTGTAAATTCGTCGATTTCCCAGTGTGCGGATCGAGTCGTCAGTGTCGGCACTGGATGATCTTCTCGTAGACGTGAGGCATTGAACTTGGCAGTTGATGATAGCCCCGGACCAATGGTTTATCCATGACCGAAATATTTTTGTTCTTCCCGTCTTGACGGAGGTAATGCGCCTGGGTACCTAGGAACATTGTGTTTTGCGATAAACACGATCCTTTTTGCCCTCTTGTAATCGAATTACTGCAAGATTTTGTAAATTGGTCTTCATGAATTAACCTAATATACAGGCTCGTTTTCTGCCCTGTAGCTATAGCCTCTCCACGTGTTTGCGCCACCGGAGCTTTTCCCACTCGAATTATAACGAAGCGTCTTCGCAAAGATAATAATCATTGACACGAACGTTCATCATGGCGCCCGAAACACCACGAGCAGTCTCTTCGAGACTTCTTACTATGAAGTTTATGCAACGGGCAGTAGCTTCAGAAAATTCGTCCCCGGATTCAGAAACACATTCATCCAAGAAAAGAAAGACTGGACATTCCCCAGCGGCGGGTCGCCTTGATCTGAACATTGACCAGGCTGCAATCAAGGCTGCTCTCGATGCACAAGAAATCAAACGACAAGAGGCCCTGGAGAAGCATGTTGGGGCCGACACCCATTGGGTCCTTGACAACCCATTTACTGGGTTGAAAGCTGCAAGTCAGACCAAAGCACCTCTCAATGTCGTGTATGTTGGGTATGGTGATATGGATTCGTCTAACGACTCAGGCGATAATGAGGACGTGCCGAGAAACGGGCGTACTTCAACAAATAGCTTCAAGAAGGCGGCGAACCAGGCATGTCGACCACTACCTTATGCTTTGATAGATAGGACCAAGACTGCTGACTGACCGTGACAGAAACAAGAATCCCAGAAGACATCAGACAACGACAGCGATAGTGAAGATGAGGACTCAGACGACACAAATACGCCAGCGCATGGACAAAAGCGGAAGCCATCCAGTGATAGCCCAAGCCGTTCACGCTCGCGTTCCCGGTCAAGGCCAACTGCAGAGAGTGCCAAAGCCAAAGAATTCCGGGATAAGAGAAAGAAAAAAGAGGTGAAGCTCAGCAAGCCAACATCAATATCCTCCGGTGGTGGTATTTCCTCAGGAGGCGGGAGCCAGTTCTCCCCTGCTGGAAAAGCCATGACCTGCTACAAGTGCCACCAGACTGGTCACAAAGCTGTCGACTGTCCTAAGAGGGGTCAAATGGCACACATATATGATTAGAACCATACAAAATCCATGGGGATGTCTTGAGTTGATGTCATCTGCGGATTTGACACTCTGCATTATCTCTGGCCCAAGTCTGGAGCTCCTTGGTATATACAGGAAATCTCTACCTATTCTCCCTTTTCCGCATCATTACATACCAGGGCCAGGCGAAATGGGGGCAAGCAAACAGGGTTAAGAAGTGAAGGAAGTGGGAAAATACAGTTGCTGAGCAAACTTCTTTAATAACGACTGTTAGACAGCAGCTTCATGGGTACTAAAGTGCATCCCCTGAGCAAAGACAGGAAGGCCATAATCATTCGCCGAATTTCGTGATTAAAGGCTTGTTGGACATAAGGGTTACGGGGGCAACATGCATTGAGCTTGTACCATGTGCACCCGAGGTATGTGATGTATACTCCTGAGACTGCAATGAGATGCAGCCACTATTACTACTGTCAGTGAATCACTCTAATGTGGTATGGTACATGTATCTGCCCATACTAATCAAAATCTCTACATATCTTGACCAGCCGCTAAATGGTGTTAATGCCAAATTAAGGCTATTCACGTACACAGACAGCCAAAAAACAATGTGGCATTGGCGACTTTGACATGAGGTTCAGGATTCCTGTGATGTTAGGTAAATTGTCTAAGCAGAGCAGCGATCGATATATGTAGCACTACGATTTCAGCTCCGTGGATGGTGCTATAGAAGTGATCGATATGCCGAGAAGGTGTATAAATATCCTCTCAAATCACTCGTACAATTAAGATCCTCTCTTCTGATGTACATAGAATTTGGACCCGTATTTATTACAAAATCTCATCCGGGTATTTGGGCACCATGCTTCATTGATTACCGACCTTTTTGGCCCGCACAACATTGAACAGAAGTTGGAATTGGGCAAATGTTTTAGCAACGAGACTTGCCCACTCCACGTGGCTCATCAAAGATGCAACATATGCAGGCAGAATAACGATTCGGAAACCAAGTACCAATATCTAATTCTGCGGCAACGGCGGTGCTCTGTTTGACGCCTCACAGATACATACAGGGTGTACGGAGTAGCCTGCCTTTGTTTATAACCTTCAGGGAGAAAGACGATCTCTGATGTCAAACGAGAGTGCCAAATTACTCAATCTGATTTCTATCGAATCGACGCCAAATGATACTAAATTTGTTCAGTTTTCTTTGTCGTTTGGGATAGAGATCCTACAAGTAAGTTTTCCTGCCTCCCCTCGATCACTTCTGTCTTCAGTGATCCAATAGAGGTCGGACGCTTAAGAATCTACCGCGACCAGGTGTCGCCATTCACAATTTTTGATACCATAGATCAGAGGTCCGACTTGTTAAGCATTTGGGAGACAAAAGAGAACAGTCTTATTTAGGTACTTCAGCGCACTTGCTCACGAATCACTGAGCTTGTATGTCAGCATAAGAACTCCGTGGACCATGAACTAAGTGCTACCCTATAGCATAGAAGTATATGGCCACTAAGGTCTACCTACCTACTAACCTTATATACCTGTACCTATTACCTAGGTAGGTTCCTCGTGTATTCAGACTTACCTTAGTAGGTACCTTAGGTAGTAAGTTGACATCATCAGTGATGTTTCCAATGTATGTAAGTAACGACCATGTTCAGCTCTCTCGATAATTACTAGTACCCTACGAAGGAGAAACGAACAACATCCATACCCAACATTCATGATGGTTATTAATGGGCACAGGCTTTGTTGTCTGGATAAGCTCATCATATGCATGATGGAGAGACAGCATATTGCTGACGAATTGCTGCTCATCTGGTTGTTTAGCCACCTCATTTTGAACACATCACATGAGCAAGGACAAAGACGAATAGTACCTCTAGTCTCGAAGGACATGACTGCTTAGGCACCTTACCTAGCATCAACTCTACGGCCTTAGGTACCTTTAGCATCTAGGTATTCAAATCTGGCACCCACACGACAACTGAGAACTGTCTTGTCCCTCAAATAGTCCAGGGACCCAGGGACCAGAAGGTTCGGGTCTCAATATCCACTATCCTTCTCTCTTAGGTACATAAACAAGCCATCAATTACCCAACAAGGTTGTTCTTGTCCGTCCTCGATATCAGGGACCAGCCAAAACCCTTGATTCCAAGAAGAATTTGGGTTTGGTCATTCGAAAAACCGGTCCTATTTCGAGATAGGTAGGGCCCGTACAAGCCGAGCAACTCTTTCATCATTACCGAATCGGTAAAAAAAACTCGGTATCCTTCTCTTCTCTTTTGTTCCCTTCCTACCCTGACAGCCATCTCAACGGAGACCTGGGAGGCTCGCCCATCTTTAGTCTACTGGTAACACTGCTCCACAGGCATCAGTAGATCGCTGGTTCTGCACAGACCCTTGGCTTCTTTATTCTGCTGTGCGCGTGCTCAATATTGAGTGGCGCACCCCACAAGCTCAATCATCGCCTTCAAAGTGGTTCGGTCATAGAAGGACACAATTCAAAAGTTCAACTCCGTTCAACAGTCAGATTCTAACCCTAGTCAGTTAGAAAGCGAGGAAACTAAGCTAAGGTAACCTCCCCATGTCCTTGCAGAGCCCTCCCGAGGCCCATGTTTAATACCTACATATAACCAGCACAGGTACCTTTCTCATGACATAGATAGGTTACCTAGTAGTTAGGTAGGTAGGTAGCTAACTGTCTACAGCCATTCCTAGGTCCAGGTACCTAGCTCCCCCATCTTCATTATCATCATCATCTCTCAGATCTAGCCCCTGTACTACACACTGTAGCCATCCATTCCATTGCTGGCATCCATCATACCCCTCGCGACTCAGCACGTAGGTACCTAGGTAAGTCTCCCCCGCGACACTGGCCCTGCCCTGCCCTGACCCTGTACCTTAGGTAGCCTTCAGGGACTGTTAGGAGGAACCTTACCTACGGGACGGTATCCGTTCTGTACCTTACTTCCAGGTCACATCTGCTTTGCCATTGCCATACTTACCGCACTGCATTATTTTCTTGGTTCTCGACATCAATTGGATCACATTCGTTCCATTGTCTTGCGTCTATCGTCCTGTACGCGCCGACTTTGTCCAATCGACTCTCGTACCTGAGCACGCAACTCGTACAAACCCTTGCGATCGGCGACCTGCCCTACCACATTTCACGGCCGTTTTCTTCCTCCGGTTTCCGGATACAACTTGTACCGTGTGTGTCGGTGTCACGGTCGGTGTCGGTGTCGGTGACAGTATCGGTGTAGAAATTTGGTTTTGCGCCTGCATTTGCACCTACATTTGCAACATACACAATGCCTCACTCTCAGCATGAAGAGGATGCCTCCGCAGCGATGGGTGGTGCTCTCATACCGGTGACGCTTGTTACCGACTCTCTCGAGAAGCCTTCCCTCGACGATCGCGACTATCGAGTCATTCGTCTTGGCAATGAGCTCGAGGCTCTCCTGGTGCATGACCCCGAGACCGATAAGGCCAGCGCTGCTCTGGATGTCAATGTGGGAAACTTCAGCGACGAGTCTGATATCCCCGGGATGGCCCATGCGGTTGAACATGTAAGTGCCCCAATTCGACATTTGTGATGTCATACAAACAGACAGTGGACTAACATTTCTGCTTATCAACAGCTTCTTTTCATGGGCACCAAGAAATTCCCAATTGAGAACGAATACGGCCAATACCTCTCCGCCAATTCGGGAAGCTCAAATGCTTACACTGGGCCAACATCGACGAACTATTTTTTCGACATTTCTGCCAAGCCGGACAATGACCAGGATCCTTCAGATACCAACCCTTCTCCTCTGCGCGAGGCCCTGGATCGATTCGCTCAGTTCTTTATCGAACCGCTCTTTCTACCTGAGACCCTGGACCGAGAGCTGAAAGCTGTTGATTCAGAGAATAAAAAGAACCTTCAGAATGACACATGGAGGCTTCATCAGCTGGAGAAGTCTCTATCCAACCCCAACCACCCGTTCTGTCATTTCTCAACCGGCAATTTTGAGGTTCTTAAGACACTTCCTGAGGCACGTGGAATTAATGTAAGGGACAAGTTTATCGAGTTCCACGCCAGACACTATTCAGCAAACCGCATGAAGCTGGTTGTTCTGGGTAGAGAACCGCTTGACGTGCTTCAGAAATGGGTTGCCGAGTTGTTCTCTCCTGTCGTCAACAAAAAGCTTCCACCAAACAGGTGGCCGGGCGAAGTTCCTTTCAGGGAAACCGATCTCGGTATGCAGTGTTTCGCAAAGCCCGTCATGGACTCGAGAGAGCTTAACCTGTATTTTCCCTTCATCGATGAGGAGTTTATGTTTGCTACTCAACCTAGCCGATATATTAGTCATCTCATCGGGCATGAAGGCCCTGGAAGTATCATGTCCTATATCAAGTCAAAGGGTTGGGCAAATGGCCTTAGTGCCGGCGCCTACCCTGTTTGCCCTGGTACTCCTGGTATCTTCGATGTACAGGTTCGCTTGACGGAAGAAGGTCTTAAGAACTATCCTGAAATCGTCAAGATATTTTTCCAGTACATCACTCTCCTGCGCGAGAGTCCACCGCAGGAGTGGATATTTCAAGAGCAGAAGGGAATGGCTGATGTCGATTTCAAGTTCAAGCAGAAGACGCCCGCCAGTCGCTTCACCAGCCGAATTAGCTCGGTCATGCAAAAGCCTCTTCCTCGGGAATGGTTACTCAGTGGACACAGCCGTCTCCGAGAATTTGCTCCTGATGAGATCGAAAAAGCCCTTGCCACGATTCGCCCGGATAACTTCCGCATGGTCATTGTATCGCGCAATTATCCTGGCAACTGGGACCAGAAGGAAAAGTGGTACGGAACTGAATATCGACACGAGAAGATACCCGAAGATCTTATGGAGGACTGCAAGAAAGCCTTTGCAGTCTCTCCCAAAGATCGACTGCCTGCCCTTCACCTGCCTCACAAAAACCAGTTTATCCCCAACAAGCTCGAGGTTGAGAAGAAGGAGGTGGCCGGGCCGGCACTGAACCCCCGGGTTCTTCGCAATGATAGCATTGCCAGGACATGGTGGAAGAAGGACGATACCTTCTGGGTTCCTCGCGCCAATGTTATTGTCAGCTTGAAGACACCCCTCATATACGCTTCGGCAGAAAACAACGTCAAAGCTCGACTGTTCTCAGACCTCGTCCGTGATGCACTCGAGGAGTACTCGTACGACGCGGAGCTGGCTGGCTTGCAGTACAACGTCAGTCTCGATTCGCGCGGTCTGTTCTTGGACGTTAGCGGCTATAATGATAAGCTTCCCGTGCTCTTGGAACAGGTCGTCACCACAATGCGAGACCTGGATATCAAGGAAGATCGTTTTGAGATTGTCAGGGAGCGCTTGATCCGAGGATACAGCAACTGGCAGCTGCAATCATCCTATCACCAGGTTGGCGATTACACTAATTGGCTCAATGCCCCCGAACGGGACTTTATAGTGGAGGAGCTCGCAGCAGAGCTTCCAAGTGTCACATTGGAAGGTGTCAGGCTATTCCAGAAGCAGATGCTTGGCCAGGTCTTCATCGAAGTGTACGTACATGGTAACATGTACAAAGAGGATGCTCTCAAAGCAACCGATATGGTTGAGTCTATCCTGAAACCACGGGTTTTGCCTAAGGCCCAGTGGCCCATCCTGCGGTCACTCATTCTGACAAAAGGTTCCAACTACGTTTTCAAAAAGACTCTCAAGGACCCTGCCAACGTTAACCACTGTGTTGAGACTTGGTTTTATGTCGGTAGCAGAGAGGATCGCGACATTCGGACCAAGACTCTCCTTTTAGACCAGATGCTCCATGAGCCAGCCTTTGATCAGCTCCGGACTAAGGAGCAACTCGGCTACATCGTTTTCAGTGGACCTCGAGCTTTCTCGACGACTTATGGCTTCCGCTTCCTCATCCAGAGCGAAATGACACCAGAGTTCCTTGACTCGCGTATCGAAGCCTTCCTCATGAGATATGTAGACACTCTGGAGAACATGAGCGAGACAGAATTCGAGGGCCACAAGCGAAGTCTGATCGTCCGGCGTCTAGAGAAGCTCAGAAACCTGGACCAGGAGTCCACTCGTCATTGGAACCAGATCACAAACGAATACTATGACTTCGAGCTTGGTGAGTTAGCAGAGAGCATGCTCTATGTGGTGAACATATACTGACCTTCTACATAGCCCATCGCGATGCCGCACAGATTAAGCTCCTGACCAAACCTGAGGTCATCGAGTTCTTCAACCAGCGCCTCAACCCTGCCTCCAGTCACAGGGCACGGTTATCAATTCATCTTCAGGCTCAAGGCAAGGCTGAAGGGGTCGACAAGCGACAGGAAGAGGCTCAGAAGAAGGCCGACGAGGAGCCCTCCCCTGGAGATGCTGTAAAGACGGCCGAAGAAATCACTGATGTCAGGCTTTACAAGGCCGGCCTTACCGCAAGTTCAGGGGCCAGACCCGTCAAAGACATCAACGAGTATGAGGATACGGATGCAAAGTTGTAGAGGTTATGTTGGGTCTTGAAATTCTCTAGGTTAATGACTTTATGTTCTTGAAAAGACAAGTTGGAGGTGGGGGGTCACATCTAGACAGAGACGCGATACATTGACATTAAATGGTAGAGGCGAGAAGAAACTGGACAGCAGGAATTAGGGGCTTGTACTGGTATTTAGAAACTCGTTTTAGCGAGTCGATTTTGTACATGACTATAACAGCGGTCGATCGCGCTGGGGCAGCCTTTTGTTGAGACACATAATGAGATGTGACTTGGTGATGATACAATTGGCCATTGCGATTACAAAGCTCAGGTCCGTGACTAAAAGGGAGAAGAACCATAACCTACCTAGTCTTTTGCACTTCAGAATTGTCTTCTACAGTAACAGTTGTAAACCAGAGCATTGCACCTGGGCAAGGGACAGAAGACAGCTAATAAGTAACATACCTAGGTGAAACAACCAAAGATCCAATTTAACGTCAAGGTAATTCACTCCAAGGACATTGCAAGTTAAGCACAGGCTCCAAGCCTAGCGGTCAACCCTGGGTGATTAGCGGGCGCACTTCTGATTTGAGTGTGGGGGGGAGAATGGAAGTTAAAATAAATGCAAGCAAACCTATGGAAGATTCTACCCACTCAGAGGAGTTATTTTGCGATTTATTTAGTGATCCACTACTTGTTAAGTCAGTATTTTCTTCACGGCCAAGGTCAGGCTTTGTATAGTAGTTACGTATTGATGTACGTACATCATATAGGGACCTCTCTAGGTAAATGTATAGTATATACAAATGGATTGCCCAGGCCATAATAATCTCACTAAGCTCGGGTTTCCTCTTGATTCATCATTATCGCTGCCTAAATGTACTAACTTGACCTTAAATAGGTACCTGGGCCTAAGTACTATGGAAGGTAATCGTAAAACTCGAGTCAATGGAACCTGGAATGGCCGCCCCACACTGTAGGTCGTTCTCAGCGGTCAGAGCCCCAATGCCATCATTAAAAAAAATTATAGAACCTGTTCAAACCCCCCGCCTTCCTCTGTGAACGAGAAAAAAAAGAACCTATCCAAACTCTTACACGGCCAGGCTCTATTGGTTTGGACCTGTCCTGATTCAGAGTAAATGCAGCAAGACTGTTGTCCTTACTCGTGCCTTGGCCACCACCAGATTTATACATATACTCCCAGTCTACGTCGACTACTACTTATTTGCCCTCAAAACTCGTTTGACTTCAAGGATAGGAACATAGATTTTGTCTTCCGCCTCTGCCTCCGCCTTCGCCCCTCCTACTCATACCTAGACCCCCCGAGCTGCCCGGGCAGCTCGCCTTCAAGACGTCGTCCTCAAAGAAGAGAAAGCTCTTGCGAAGCGATCCACCTCTAGACTCGGTTGATTCATCGTCACCCTCTCCTGACTCAGTCCTACCCTCTTGCGAAGTCGACGACGATCCCGCTCTCTCCTTCTCCGCCTCCGTGGCCTCCAACTCGAACTCGTTCCGGAGGGCCGACTCACAACCCGCCTCGAGCCTCCCCCCTCGCCTCCAGCATCAGACAAGTTCTTTCGTTTCGGCCGATTACGCTTCATCCGCTGCCTCGAGCCCCTGTGCATCTGCCTACGCCGATCTTTCCATTGAGAGTGATCGTGGCGGCGACGAGACTGGCCCGGCCCCGACTTTGGCTTTGGCCAGAAGCCAGTCTCCCTTACGTCTCTCCCACCGAGCTATCATGAGTGGCGATGCCGACCTGCCCCAACGCTCGTCATCGCCTTTGAAACGACGTGCTTCCAGTATGGATCCCGAAAACGATGCGGATAGGACCCGCGATGTCGACATGGGTACATCACAAGCCAACGAGTCTATCGCGGGGGCCTCACAGCTGGTCCCTGAATCGCTGCCTCGTGATATGAGTGTTGAAGCGCCTGAGCCCACGGCAGGCTCCCCTGCTGAGGCTTTCCCTGCGCAGCGTAAGGCTCGCCATGTTTCCGATTTGCAAGCACCACAATCCGTCACTAATTCTAGTCTCCTAGCAATTCCTTCGCTGCAAGAACAGATCAAGATCATAGAGACTCTCTTGAAAGCCTATCAAGAGGCGCAAGTGAAGGAAGGGGACAAGGCTTATCTCGTCTCCAACACCTGGGTCCAAAAGGCACTCTCATTACGCGGCGGCCCCAAGGACAGCAAAGAGGGGGATTCCACCTCGGACCTTCTCGGCCCTGTTGACAACTCGGATATCATTGAAGAAGTCGTTACAGAACCTACTGGCAACGAACACATTCGTCTGAAGCAAGGAACTAACGAGAATGAATTCACACTCTTTCCAGAGGATGCTTGGAAGATGGTTGTTGACTGGTATGGTATCAAAAACGGTCAAGAAGCCATTATTCGTGCTGCCATCAACACTGCGGAACTCGGCGAAGAGCCTGTCATTCAGTTCGAGTTCCACCCTCCAGTTTTTACTGTTCACCGTTTATGGTCCGAGATTAGCCCACTTCCCATCGAGCAGTCCCTCAAGGCCAGAAGCCCTCCTCCTTACAAGTTCGTCAGAAGTCGCAAATACCATGCACAGACATTTGTCAGGGAGATTAAGACAGCCACCGGCGTGCCGCTAGACCGCAAAATTCGTTTGTTTATGGTACCTCAAGTCCAGCAGGTTTCTGGTCCCCCTGAGCCCTCACGAGCCCTCACGCCTCCGGACTCCCCAGGTCGAACAGACAACAGGGCTGGCTCTACAGACACATGGTCGAAACTTCTCCTCGACAATGTTTCCTTTTCTCAAGTCCGCGACCAAAGGATCAAATGTAAGCTGGAAGACAGGACCACTGACCCCAACTTCAACGGCAGTTCAAACTTGACCATGTTCGATCTCGTGACAGATCAAACTCTGGTCATCGATGAGGCCATCGACTCATTCTGGGTTAGCAACTACACTGGGAAAACTCCTCCGAATGGATTGGCCATCCCCACCAGAAGTGGTCTGGCCTCTTCTGATGCGAGCGGTCGAAGCAGTCCCGCTCCCGGTGGCCCATTAACACGCGGCCGAACGGGAAAGAAGTCGGGTCGGAGCATCGGCGTTGTTGGTTTGCAGAACCTAGGAAATACATGTTATATGAACTCTGCACTTCAATGTGTACGAAGCGTTGAGGAGTTGACCAAGTATTTCTTGACCAATGAATATCTTGATGAGGTCAATAAGACTAACCTCTTGGGATACAACGGGAAAGTTGCAATAACCTATGGAAACCTTCTGAAGGAAATATATACGGAGGGCAGGGGCTCCGTGACTCCTCGAGACTTCAAGAACACGATCGGCCGTTGCCGGTCGACTTTTTCTGGATATGGGCAGCAGGACTCCCAAGAATTCCTTGGCTTTCTCTTGGATGCTCTTCAGGAAGACCTGAGCCGAGTGAAGAAGAAACCTTATATCGAGAAGCCTGACTCCACCGACGACATGATTAACAATCCGGAAGCTATCAAGGAAATGGCAGACAAGGTCTGGGACATAACACGCCTCCGGGACGACTCAGTCATTGCCGACCTCTTCACAGGTTTGTATAAATCAACACTCAAATGTCCTGAGTGTGGCAAGATCAGCATAACGTTTGATCCTTTCAACAATCTGACCCTTCCTATTCCTGTCGAGGACGTCTGGACGGCTAAAATCAAATTCTTGCCCCTCAACGATGTGCCGGTCATGTTTGAGGTCGAACTGCCCAAGCACAGCGCTATTGAACAGCTCAAACAGTTCCTCTCCGCCCGGACAGGTGTACCTGTGGAGCGATTGATAGGAGGAGAAGAGTACAAGGATCGCTTCTTCAAGATTTACGACAACAACCTAGATGTTAGCGAAGAAATCGCCAAAAATGATCTTGCAACCTTCCACGAGTTGGATGCTGTCCCAACCAACTGGCCACATAAAGCAAACAAGCCACGCTCCATGCTGGATATCGACACTCCTCTCGAAGCTCCCTGGGATGACCCGCGGTATGAAAGGATAGTGGTGCCCGTATTTCACCGCATCCCATCAAACTATGGTCGTGCTCGGGATGGCGTGGCTCCCCCAAGCTTCATCTGCTTCACCAAGGAAGAAGCTTCCGATATTGACCTCATTCGATGCAAGGTCCTGGAGAAGATCTCGAACTTCTCGACTTGGTCCAAGCTTAGGAACGGTCCGGAGGAGAACTCTGATATCGCTGACGGAGAGGTGGTTGCTTCGGATGCTGACTCGTCTGGTGATAGTAAGGTTGTCGCCAACTCGGTTGAAGGTGAGGATGACATTGTAGATGTGCATATGAAGGACACCAGCGAGGCTCTTCCCCATCAGCCACAGATTCTGAAGCGATTCAACAAGAGCAGACCCAGGTTTATCGACCCAGACAGCTTCCTTGAACCTGAACTGCAAAACCTTTTCGACCTTTGCTACTTCACAGACAAAGCCTACTCTGGCGATGTGCCAACGGGCTGGTCTAATGTCGATCACCATCAATTACTCCCTAAGTTGTCGGATCGCATCCCTCAACTGTCACCCGACGATGACGATACCGCCAGTCGTGACGACGAAAGCAGCACGCCTTCTAATGAAGACGTAAGCAGCAATGACGAGAGTATCAAGGCGGAGACGACACAGACTAGAATGGTGGAAGAGTCCAGTGAGGAAGAAGTTCCAGAAGCTCCACGAGTAGGTCTTTCTATTAGCCTGTCTAACAGCCCCAGCGCTTATACAAAACAGAAATTCAATGGGCGTCCCTCAAAGGTCAAAGGACGCAAGTTCAAGGGCCAGAAATTCAATAAGAAAGCCAACAAGCGCCGCGAACGTATGCAGAACAAGAAGCACAAGGCAGCTTCTGTCAAGCCCCAGCCTCAACCTCCTGCTGTTGCTGATGGCGGACCTCTGATTCGTCTGGGAGAAGGCATTGTGGTAGACTGGCACGAGGAAGCTTGGGAGAAAGTGTTTGGTGGCGCTGCAAAGATCCCCGCTGATGAACAAGGAGCTCCAACATTTATTGATCTGGAAACGCTCACGGACCCTGCCCTCAAGATTGCTCAGAGAAGAAGACACCATCGCCGTACACGAGGCATCAGTCTCGAAGAATGCCTGGATGAGTTTGAGAGAGCTGAAGTCCTCTCCGAACAAGATATGTGGTATTGTCCCCGCTGCAAAGAGCATCGGCGAGCCAGCAAGAAGTTCGACCTGTGGAAATCGCCAGATATTCTTGTCGCGCATCTGAAGCGCTTTAGCAACTCTGGATGGCGCCGCGACAAGTTGGACGTCATGGTTGACTTCCCTATCGAGGGTCTCGACCTTACTTCCAGAGTCATTCAAAAAGAGGATGGCAAGGATGAGATTTATGACTTGATCGCTGTTGATGATCATTACGGAGGTCTCGGCGGAGGTCATTACACCGCCTATGCCAAGAACTTCGTCGACGGGCGATGGTATAACTACAATGGTGAGTTGCTACATCTCTCTTGGCCACTTACCGATGGATTCAAGACGCTGACAAGCCCTACAGATTCGTCTGCAAGCCCCGTGTCTGACCCTTCGACATGTATCACATCAGCTGCATACCTATTGTTTTACCGTCGCCGCTCAAGTACCCCTTTAGGCGGATCACGGTTCGGAGTCATCTCTGAGAAATACGAGAACAGCGAAGAAAACTCTGAAGGAGAAGGTGAGGTGGGGGAAGGTCAGCGTCTCGGCGAGGGTTCCTCCCTGAATGGGTTGTCGAGCGCTGGGATCGGAGCCGCAGCAACTCGCCATCTCGGCGATCGTGGTTCGGATAGAATCACCGTCACCTCTTTAGCTGGACCGGACGACGAAGACGAAGATCTCCCGCCCTACAATGGAGCTAACCGGATGGGGAGCATCCACAGTACCGTCGAGGATGAGGGTGTAGAAATCAATGGAAGCTACCAGCGCCTGGACAACAAGTCCCTCAATCTCGTCCAGGGTTGGAACTTCGAGGGCCTGGGCGATAGCGGTGCCGAAGACTCTACAGGTGCCGACATTGGCTCTGATGATGTCCAGCTAGACTCTTCAGCTGATGAGCGTGGCCTCAGCCAATTTGATGATCACGACACAATCATGACAGGACAGGACCCCGCTGAGGGCGAATCCGAGCCTGCCGCTCCTCAAACGACGATTCTTACAGACACCCAGAAGTCTACATGGGACCGTAAGGATGTGATCGATGTGCAAACCGCGGTAGGGAGCGAAAGGGATTCGAACGAGGTGGCCGAGATCCATCTTGAAAATGAGAAGGGAATCAAGGCCGAGTAGGACGGCTGTCCAAAGTCGGGCAACAAGCGGCCCAGAGTCATGATGACATATGGTAGACGAGATACGAGAAAACGGCTAAAACTGCATGAGATGATGACCCGGGACAACCCAACTTGTGAAGGGCATGTTGAGGTTGATGGGGAGAGGAGAGTAGTTAGAAAGAGGCGGCGAGAGAAATAGATGGTACATATTGCCGCACATCTCGCATAGGGTTGATGGGTAGAAAACGGCGCTGGGTTTTATTTTGCATGGAGCATGTTCAGCTGAATGGACTTGACGAAGTCAAAAACAGAGGATGTCTTGTCTATACGTGTGTAATTCAAGCAGTAGTCATGGAATGACAGACACTCCTATTCTCCGATGGCTGGTGATACACAATGTAGTTTGCTTCACTGTCCTCGCCAGCTTCAGGGCCTTCTAGGACGAAGGGCACAAGCTACTGACCAAGTATCTGCTTATCTCTGTTTCAAATTCCATCGTATTAGATACCCTTAGTTATCTCAGTGTCGCCAAATGTTTCTAAGTTCCAAAAACCCTTGTTCCCTAGAGCCAGGACTCATGAGAGACGCGAAGTATAACATTCTACAAGCACGGTACGGAAAAACTCACAGATTATACGTCGATTGCAAGAGCATAACGCGATCTCCGATACGTAATCTGTAGCTTGTCATACAAGGCTGGATCGTTATAACTCGACACTGGGGGCAGAATGGCATCAAGGTTTCCCCAGCTGGTGGACCCTGGTTCTGAGCATCCCCCTCGGCACGGTTAGTGTGATTTGGGACTGAGGATGAGAGAGAAATTGCGAGAGGTTAAACCCCGCGTTTCAGGAGATCAAGTTCGGTTAGAAAGCATCGCAGTTGAAGACTAGGTAGGTATCTAAGGAGTATGCATTCGAGATACCAGATGAGCAGTCATTTACCAGGTACCTAGAGTAGGTACGCAACTGACTTAGTAGGTACTTAGATACAGTTAGTTCGCGTAGCCGTCGGGTGGTGCGGCGTATGGGCCAAACCCTAGACCTAGACTACAACTCTTCAGGTTCGGGGCAGGTCCTTGAGAATAGTCAATCAGCCTACCCACCAAATGGGAGCCGGGCGATGCCCTTTCTCACTCCACGCTCCACTTGGGTGGGCTGGAATCTGGATTTGACAGCCGGCACAGCGGCCGCTAAAATTGAGGGCGTTTGATATCATCTCACTATGCCTCCTCGGGGTTTGACAACTGAAGAATGGCTTCATGGTTGACACAAGTGACGAAATAGAAGTAGATATGCTTCGTGATCCATCTCGTGTTTGCACCCAGGCTATTTGGTTCTCCACAGGCTTCAGCTTGACAGGCTTCAGCCAGCCACCACGTTAAAGAGTCGAACCTCCACAGTATGTGTTTTTGACGTATCGAGGCACCGCCAGAAATCAGATGATGTTTGGGAAGAGCTCCTCATACACCAGGACTAAGACATACTGGCATATACCGAGACATATGTACGACTGGCGATAGTGGTCCAACCAACATTGAGAATATGAAGTTTGTGTGTCGCAAAATGGCAAGATCCAACATATCCTCTACGTAACCCACACCCTTTGCGTAAAACAGACAAGTAACTTCTTCTCTCATGTAAGACACATGTAAGACAAGCAAGACTGTTGATATTATTGTCAGCAGCGAAGTATATACGTCAAATACCCTATACCAAATGTTTCCGGAGACTCCAGGGCCCAAGCCATCCATTCCTTGGTTGGAGATTAGAAAAGTCGACCCGAAAACAGGTCTGGGGCGTCGTTAAGGACTAGCTAGAGCCACAGAAGGAGCACGATCCCATAACAGCCGGGGCACCTCTCGCCGTCTCGGTGACTCTGTGGGGTGACTTCAAATTCGAAGTAAGAAACAGGCCGCCGGCCTAGCAGGCATGAATTCTTGCCTCGGTTCGGGGACTCTGTGGAGATGGACATGGAGAAGTGAGTCTTGCTCATTTTGAGGCTCGAAGTGGAGTCTTTGTAATACCAGCAGATTGAGCCTTTGAAATGCGTCATGTGTGGCAGGGCGTTGACAGATCCAAGGCTAGTTACCTAGGTACCCTACTTTAGCCAGCTACTACAAGTAAGCCAGTAACCAAATCGTATGAGTAGTCTATGTGGCTGCTCTCGTGGTCCATGACCGGTATGGAAAGGCTTGGTAGACAGCATGCATAAAGTAACAAGACATAGGAGCGGACGGGCTGCAGGTTACAGTTATCTGGCAACCAGCTGGAGCGATGGATGGCCAATTCATGTGCGGCTGCCCTGAAGGTCTGGGCTTCTTTCGAGCCAATTGAGGAAAGCAACCATCTATCTGCTCAAGTATGTGTGCGTGGATGAGTATCAATATACTGTTTCACATCATTCATTGGAGCGAACCGGGGAATTTTGGATGCGGCGTCGGTAGACGTTGTTGGAAGTTGTATGTATGTATGTATGTATGTATGTATGTATGTACTGAGTCCAGGAACGAACCGCAGATGGCTCCAATCTGTTGGATAGACTTGTTGCCTCCCTTTCTTGCTATTTGCTACCAGTATGTTTGTTGGTTATGTTTGTATGTTTCCTTAGATGCAGATTGCTAATTAGGCAAACCTAAAGAACCTTCTGGAAGTTTAGCCTAGCTAGGTATGTAAACCATAGCTGCTTTCAACCTAGATAGAAGAAGCAAGCTGCTTCTTAAATCTCATCACATTCTGCGTATGGCACCGCGATGGCCTGGCAGCCTGGGTACTGTCGACAGCCATCCTATACCTAAAGCGTAGCTGTTGCGTACCTCATCTCCCAGTAGCTTCACTTAGAGGCGGGGAGAGTTTCGAGCCGGTGTGGTGCGGGGCAGCGGGCCTATGGCCTATGGCGAAAGCGACAGGTGATGGAATGAGGCAATTGAGATAGGAATGAACGAGCAAGACAAGAAGAGTTGAGAAGAATGAAGGCGGAGGAGGTTGGCGTTGCTGATGAGAGTTCGATAGGGTCTGGAAAAGCTAAGAGGCTCTGGCGACGAGATCTGGATCTCAGATCTACTCCGTCGAATCACGTCATATTGGATTGGTTCGTTCGTGTGTGTCAAACCAAAAGGGATCCATAGCAGGCTCCCTAGTCGACTTGAATGTGGAGTTGGCTGGTACATGCTGTGAATCTAGGTACCTTACACACCTATTAATAATCCCAGTAGGCAGTGTCAGGTACTTGAATTCATGAATCAATAGGTTGTATGTACTGTACGAAGTACGCATATAGATCCAGAACCACAAAGATCTTAACAACCAGTCACTAAATTGATGCATGGTAGCCCAGTAGCCCACTGCCCAGGTAACCAGGCAAGGCAGGGCTTACCTGGAGTTGGGTGGGTTCTGGCTGCACTTTACCTGCACGGAATCATACCCGGTGCATAGGTACCTAGTGGCCATGACCTATGAACCTGACCCTGACCGTGCGGGAATCTTGTGAGTCTTCCATTTTCCAGTTGGTGAACCAAATAAGAGCTTTTACTGGATGTGATACGGGAGACGTCATGACGAAAAACCATTTCGCTGGGCGAATGACAGTGCATTACTTGGCTGAGTAATGAGCTGCCTTGCCTTTTTACAATAAAACCTGTGCCGTTAGGTAGGTAGGTAGTTACCCACCGTCATACGAAGCTCGACTGATCGCTGGTGGTGGGTGTCGGGGTTATTAACAAGGACAATAGCACGGACATGCATGTGCTTGGTATGTCGAATACACTGTACCCAAACTGTACTTCCTTCGAGAATGATTCTTATGTGGTTCCCCTTTGCGTTGCGGCCCACCACGTACCCCTGTTCAGTAAATATGGGGCATAGGTCCCCATCCTAGATTCTCGAAGACGGCCAGAAGAATTCAAAGCAAGCCGCTTGGACCCTCCATCGTGAACCCTGTTGGCTGACGCTGCACACACGACATAATTGGTTGCCATGAAGACAAGGGGGCCATGATCCTGGCCCAGGATGTGGAGCACGAGGTGGGTTCTGCACTCAATCCTTAGCCTCTCTAGTCTCTAGGCTCTGGCCCAGCTGGCTTTGGTGCCTCGCGTCGCGTTGCAAGCATAAGGCACCTCCGGGTCCCATGCCTGCAAGCCCGTAAGGTAAGGTAGCGACGATCCTCGACCACATCCAAGAACATCGTCCAACCTCACTCATGATGGACCACTTCGGACCTTGATGCAGGCGGCACAGCAGAGCACGTAACCCTACGGTGGCCTATAATGAACGCTATGTCTGGCCTTCCCTAGGTACACTTGACCACGCTGACCAGTCGCTCGCCACTGTAAATCAATTGGAAAAAACAAGGTCTTGGAGTCCACACAACACGGAACCTAAGTCTGCGCCCTCTCCTCCAGCCCAGACGGCACTTCCGCAAACTCTGATGCCTCTCAGCCCTCCTTTGCAAGTGCCTAGGTAGGCAAAAGTAGGTAGGTAGGTAGGTAGGTAGGTAGGTAGGTAGGTAGGTACTCTTTGTTGTTGTATATTTGATTGTTTGCGTTAATCCGGTTCACTTCTCCGGACTGGACCATAATGCATCCTGTCATCGAGTGAAGCATTGGATTTGATTACCTTGGGTACCTACCTAGTATTTAGTAGCTGGTGTTCATAAACTGAGGCCAAATGGTGCTGCATATTTCCTACTGCAACTCTACCAAAGCCTATTACAGTCTGCAAGATCTGCGTCATCAATCCAATAGACTGCACAGGACTCCTACTTGATCTTTATTAGGAGATTCTACGGATACTTTGTACGCTTTTCATAAGTAAGAACATCTCTACCCCCCCCCCCAATTCATGTTTCAAACAGAGCACTCATTTCCACACTCCTTTGTTTGCATATGGTTATCCTTTCTTTTTCGTTACCGTCCATTTAGTTGCCTTATAGGAAACCTTGGGGGGAACAGCAGTAGGTATTTCTCAAGCAGCGCTACCTTATATCCATACCATGTACTCCGGAGTAGCACTATAGTCCCCTAAAACGATTCATGACCACCTCCATGATTTTAAAAAGTGGTTAATGGGTATGGAACAAGATCGGTTTAAATCCTTGCCCCCCTGGTTCTGAGACTCCCCTCATTCACAATCCCTTCCCTCCAGCTTCTCCCAGAACAGAGTGACCTTTACCCTGATGCCTTCGGACTGAGTCCGTCTCACCTGAACCAATTCGACACTTGAAATTGGCCCCCGATCTGGTCGCATCTGACTCGCCGTTTGAGCCCCTTCTTCTACGCGTCTTTCGTACTTCTTCTTCTCGGCAAATTGTTCCACTAAGGCGGTTATCAATCTATTCCATTAATTCGACTGCCGGCGCCAGGCTTGGTTCCCGTCTCTGTTTCTGCCTGCTAACGTTGCCTTTTGGCTCTTGGCTTCGCCTTGCCCTGTCGTTGTTCCTCACGCTCCACCTGTGGTGAGGGCAAAGGGTACCGGTCGATGAGCTCCAGAGGTTAGAACTGTGTTGCGTCACATTTTGGTTCAATTCGAACTAGTCAAGTCCAGGCTTCAGTCCAGACATGTACTCTTTCTCTGCTTTTCATCTGGTCTCTTCTCACCCTAATCCCAGGATTTCCATCGGCAGTGAATATCGCTCTCGCCTCATCCTTTCCAAATTCTTTCTGGTTGTTACATCGCACTATCACCCGGGCTGTCTGCGTTTTGTGCGTTGCTGTGCTCCCTACCAGACTTGCACTCACACTTGCGCTACTGTACACTGCAATCGCTTCTCCTCCGCTTGCAGCCACGCTCGCAGATCTTCTCCCTCCTGCCCCGGACCCGGTTACCGCGACTGTCGGTGCCCTTGCCCTGTCTTTGGGTCTTCCCTTACCCTTCCCTAGTCCTTCCATTCTCCGACCAGGGTCAGACACCTTCTGCGTGCCGCTAAGTAGGTCTCGTACTGCTGGACATCCCGTAGGCAGCTCGTACCTTGAACCAAGACTGGTAAGCTAAAGCCTGGTCTGATTCCCTCACTCATTGCCCTTCCATTGTTCCAGCACACGCGTGCTCTGTTCTGGTCCTGCTTGTAGTGTTGGTTGTACTGTACTGTCAGTCCAGTCCAGTCCAGTCCAGTTTGTCCGTCCGTACTTCCTTCTCACTACCTGTGAATCCAACCCTCAATCCGACGTCCTTCCTGGCCTCTTTTCCTTCTTCTTCATCCCCTGGCCCTTCCTATTCCTTGGTGGCTCTTTCCATCTTGGCCCAATCCGAGTCCAGATTCCGAGTCCTTTTGTCCCCCCCCCATTTACAATCCATCGCGCTTCTCCTCCTGCGCCATCATTTTTCAAATCCCTCGTCTTCGTTTCGCATCGCCGCATTTACCACGTCTTTCGCGACATTTTCATCTTGCTTACCAGCTAATATCCGCCCCTCGTCTCTCAGCCTCGACCGAATTTTCTAATGGTACGAACCCTGTCGCCAACCGACTGCTCCCGCCCGCCTCGACGCCAGTCTGACAGCCTGTCCGACCCTCCCACCAGAAAACACCATTCGTCTGTACTACCGAACTAGGTGCATTGAATCAACTCAACTCGACAACATCGCATACGAACTTCTCGAGACGAATCAGCATCACAGTCTCCTATTACTCAATTTAAACACCCCTTGTTAGCCACAAACCCGTATGTCGTGTGGCTATTGAGTCAATTCTATTGGGCTGCTTCGCGACAACTGTGTTTTCAATCACGACCTCGAAATTCTATTCTACTTTGCTCTCATCCAACGTTCGAGGCTCGATCGGCTCGCTCTTTGAAATAATTTGGTCTCCGGCATTCGTGAGGCTATCTGGTCCCGGTCAATCGCTTTATCTTGGTACAAATACGCAACTGCCCGAAGGGCTACGGTGCTCCAGTCGCGAGACTGGTAGCTCTCCATGAGCACCATGGACCGCGCCGCCTGTCACGTTATTTACGTCAATCGCAATGTCAGCGAAAATGGATTGATTCACAGCGCTTCTGGCGACAGCACATCTGATTGGGCAACGGATGAGGCTCGTCACGTCGTACAACCTCTGCTAGATGCCTTCGGCGACGGTTCGTTCTTTCGTTATGGCAACGCCATGAGTCATTTCCCCACTCACTAACACATTGTCCAGTTCACGTTTGCGCATCTGGAGGTGCCTGCTTAGCAAAATTATTCGAATTACAAGAGGGTTCAATGCTGGACCTGAAGCCAACCCTGGTTCTCCTTGATACGCCAAACGATGACCCAGTACCCGAAGCGCGGAGAAGGGCGTCGTCACCTTCACCCTCATGCAGCTCTTCCAACGAAAATGTCGACATTCACACACCCGACGAAGCACTATACGGTCTGGGACTGCTGCAAAAAATCATCACCGAAGCGCATTTGCGCGGTATGTCTAAACTCGTTGTACCGATTCCGGTGATAAGCAATTCTGAGGCAGGTCACCCCACAACCAACGGACAGATGACCGACGGCACAGCTGAGCAGAAGCCTTTGCCATTGGGATCGCTTGACAAAAATCGTCAGCTCATTAGGAGGTGCCTAGATCTGGGGGCGGTCGACGTCATAATTTGTCCAATGAGCACCAAATGTATTACAAGTCTGGAAATCTGCGCCTATCGGGCTCACAGAGATGCCGCCAAGGAACAGTCAACCCTGCTGGAAATTAGACAAGGTCGAAAACGGTCGTGGGTGGGAGTCAACGAAGAGAAGCCCTTCGCATACCTTCGTGAAGCCATGGTATCCGGTCTGATGAAAGGAATATGCCGTTTAGGCACCAGTGACGACCAAATCAACAATGCTCATGTGGCCGTCTCTTCAGAACGACAATCTGCCATTGCTGAGGCAATAGGAAGTTGGCGCTTCTGCGCTCACTCATTCACCGATGATGAGCTGTTGGTGGCCGCAATGGACATGTTTCGGCATGCCTTGTCTATGCCAGAACTTGAGCGATGGCGGATACATGCAGGTACGTTGTACTGTTTTGGGTTGGTGTCGGTTGCCCGCATACTGACTCAGCTTCAGACCAACTAATCAGCTTCCTTGTTGCTTGCCGTGCTGCATACAATAGCTTTGTGCCTTACCACAATTTCCGTCATGTTGTGGATGTATTACAAGCTACCTTCAATTTCCTGGTACATATCGGTGCTCTGTCGCCGTATCCTTCGGGTACCGAGTCCCGTCCCATGCCAGAGAAGTCGCCTATGGCTTCTCTCATAACTCCGTTTGAAGCGTTGACGCTCCTCATCACCGCTATTGGGCATGACGTCGGACACCCTGGCGTGAACAACGGTTTCCTTGTGACACTAAATGCTCCCCTAGCACAGTTGTACAACGATCGATCTGTTTTGGAATCGTTCCATTGCGCTGCTTACTCGCAGATTCTTCGACGATACTGGCCCTCCGCCTTCGAAGACACAAAGATGCGTAACCTGATGATTAGCTCTATCTTGGCTACGGATATGGGCTTGCATTTCGACTATATGAAGAAGCTCGGAGATGTTCAAGAACGACTTCAAGCTAATAATAGCGCCGACGGTTGGAATGGTCGGCAAATTGAAGAGAACAAGTCTCTTGCTTGTTCGTTACTCATCAAATGTGCTGATATTAGCAACGTGGTATGCCTGCCTCCCCCTTGTTAATGACATCATGGGTTCACCAGCTAAAAACGCAAATCTAGGCACGAAATCATGAAATAGCTTTGAAGTGGACTTACATTCTCTCAGAAGAGTTCTCCCGACAAGCCTCGATGGAGAGTGAGCTGAGCATCCCTTCATCACTTATGACACCGCCCAAGCAAGACATGACTTCACTGGCTAAAGGCCAACTCGGCTTTATGAATCTTTTTGCCACCCCTCTATTCCAAGGCGTCGCCGACATCATGCCCGCTATGCAGTACACCGTCGACGAGCTTGAGATGAATAAGAGTCTCTTCGAGCTTAAGCTTCAACAAGAGAAAGAAAAGCAACCCCTAGATGACCCAATCAGGAGACGTCTCCTGAAGGAAGGTACATTTTCCCCAAGGACCATGAGTTTTGCTGTACCACAAGAGGAGGAGAAAGAGGAGAAGAGAGATATGACACCCCTGTTCGAGGCACTGGATCGCGGATCGGACACGACCCCTGTAGGGAACGGCGAACTACCCATGCCACGCCCAGAAAGGGATGACTTATCGCCGGCCGACAGTCAGAGGACAATGGGACCATCAGCCACAAACGGTGTAGCTGGTGACCACAGGGGATCGAACGGATCAGCTTCAACATTTGATGCGGTTAGAGAACTGGCGAATAGTGATCCGTTTCGGACGCAAACGAGAAGGGATTCAGCGAAGCAACGATCCAGCGAGACGACAGATGGGAGTGTTTCTGGGGCTTGTTCGGGAGACTGGGCTTCACAAGCGACAAGCGCTACAACGGGCAAGATGCCGATGTCACCAAGCACACGTGGTACGAGTATCGTGAGCGGAGATTCGACTGAACATGCCGTTGGAATTCCTAAGATCAACGTCGACTCTGCAAGTTTGAAAGACAGCTCAGGAACCCTTCACCAGGATGGCTCACCTATCGATGACGAAACAAGGTCCGATGCGAGCACGACAGGTGGAAGCATCGGCAGGGCTGAGGGCAAGTCGCTACGAAAGAAAACAAGCAGGTTCAGGATAAAGGATCTTCCCTTTTTCAGAAGACACAAAGGCACGAATTCTCCGTCTACTGCAGACATGACTGGATGAGGTATTACAGCACTCATCAACCAGGAGTGAAAAGAGGGGCGTGGTCAAATTATGCTTCAATGACGTGCTCATGAAGCTGGAGAGGCCATCCAGAGCGACCAATGAGTTGAGGTGATTCTGGCTGAATATTGTGTGCTCTATAAGTTTTGTTTTGGGGGAAGGTGTTGGTCTATGTTGCTCTAATGATTGCAGTATATACGTGTACAATATCGATGTGTGGACGGACGGTGTGTCTGCTCAGAAGTCCGAGCAACGGGGGTCCAAACCAGCATCTCGAGTCAGAATGCATCCCCGAAGGAACGGAGAAACAGACAGGGCTACTGGCGTTGGCGCAAGGCAAGGTTGGGACGGTGACGAAAGCAATGTATCAAAATTAAAGATGACGGTGGGACGTGGGAAAGGGTTTATTTGGTTGTCTTGGCTCGAGTATATGGTATGGGTTGGGTATATGGTATACGGCATAGGATGATGGACGTAGTGTTGGTGTTGAGTATGGCTGCGAGGCTATGATTGCACACAAGCTGTCACATGAGATGAGATATATTATTCAATGATGAACTACTTTGAAGCCCAAACAAAATATCGTTTCCTTTCGCTTGCTGATGGAGGTGACAAGCCTTACTTCGCTGGCTCGGAGCCAACGCCTACAAGCGACTGTACCGAGAGAAGAAGCATGCAGGACCCCATGTCGACCGCATATTTCGTGTTCAATGAGATGAGTAATAGATACAAACTGAACAGTCGATTTTTGTGTGGCAGTTGATTTGCGAGAAGGGTTGCAGCTAGGCATTATACGACTAAATCCCGAAGACCAAATGGTGAAAGATGATTGCTCAGAATTTCCGAATCTCCCTGGCGACCCTTGTTTGCTTGGCCCTTAGGGCGCATATGGGACCCGTTGGTCCACCGAATCTGCATCCTAGAACTGTCACGAATCCTCAGGAAGAGCTTCACTGAAGTCTATGTGGCCTTAGTCAGCGGGTACGAGTGTTGTTCGTAGTGAGAGACTGGAGGACCAAGATCAAGTGTGCAGTTGGGATGGTACATGGGGTTCTCAACTAGGTACCTTAGGTAGCCGAACGGTAGGGAGCAAGAAATCTTCTGACATGAAATCAGGATACCAAAACAACCTCGCCCAAAGGCCTGCTAAGATATACTAAACGTACCTAATTCTTTTCCTTACTTAGGATAAGGATCCTAAGTTTTCTTGTCTCCCCTAGCCGGATGCAACGTTCAGGATGAACAGGCTGGCAGCATGTGTGGACTGTTAGTGTCGTCAATAGATGATTTGATTCCATGGCAAAAGCTTTGATTTAAAATAACTTTATGAGGCGTCTTATATGGGTCATGGTAGTTGGCATTTTCGAAGTCATGGATGACAGGCCACATCCTGGTTTCCAGCCCCTACCTGCTGCGTTGAAGACTTGCATACACAATACTGCAGCGAAAAGGCACAATTACTTGGTTGATCGCCGTCCAATCAGAAGTCATACTGATTATCGACACCAGCCAGTAGAAACTCCAATACCGAAGGCACAGGGAGCAGATTCATGGCCTCGCTCCCATTCCCGGCTATGTCAAGGCCGTTTGAAAAGCCCTCGCCATATGAAAGACCCTGGTGCACACCGAAGTCGAAATCAAAGCCGTATGCTGGTTCAGGTACTGGGGCAGAAGATGACTGAAGAGTTGATGGAGCATCGCCCATGATACTGGGGACACCTAGAGGATCAGGGCGCAGCGAAAACTCAGAAGCGCCCGTACGAGTAGTTGGGGACTCTTGACTTTGTTGAATGGTCCGATCTTCAGATGATCCTAGTACATGCCCTCTCTGTCTCTTTTTCCACATAGTCCGTTCCTCAAAGAGCCGCAGTAGACTCTTGGCATATATCCAATTCTGTGATATATCTCGGAGTGTGTAGATAAGAGAGTCAAACATGCGGGATGACTTTGCAACAATGAGAGGATTGGGAGAGTTTAGCTCACTGGCAACATGCAGTAGGCTGGTGAAAAGAACATGGACGGAAGGCAGCCACAGATTGCATAACGAATTCCTTGAGCGGAGAGATTCAAAGATAGAGTTTATCGCTACAACAGCATCGCCACAGATGCTGTGGTCCATGGCAGAGTGAGGTGAAAACCGGTTCGGATCTTGATGAGGCGGAGGTCGGTGGAGAAGGGTAAGAAAGTTGTGATACGAGAGGTGAAGAGTTGCTTGCCAAGTGTCCGGGTCGGAGTGTGGGATTTGGAGGCTTTGCGGCAGTTGGGTTATGAACTCAGCAAGTTCCTCATCAGCTTCCTTGGTTGCCGCTGCTCTATCGGCTTCTGTGGCTCGTAAGGCAACACGTCGTCTCATGGCCTTGGAGAAGATGATGCACAGTTTTGTATGCTCGATGGCGAAAGTTGGGTTGCCATGAGGAATGCCTTGAAAATGACTTTCGTCGAGCATTGGGGTGTCCGACTCTTCTAGGTTTCTTGAACATGTTACGATGAGGATGGCCAAAAGGTTTTTCTTACTCACATTGCTTGCGGTCGACCAAACGAAGCCGAAACCATGACGTCAAACTGAAATAGACACCACCAGAGCCGGACCCATTGACGTTTGTCTATGGTGTTCAGGGTACTGGCACCGGCGTCCCGGTGCATGCCCATTCCAAAGGCAGTGCGGGCCCCGATTCCGATCCAGTGCCATGAGTTATCAACGATATCTTCGAGGTTGTCACACTGCCATGTCAATAGGAGAGCAACTTGGAGGTACGTCTCACGGTGCTGCTCGAAGCGGTAGTCGAAGAGCGTTTTGGCTCTACGGAAGAAGGTGTAAGTGCTGGCCCTACAGTCTTCTCGGGTGGAGGAGAGTACATGGGCGCCGACGAGGAATATGGCGTTCAGCAATGGTAAGGACACTAGTTTCGGAACATCAGAGCCATTGTAGCTTGTCATGAATTCATCCTCATCGACAATTGGAAACCCTGGATTGACGTGGGCAAAATACGCTGTGACAAGCTCATCAGCCAAGGCTTTAGGGGGTAACTTTAGAGCTTCTTCAGGGACTGTAGGAACCTTTCTCGCAAGTCTACGCGTCCCAAAGTGCAACACGTCCTTTTGATCCCTTCGTAGAGCTCTGTGACGCACGAGATGGTTGAGGTTCGAGAACTCGGTGCCGATAAAGTAGAGGCGTTCAGAACGTGAGATCTCGCCGACTTTGGGTAAGTCTTGGCCGATAAAGTCAGCTAGGTTGCGAGTCTCGTAAGTTTCCTCATTCTCGCCAGAGTCTTGCATCGTGGAGGGAGAGTCGTGCTGATAATGGCAAGTGCTTGAACTTGGCCGCGCAATCGGATCCATGGTCACTCCCGGCCAGAGGGCTGCCGTTGCTCTGGGTGTCGCAGGAGCTGTGAGGCATTGCGGTTGTGGTTGCTGTCGCTGATGCTGATGCTGATGCTGCTGGTGGTGGTGGTGATGATGACGATTCGGCTGAGGCTGTTGGGAAGAATAACGAGGCTGGAGGGGGACGGGGCTGGGACGAGAATTAGATGCACGAGATGATCTTGTCTTTTTCTTCTCGTATATTGTACAGTTGGGCTTATTTTGGATCCGGCAGTGAGAGCAAGGTGTGCCCTTTTCAAGGATATCACAACGGACTTTGCGTTGGTGGCAAGCTATGCAAGCTCTTCCATCTATTGTTATGTATCAGCTGAAGGTGCAAACACAAGATAATTGGCGCCATCCTCAACGGGGTGTCCAGAACATACTGGTTCGTCGTCTAGTGACAGCTTGCTGAGCATTCCCAGTTGGAGCATGGGCAGTAGCATTGCGCCTTTCGGTGGGCATTGTGACCTCGGTACCTTAGTAAGTATTGGTGGTATTCTGCTGTACGCCCTTTTCGCCGAGAAGAATACTTCCGATTCGGTTGTTACGAAGTGAAAGTCTGTGGAGCCTCATCAAAGTGCCCTGGGTTATAAGTTCATGCTGACCGGGAAAAGTTCGAGAAGAAGTTTAGGTACTAAGGTCAGGTAGGCAAGTACCTAGTGTTCTACGGACGGGACGGGAGAAGTAGGTACCTAGGTAGGTAGGTAGGCAGTGTAGAGTGTGCCTGCTGTATTTCGTTGTCACTGTCAAAAAGAGGAAGCATCGACTCCCTATCACTGCAGGCACTGGTTGGGTGCCTACCTTGGTACAAAGTTTCAAGGTGTTCTTTCTAAGGTAGGTACTAATCAAGAGGTTTATAATCATATCTCCTTTTACGGCCTTCTTTTCCTAGGTAACTTCGCCGCGCACAGAAGAGCGCTCTGTACACCCAAAGCAAATTGGCCGACCATCCGATCGGATTTCTGTAGTACGCCCCTGCCTCGGAGAAATCTAGAAACTACCCAACAAGGGGCTTTTCATTGGTGCCTCGGAAATTCTGCCCAATCGTTGTTTACCATTTCCTTCTCGGAAGTTATCCTCTGAAGCTTCTCCATCATAGAAAATATTGAGTCGGCGATGAGAACCAATCACAGCAGGATCTGACTTAGACACCATCACCAAAACCATTGCGCCCTTCACACAAACTCAAGTCGAGCATTTACGAAAAACTAATCAGATGACGTGAGAAAAATGGCTGTTTGGATAATTTATCCATTGATATCCACCTGCTGTGGAACTGTCATGGAGAAGCAAACTATATAGATAGATGTGCCTGCAACAACCACCTCAATATGATCCAACTTTAACTTCAATATCAACCATGGGAGGAAACGAAACTCAGCTATTCGGCAGCGGTTCCGCCCCGGATGGCTCTCCCAATGTAGACGTCGAAAAGAGACACGACTCCTCAGACGAATCTGGCTGGTCTGACACAGAATCTTGGGATCCTCTCAAACTCTCACGTATGAGAAAACTACATATTGTCATCGCCGGCTTCACGTGTACTTTCAATGGAAACTTTGGCTCTTCTATGCCCTCGGGAGCTCTCGACATCATCGCCGAGCAGTTCAGCATTACCAACCCCGTTCAGCTCATACTCCTCAACTCTCTATATATGGTGGGCTATGTCCTAGGGCCTCTTCTCTTTGGACCTCTCAGTGAATACATTGGTCGGCGGCCTGTCCTCATTGGCACTTACCTGGGATACATCGTCTTTATGCTGGCTTGTTCGGGCGCACCCAACTATGCTGCCCTCCTAGTCTTTAGGTTTCTCGGTGGCATCAACGCTGCTGCTCCAACCACTGTCATCGGGGGTCTGTACGCTGATATCCTCGACAATCCTTCGACTAGAGGTAACGCCATGGCTCTTTACATGACCGTCACTACAATCGGTCCTCTCATTGGGCCCATTGTGTCTGGCTTCGCGTCTCCCGTCTCCTGGCGCTGGCCATTCTGGATTGCTGGCATGATGGCCATTGCAGGTCTTCCTCTCATCATTACCATCCCAGAGACTTATGCCCCTGTGCTCCATAATAAGATGGTCAAGGCCCATATCAAGAGGCGAGAGAAAGACAACAAGAAGAACAAGACTGGGCCAACCGACGAGGAGCCCCTGGAGCTGAAGCCCTTCAACGTCCGCAAGATCTTCCTTCGACCCATGAAGCTTCTCTTTACTGAGCCTATCCTTGCATCCACTTCGGTGTATTTGACCTTAGCCTACTCTGTATTTTACCTCATGTTTCAGGCGTATCCTCGTGTTTTCCAAGGTATGTTGATATCTAATCCCCGACTCAGCCAAACAATCTAAATGTCGACTAGGGTTCTATGGTCTTTCTCCCGGTATGGCAGGGCTTGCGTATATTCCATGTGAGTTTCGTCTGCTATACCGAACGTCTCTATACTAACATGGTATTAGTCTGCGTTGGTGTTGTACTGTCTCTGGGTGTCTTCGCAATTTATACCCGATACCATGACAGGCAAACTGCTGCTGGTGCTGAATGGACAAAGAACCATATCTATCGAAGACTTCCTCTTGCGTGCATTGCTTCCCCTTGGTGAGTCCCCCAATTGCCCACTGTCATCAACTACAACTGAATATCTTCAGCATGGTGATTTCTCTCTTCTGGCTAGGCTGGACGGTCTGGGAGTCATGGAGTCCCATCATTCCGAGCCTCGGCGGTATATTCTTCGGCCTCGGTTTCCAGCTCCTCTTCATGGGAATGACCAACTATCTCACCGACGTGTTCCGAAGCCATTCTGCCTCTGCCCTCGGTGCTGCTGCCATGTTGCGATCTGTCGGGGCCACCACGCTACCCCTCGCCGCGGATAGCATGTATGATAACATGGGGTTTCACTGGGCGCCTTCGGTCCTCGCATTCATTGCTGTGGCGATGGGTGTCATTCCCTTTGTTTTCATCAGATATGGTGAGCGTCTAGCATGTAGTAGCAAGACTGCTAAGGAGGCGTTTGCTATCCGGGACTGAGCGATGGAGAGTCAGGGGCATTATTCTCTGGGATTTAATGGTTGATGTCACGGAGGAAAAGGTGGAAAATACCCTGTTTAGTTATATAGACCGAGTTGATCTAGACGGAGGAGATTTAGGCTGGGACGCGAACATGAAATAATATTTAATCAAGCCAATCTTCTGAAGCCTTCTCAATGACTCTTCATGATAGGTCACAAAATACATCACAACAAAAGGGAGAAGTTAAATATTTGAACATGTTTTTTTTTTTTTTGGTTCAGATTAACTAATACTGCAACGACAAGACAACGAGCAGGGAATCGTTGTAGCAAAGCAGACTTGTCCTTGTGCAAGGGAACCGCCACCAGGGCGTATCATGTTTCCCTTCCACGTCACTTAGATACCAGCATCTTTAGCCGATGGACTCAAAGGTCTAGAGAAGTTGGAGTGCCCTGCTCAGCAGTGACTATTCCCCCTCTCTTGCAGCTACCTCTCCGCTTTGTGATGAGTCTGGCAGGCCGAGCTGCGTGATGACTCATCTGGCGCGAGAGATTTGTAGGGGATGATCCTACATTCTGCCCTCAGCCATCCCTGCCCTGTCCCAGTCATTCCATCGACCCAAATGTGAGCAACTACACGTTTATCCTCGAAGCGGCGTCCCCCACCGGCCGAGGCCCGTCTAGCAGGCTCAATTGGCGCGATGGTTCTCACCTCAACTCGGCAACGTGTGTTCATCCACATTCAGGGCGATGGGGGCACCTACGGACAGGGCGGTTGAGCGCAAGGGATGGCTGGCTGGAGCAGATCGGATTAGACAGAAGATTGTGCAACTGACTCCGCCCAGCAGAAATACAGTGCCCAGCTCATTGGAAGAATCCCATGATTTCACTCCGCCTTCCATTCTCCTCACACCGAAACTGAAAGTCGATCGGCGCAGGGTGGTGATCCCGTTTGACAGCCAGTGTCAAGCCTTTACGGAAATATCCCAGATATTCCCTTTGTGGCGTACGCGATGTAGTCGAGACGGCCTTGTGTTCAGATGCAATGTCCTGGAACCAGTCCAGTCACCATCTTCGAGGCTCGATATCGCCGAATGAAGCGTGAGGTTCAGTGCTCGATACTCTTTCGAAAAGAAGTCAAGTTTCGACGTCAAGCCGATTATTTGTGATTTCGCTCGTAAATCGTATCATGTCTGAAAAGAAGTAGTCATTCGTCATCGAGTCGTAGAAGAGGTCGTCATTAAAATAATATCGTCGTGAATCGGGAAGCAAGCCAAAGAACGAAGCGAAGTGAGTGTGTCAGTTGTGTGTCGACCGTAGGGGTATCTTCCAAGAAGCCTCTCTAAACCGAACAGATAAAGAAAATAGGGGGGGAAAAGGAAAAAGAAAGTCCTGGGGATATCAGCGAAGAATCCACAGAGAAGTTTCTGTCTCGGACTAGAGCCGAGCGTCGTGCATTGCTGCGTGTACGTCTTTTTCTTGAGAACCAAAGATGACGGAAGGAAAAAGGCCAGAAGAAAACAAGCCGCCTGTATCGGATCCCTGCCCAGTTGTAAATGCATCCAAATACCCGCCCCCGGATCCAGCCATGTGGTGTTGTGGTAGATGAAAGAAAAGTCCCGATACGATGTAGAGATTGTGTGAACGACCGTTGTAGAGTGTTTCCCGGAGAGGAATGATAAGGCCAGATTCCCCGAAACCAAAAGAACGCTTGCTATGAAGACAAAGGGGAAAATGAAAAATAAATAAAGAATAAAAACAATGCGAGAGGGGATATTGTTATAAAAATTGTTCGAAACACCGTTCCTGATGCAATAAAACGCCGATATGCCGTGCCCATGATAGATGATTGTTCTATGCCGCTGCGAAATTTGAGAGCTTCAACTTTTCTCCGGGAAACGAGGAAGGGTTGGTGCAGTATTAATAGCTCGAGGTCGTCACCACTGGATAGCTGTCCTGGGGCCCTGGTTGTCACATGATGGTTGCATACTCTTGGTATCGGTCCCAGCCAAAGCCTCCCATGCCGCTCATGCCTCCCATTCCTGTCATGCCCATACCGATGCCACATTGAGCAGGGGCGAGCATGCTAGGAAGAGGGAGAGCGGGGATGGGTGCTGTCACTTGAGGCGAGCTCCAGAAGAAGCCGGCCGTAGAGTGAGGCTGGGTGAAGGCGGGAGTAGGTGAGAGATCATCCATGGTCATGGGCGCCCAGATAGGACTTGTGTTTGAGTCGGCCGATGATGTGACGCTGGGGCTTGAGGGAAGCACCCTCCATGAGTCAACAGCAGCAAGACTGCCGTGAAGACCATGTTGCGACCACATGTTGTTGACAGGAGAGCTAGGGAGCAGTGTGGGTTGTCGAACAACTTCGACGACACGGGGAGGGGGAGGAGGTAGCAGGGGCTTCATAAGAGCACTGATGCAGTTCTTAACCTCCTCGCTCTTGCCACAGAGGAGTTCACCAGCACCCTCCTCCTCGAGACCCTCGAGAGCAGAGACGTGGGTGCGGAAGACGAACTTGTTGATGTCTTGAACAAAATCGTCGTGAAGCTTCTTGCATTGCTGCTCCTTGTCTGTCCAGTCGTATGTATTGGCCTTTGCATCGACACAGTGGATTTCTTTGTGGTACTCGACGAGAGCATCGATGGTGTCCTTGGTGAGTTTGTAGGCGACCTCATTTCGTAGAACCATGTCGACATGAACAATGTAAGCCTCAACATGTACGAGCTCGTAGTTCATGATGGCCTCGACCAGAGGGTTGCTGGCATCACGCTTGAAGTCTGACTCGGGGGTCTTGGGCAGCATGAGAGAGGTCAAGGTCCAGATGGCGTTTGGTGATGAGAGAGTCTCGGTGAGGCACCGCTGATGCTGGGGTACAGAGTTGAGGGGACGCTTGACTCGGTTGATGCGCTTGAGAGTTTGTGTAAGCCAAGGCTCGACCTTTGAACCCAAGACAACGTTGACTGATGAAGCCCGGGGAGCGAAAGCGGCGGCTGACGCCGGAAGTAGTTGGACGGGCATGTTAGTGAACCGAAGCGGAGCGGAGCGCAGGGGTGTCTATGTCTATCGCTAGGGCGGAACGGGGGACGGGTATCGTAAAACGGTAACAGGACGTTTTCATAAACGTCAAACGTCGACGTTGGGCGTTGCGTTTATCGCTGGTTGAAGGCGGAATACGGTGCAAGTAATGTCGAACAATAATATATCAAAAAGAGAAACGTCGGAAGACGGAGCAGAGCAGGGATTCGGAGAGGATTGGTAGATAGGTAGGATAGTAGAGGTTGATGGGCGGTACTATAGTATTATCTTGTCTGATCTTTTTGAGGTGAAATCGCCTGCTAAGCTGCCGCAACCGAGTAAGAAGAAAGAGAACGTAGGACGAATTGCTCGTAAAGAAGGAAGAAGAAGAGGGAAGGGGAAACGGAGGGTGCAGGTGGTGTGGGGAGATGATATACTTTGGGGTTGGGAGGTGGTGCTGGTGGTGGGTAACTTAAAAGCCGCTGGTGGTGCTGGTGCTGGTGCTGGTGCTGGTGGTTGAGTCGGAGCGGGGACTGATGAGCTAAAAGGCAGCCCTGTATTTAGTATTTTAGTGAAGAGGCTATAGGCGGCGGCCCACTGTTGGAGGGAGCCAAGCCACCTCACTCACCAAGTCACCCTACAGGTCATGACGGGCACCGACCTCCAAGCCCGCCCGGGCAGCGTAAGCCCGACTAGACTAGCCAGGCTCTTTGGCCTCTTCCACATCTGCGATGCATCTGCAGCTGCACGGCACACTGACCATGTCCGGGGTGTCTCGGAGGGTGTGCAATATTTCAGGTCAGGTTCTGCATTTTTGCTCGGAGGAGGCGTGCGGCTGTGTTGACCTGCATATGCTGGCTTATTATATCCGAGAGGCAATACTTACATACTGTACCTTGCGTATCGTCCGCTGAGAGTCTGTATGTAGCATCCTATACATGGATACCTTGACAGCTGAAAGAATGCAAGCAGACGGCACAAAAAATCGATTTTTTTGGTCTTCTTCCTTCTTCTTCTTCTTATCTTTCTCACACTGTTAATATAGTCTATAGGGCATTGACATTGACTCACAGCGCGTGAATGAACCCTGGTCTAGATACTCACGTAGGACCAAAAAAAATCTGGAAAGGGTTTTTGCTGTGTGGGTGTGGCGTTCTCTTCAAGTACTGGTACTTGGAGTGCTACTGTGTCCATGTACCCGCTTCTTCCGTCCGTAAGTCACATCACAAATGTCTGTCACTTGGATCAAAGAAACTCACTCCCTCGTCATTGCTTCAATACAACTTGGGCAATCGAAAAGCAGGTTTCAAGGAGTATCTGATCTCGACTCTATGAATCAATATCACCTTCCCCCCCTCCCACAAATCTTGCCATTTGACGTCTTACCACACTTCAACGCCTAGACCATGCCCTGCCCTAGGCGCTCTCCTGTCAGGAAACAGGAAACGAAACAAACGCCGGCGCTTCTTCATATTCCCTGTCTTTGATCCTGGTCTCTTATCAATGCCGTCCTTTCCACCAGTCTGGTTTATATGTGTCCGTGTACGCACCTTGATCAAAGACCAGGTCTAGCCCCTGTGCAGTATACTTCCTCTAACTGACATGGACCTTCAACGAAGCTACACTTGGTAGTATATCAGCAGGAAAAAGCTGAAAAGTGATAAGTTATGTTCCTGCAGCTTAGTGTTTAGTCCAAGCTAGCAGGCCACTTTCACTCTCACATAAACCCGTACAGAAGAGACTGATCGCACAGGTCGGCACGCTTTATGGCGAGATTATGCAACCTGCTCCTGGGCCGATCGATGGTTGATGAGTCCTCCTACTCTCTGTTTCATTCCAGTCCCGTACGTAGTGGGCTCATGGCCCTTCGGCATATTTTGTTGCGCTGCCTGCCGAGTGTTTCCGTAGCCCGCCATCGCAAGCATATAGAAACCTTTGAGGAGGGGGACTTTGAAGCGCCGCTTATGCGGCCTTCAGAACTCAGTAAAGCCTCGAGGGCGGATATGGCCGTTTCCACAGAAGACACTGGCGTTTTCGCCTATTCGTGCCCTAGCTCTCAGGCATTCATGCGCTCCGGTATCCCGCGTCCCACAAGTTACCATCCGAGGAACTCGCACGACTCGTCCATCACACCCTAATCGACACTACGCTCGGTGAGATCAATGCCAATATTGTGCCCGGGGCTGGCTGATGCCCCCAGGATCTTCAGCTGGCGAAATGATGGTAATAACAATGTCATTACGATTCTGTCAATGGGATTCAGCGAACGCTTTGTCCAGAAGCATCTTATGAGATGACCTGCATGCGCATACGCATACGCATGAGATGACACTTGCACTAGATGGGTAGTAGACGCACGAATGCTCGGCTTTTCGAAGCAGTTGCATGCATTCTGTAGCTGGTTTAGTTCCCAGTATCACACCCACCTCTGTGATGTGAGCCGCTATTCCCCTACCTTGAATATTATCATGAAATTCTTTACGGACCGTGCCTTGGAAAGTGAGGGAATTACACTCCCACGACCACCAGAGCAGCCTTGTTTCCCCGTGTTGCGCCCTATTCCTCAGCATTGATGGATATCTAATAAGGGGTATCTTCACCTTCAACGGCTCGGGTTCCATAAGGTAGCGGTCGCTCCCGTCGTTCCCGTATCGTCTTTAAGGGGGAAATAGGCTTCTCACTATGTGGTTGGCCATGAAACTTCATCCCGTTGCTTCAAGAGTCCAAGGTCGAGGGACATGATCCATGCATCTTGGATAACTCTGTGCCTGGATACCAGAAAGGAGAGGACACTTATCCAAATGTGAGAAAGGGAAGGAGCACGGGGGCTAGATCAGGAGCCAGGGTGGCTCCCAAAAGACTGGAGAGGAATGAGAGCCCGTCGATGTCCTGGTACGAAGAAGAGTCATCCATGCTAGTGTCAGACGTGAGGTGAGGCTCTCGTGAAAGTGCTCTTACAATCTGTGATTGGCTCAGATCTTAACGATATGAACCAATCAGAGCTAGGAACATTTCTCGGCTCAAGTCTCCATAGCCAATCACCGCTCAGAGATGGCTCAAGACAAAGAGAGCTGGGAAGACCAGGCAAAGGGTCATGGAGTCGATGGAAAAGCCAGTCCCAAAGTGGAATATGAGCGACTTTGACAAGACCATGCGTAGTAGTAGGCGCCTGGCCCTTTGTGCAGAGTTTGTATTGGAGTCGAAAAATGTCTGTCTTGTCTCGTCTTGGCCCGATCCGCTATGGACTTTTGGAGGCGTGATGCATTCCAGAGAACGGGCACCAAGACCCAACATCGAGGTGACCCCCCTGTTTGTTCTTGGAGGAAAGGGTATAGGCAAGGGGTCTGGTCACCCTTTTCCGTCCTGTTGTTGGAGCTCGTGGTGCAGTTCTAGAAGCATCACAGCATCAGGTAATCTACCCTTGCATGACTGCGTCGCCAATGACCTTGCCTCAGGCCATGAGTACTAGATGATGGTGAAATGAATGATATGTACGACGCGCTCAAAGACGCGTAGCCGAAGGAGGTTGGTTGCACGTCAATCACCGACTGTACATAGTACCATAGTGTGTATGTCTTGGAGCTTGGGTCCCAAGATGGATGGATGGATGGATCCACTGATCGCTCGGCCGCGCGCCGGAACCAAGACTCCAAGGGAAAAAAGAATCAACAGATGCACGTGCAACTTCCAAAGTGCCTTCTGAAAAGTACCGATACCAGGTGCTGAAAAGACAGTGGTATTGGGAGAAAGAGAGAGAGAGAGCAAGGAACCCTAGAAAATGGATCCAGGTGTGCCACTAGCCCGGTATTGTGGCGCAGTCTTCGTGGTGCCCTGTACTATTTTTGGACTCAAAAGTGCTTGTCGCTATTGGGTACGTACTATGACTGGTGCATGATACGTTAATTCTTACCCCATAGTACATAGGTAGTATTGAAGTTTGATAGATATCTCAAAAGACGGAATAGGCATCTATAATTCTTCAATTCTGCCTTTCCTCTACAGGGCCTGATAATGCATGAATATGCATGCACGCACGCACATGGGAAATGGGAAATGCAGGCGACGGAGAAGCCCGTTTCTGTTGTTCAGAGGTGGCCGCTCACTTGTAGCCCGCAGGATTTTTCTCCTATGTTCGTCATAAGTCACATGGAAAAGTCAGGGCGCATTTTGTTTCATGGGCTCTAACTAAACGGTTCGCTATCATTGTAGTGGTGGGTGACTGCCAGAACCCCAGGTTTCACAACGCCTCTGTAGCCGCCCTGGGTGAGGCAAGAAAAAGCGACGACTTCTATCTCGAGTTGAAAAACACGTAGACAGTTTCAGCATAACTATAGGAAGCCTCGCGGCGTATGTCCGCCCATTGACCTGCTCAATAGCCTGATCAGCTACCTCATCAGCTGGAATGTAGTCCTGCAACTGAAAATGCGACCATACACTTCGCCCTCTCAATTGTGGCCATGGCTATTTGGTTGTGAAAGGGTGTTGCCCTCATTATCCCTGCTTCTAGGCTACGATAAATGTTACACGACTACCCATGCCCAGGAAACCTCCATTGTAAATGATATTTCCGCACTACTAGTCTCGACCCACTGCTTTACTGTGTAAAACTCTGGGAACGCAGATAAATGTTGCCAAAAATAACGCGAATTTCAAAATTCGAACATCAATGATGAATTTTAATGGATTTGCTAAGTCTACCTACTAAGCATTGAGAGGCCGGAGCGGCGCGGACCCGATGACGGCAAGGACCCACTCAAGCCGGCCGGCTACTTGGCGGACAAGTCCGTAAAGTGGCTGAAATGTTAAGGATATTGCTCCTAATTAGGAAATGCGCCCGGCATGAGTCTGAAAGATTGGGATATTGACCCGCATTTTCCTTTACCGACTTTGTTAGTCAACGTCGAAGTATTTTCGTATACACTTGACAAAATGCTTGACGGCAAGCACAGGATGGCACTGAAGAAATCTGACGGCTAACCACCAAACACTACAGACACTCCGGGCTCCTACCAGTGCTAGTACTTGTGGCTGTCGTAGATCCTAGGTTCAGTGGCTACCGAGACAGGGCTGAAGTGGTATTCGAATAGCACAAAAGACTAAAACATGTATGGGAACTCATATTAATCGATCGATTTATAATTAGTAGCTCTGTGGACAAAGTGAGATTGTTCTCTCTGTATATTGAGATAATCTGCATTCTGTAAACCACAAACCGCTACTACGAAAATTCCAACCAGGCCGAGTACACCTGCTTGTCACTTTTGTGTCGGGAATTGCAACGATGGCAGCCATTAATCGAAGCGTGACGTCGATATCTGAAACAATCCCACATCTAATCTTCAAAGCGTCGCCTGGACTCACAACCATAATAGTGACAGTGACAGCGACAGCTGTTGTCAATTGTCCCTTGAACAGCTGAGCACAACTCACCCACTAATGCCGCTGATCCTGGCCCGGCACTGGATTCAAGTCGGGCGTGGCTTTTGCAGATCTCCGGGTGGCTGTGCTCGCTTGTGGCGAGCCGTTCCCCGCACTGGAGCCTTTATCCTCTGGAAAGGCAGGAGGCCTACGCTACCGGTACTACCGAGAACTCCAAGACCGTTGAGAGCCTCACTTGAAGTTCCATCCAAGACGTGGCACCAGCAACCGCTCCCTTGGATACGAACTAGGGCCATTGAAACGTCGATGGCTACTTTTCCAAGGTCTGCTGGTTTGAGGGTTGCCTAGTTCTCAAGTCACCAACCAAAATTTACCCTATATCCGGGAGCCAAGGCCGATGCAAACAGTCTAAGCGAGGCCGTTTTGCCTCACTTGTACTGTACACTCACCTTACTTGCACCCCATAGCTCGTTGTCTATACGTTGGCCACATGACATGGCCGTGGCTCAAGCCTCGTTGTATCCCTGGAAGAATGTCTTTGGTGGTATTCAAGCCGGATGTGTTTCGGCCATGAAATGACTCCGAGTTTACTATGCGTGGTGCAGACCAACGAATCCAAGAATTGCCGACGGAAGCAAAGCCTTCACTAGTCCTTGCTTACGAGTTCATGGCACTTCATTACCAGGAAATCGGTGCTCAGGGGCAGGTTGACTAATGTGGACTCGAAGACCAGTCAAGGTATTGTACTGTACCGCCGACCATGGCTCTATCAAATCCCTTGCATGTCTCTCGGGAGATAACACCCAGTCGTTGATAGGATAACAATAACATTACACACAGATACAGCTACAGCTACAGCTATATCGCCTTTCCTGTCTTGCCGTATCACAATCACTACCCCTCACGCCCTCAGGTCTGCGTCCACGCCGCGTGATATCCAATCCGCGATGGCCATAATGGTGATCATGGGATTCACGCCACTGGCGCTGGGAAACACGCTTCCATCTGCGACGTAAAGGTTATCCGTGCCCCAGACCCTTCCCTTCCCATCAACCACGCCCTCGTCGCTGCTCGCGCTCATGCGGCACGTGCCCATCTGATGGGCTGAGCTCCAAGGGGCCGTCGGTGGTTTGTTGCCCACTTCGCGGACGCGGCTGAGCCAGGCGGCAAAGGCTGGGTCAGTGGTCTCTGGATCGGCCACTGAGCCTTTGGAGTCGAGCGAATGCTCCGAGGACGTCTCTCCCCTGCGCACAAAGGGCTCCAGGCCCTTAAGAAGAGGACGTATCTCGACTGCTCCCGTGACATAGCATATCTTGGCCAGAGCCTCCACCCCCTGGATGGTATGGGCTCGATCATAGTCCGAGGGAGTATAGTCAATGCGAGGTCGACCAGTCGTAGGGTCTGGAAAGACGCTGCCTGCGTCACGATCTCTGGTCAACGATATCCAAGCGTTCATGTGACGCAACTTTGTCATATGGAGTTTTGCATCTAGGCCGCTGGTCCATGACGGTTGCGACAGAATTGTGAATGGCTATGACGAGTCAAGATGATTCGACGACAATACTGGACTTGTTACTCACCACCATGCACGTCGTTTCCAGCTTCGTTCCGTATCCACTACCGTCGACGTTGTCAAACTGGGGACAGTAGCTGGTGATAATGCCTCCCTCCCAAGGTATCGTTTCCTCCTTCCATACTGCTGTGACAAAGTTGCAAGGATGAAGGTGCAAATTAGCTCCCACATTCGGATTCTAGACGGGTTAGCTATAACGTCTGTTCACTGCTGACAGGGACACGCACAGTAATACCGCTGTTCTTGAGGACGATCGGGCTCCATAATGAGCCGGCTGCAACGATTACCTTCTTGGCCCTGACTATGACCCGTCTCTTGATTCTGTTGTTCGCGTCATTCATGTCACCTGCACTATCTCTCGACACCCACTTTCCCTCGATGCCAATGGCAGTCTGCCCGTCATAATCAAACAGGATCTTGTCGACCTGAAATCCTTCCATGAACTGAGCGCCGGCCTTGGCAGCGTCCGGTAACCAGCTCACAGCTGGCCCTCGCTTTTCGGCCAGGCCACAGCCAAGGTGACACTGGCCACAGAAGTGCTCCCTCCCTCCCGTGTTGACGGGAGCTGGACGTGCCGTCCAGCCGAGCTTGTTTGAGCCATTTAGAAGGACTCTGTTTCGGTGATTGTGGCGTATCTGGTCAGTGCCAGCCCCTTGAAACTCCCACACACGGTCTAGACACTCGTCGAAATCTGCGGATGTGAAGAAAGGAAGGCCCTCATCCGCCCATTCCTCTCGCACAAAGTCTTGGGGCTTGAGACATACGCTCCAGTTGACGGTACCTCCCCCACCCCATGCACTGCCAGAAGTGACGGTACAACCAGAGTCTTCCGTCAAAAAGAAGCCCGCGTTGTCGTAGAGGTGAGCACAGGCGGCATCCTGAGCCATGGGGAGGTGTGTTGAAGGATAGTGATAGGCCTTATCCACGACAATGACTTTGTGACCAGCCTCTGCTAGATTCTTGGCACAGACACCTCCGCCACAGCCGGAACCGATAATGACAACGTCGGTCTCTATGGCATGTGCGTCGTCGCCGGGCTCGATCTGAAGAAAGTCATAGTCGAAGGTTTCCTTGGGCTGCCAGTCCTTGGGAGCATCTGAGTAGCCCGAGAGCTGGTAGAGAGCCGAACTGGTTTGAGAATATGCCTTGAAAGACATGGCAGACATCGTTTTGGCCAGAGCGGACCAGCGTTCCTTAGGAGATGTGGCCCATGATTTGAAGATGGCTTCGCGGACGTGGGTGGGCTGGTTGTATATTGGTTGCCAGTAGCCGGTGATGAAGTAGCTACCAGGACGGGTGCTTGAGGGGGGGAAAAAAACTTAGTGACGTGAAACGAATGGAAGCATGGCCCGTTTAGTTGTACTCACGACATCAAGCTTAATAACCCAGCAAGGCGTTTGAGTTGATCGGGCGGGGATATGGCCAGGGTCCTCATGAGGTTATCTCTAAAGCGAGCATCATTGACAGGCCTATCACGGAGAAAGGCACGGATATTGTCTCTAGTGGCTGGGGCTGCCAGAGCCTCGGTACTACGATCGAGGACAGCATTGACTTGATGGTCTGGAAGCTGAATCTGAGCCTGATCGTCGGTCACATCAGACTCTGAGGTGATGGAGGGCAAGACACCGTCGACAAGTGCAAAGAAGACGTCCCATTGAACAGGAGAAAAGAAGTCGGTTGGTGGAGCATTGGGCAAAGCTGTGGCAATAGGAGCCTGAGGATGAGGAGAAATCGGTTGTGGAACGGCCATGATATGATGATAGTCAAAATGAGGGAAGCAGTTGGACGAGGAGAGAGTTTGAGACGATTCTGTCTCACATTCGCTTCACACAAGACCAAGACATTCATTAACTTTATGTACGAATGAGACCAGCAGTTGAAGCGAGAACGTCTGGCCCGTGCCACTAGGGGACTTCGTTTAGGTGACCCGGGACTGGGGTAGGGAGAGCCTACCTAGGGAGCTAGAGGTAACAAGCAGCTAACAACCATAAACTGACATCCCTTCTCTACCGGTATGTACAGTATGTGGGAAAATGAGGGGAAGCTCCAAAAGGGGAAAGGTCATAGGAGAGGAAACATATTGAACAAAGGGATCCTCGGTAACCGTTGCAGGTCTTGTGATAGATGTCCTCTCAAGGTTTAGTTTGCGAGAGAGAAAAAAGCATGTTTGACGTCGCAAGGATCAGAATCGAACGGGCAAGACAAAATAATCGAATTGCATCCGATGCCAACGTTTCATGGACGCAGGCACACAATCTAGACAATCTCCCAGCACTTATTTTGGCGATATTATATCGAACTGTATAACCACACAGAAGATTCGGAGACTACCTGCTGCTTATTACCCTCCTTGACTAGTCGCCCAATCATGTCAAATGCCTTAACTGAGATACCGGTCCGTAGCCGGCCCCGCATGCAGCATGTGCGCCCTCTCAACAACCATGATATCGAGACTGTAAACTCAATACTTCTGGGTTGAACTTTTCTTTCAGCATTGATGGCAACACCAAAGAGTCCCAATGGATAAGGCAAGAATTCTACTCGTCGGCTGTGGGGGAATAGGCTGTATAGCAGCCCTCAACCTCGAGTTCGGAGGCCGGGCTGAGGTTACAGCTGTGCTGCGCTCAAGCTATCAGATAGTCAAAGAGCGAGGATTCACCATCAATTCTGTCGATCATGGTCAAATTCTAAGCTTCAGGCCAACCGAGAGTAAGTTACTTCGAGTCTCAGATCATCCATCAACTAACCTTGATACAGTCCTACCATCTATTCCTGATGCCTCCAAATCCAGCATCTCACCCTTCGACTACATTATCTGTGCCACCAAGAACATACCAGTCATCTCTACACCGGTGGCTGATCTGATACGCCCTGCCGTTACGGCCGGACACACCACCATCTTGCTCCTTCAGAATGGACTCAACATTCAAGTTCCTGTCCAGGAGGCATTTCCAGATAATGTAATTCTCTCTGGTATCAGTATGTGTGGTTCCTCTGAGCCCAAATCTGGCATAATCGAACACAATCTGCACGATGAGCTGCGTATTGGCCCCTTTGAAGACTCTGGCAACGCTGCTGAGCGAGCAAAGGATCTTGTAGCACGCTTCAATGCTGGAGGACGCTGCACTTGCCACTACGATGATAACGTCACCTTTTCTAGATGGAAGAAGCTCCTCTATAATGCGGTCTACAATCCAGTTGGTGCTCTGACAAGACTGGACACTGGTGATATGCAGCTTTGTCCTGGCCTCGTTGACGAGGTTATACGGCCTGGCATGAAAGAAATACAAGCTGCAGCCGCAGCTTATGGACAGGAGCTTACAGATGAGATGGTAGAAGCAACGATTGTGACAGAACCTATTGATGCTCATGTATCACCCAGTATGTTGGTAGATGTTAGAAAGGTCAGTGTTCTCAGTCCATGCCTGCCTACTCGGCACCTCATGATCCCCCCCTTTTCAGCTCATCTCTACAAACACACCATAGCCATGGTCCACATGTTATCAACATTCCTTACTTAGAAGAAAACCGTGCTAAATCTCCCTCAGGAACAATACATTGAGGTAGAAAACCTCCTCGGCGAGCCGCTTAGAGCTGCTCAGGCACGTCGAGTACCAACCCCGATTCTTCAGAATCACTACTCTCTAGCAAGTAGCTATCAGTGGAAGCTCCACAGCAAGAAAGATGTTTCAGAGATGAGATGATGTAGAATGTTCATCAGTAGTTCCAAATGAGAAGTCTGCTTTGAGCTGCTCAGAAGGATAGCTCTGGTGTGGGCCCGATCCCATGTCAGCCCTTAAGAACCTGGCATTCTCTAAGACAACTGAGTCAAAATATTCTAGTGCCTACATAGTAGTAGGTAACTAGCATCATCTGTACAAAAACCGTCGCACCTCTTCAGTCACTAGCCATCACACCATCCTCACCTCTTATCAAGATCAAATATCCCGCGAAGAAAATCTAGCAAGGAGAAATTCATGAGAATCATAGCCAGGACTCAATCGGGCCCGGATCGTAGCATTATAAAGTTATACTATCATATATCCTCCCTCGAGAAACGCACCCATGCTGTTCATTCCTTTCATCTCTTATGAGGGGGAAAAAAACACCTTCTCTCTGCCAAGACGCCGATATCTGCTCCATCCGTTTCTTTCCCTTGTCCCTTATGGGCGCTGTCTACCAAGGTGTGATGGAACCGGAAAGTGGTACTATTATTTCATTTTGTCTGTTGTACAATGCCAAACCGGGGCTGAAGAAGAAACCGTCATCGAGCTTAGTCCTGGTTGACAGTTTGCTGAAAATGCAGGTGTTAGCACCTCGAGGGTTGTACGGAACTATAGCAAAACTCACCACAAGCCAATCCATGCCCTCATTCACACCGCTGCCATCGACCGCTGAACAGGCCATGATACTCCAGTTGCGGTCGCGGAGCTCACCCAGACGCAGTGCCTCTGAAATCTCACCTGCGCCCTTGGCTCCTGGTTGATCCTGCTTGTTGGCAAAGACCAGCAGGGCCGCATCCTTCAGTTCCTCCTCGTTCAGCATAGCCGAGAGCTCCTCTGAAGCGGTGTGTAATCGCTCGATATCGGTCGAGTCCACAACGAAGATGACGGCTGCTGTGTTGGCGTAGTAGCACCGCCAGTAAGGTCGGATGCTTGTTTGGCCGCCGAGATCCTGTGGTCACCCGCATTAGTATTTCTGGGCCCGTTTCGAGACGGGAAGAGGCCGAGATCGTACCCAGACGTTAAAGTTTAGGTTCTTGTATGTGACAGATTCGACATTGAAGCCAATTGTAGGTATCGTTGTGACAACTTCGCCAACCTTGAGCGCCTGTTAACATGTATCATGTGCGTGTATATCTGGAGACTCGAACCTTGAGTCGGTACAGCAATGTTGTCTTTCCGGCGTTATCCTATGATGCCGCCTCGTTAGCGTCTCGGGGCCATGCGATCGATAGTCGGATAGACGTCATCATACCAGGCCGAGGATCAATATTCTGATCTCCTTTTTCGCAAACAGTAGGTTGGAGAACCATGACATTGAGTTTCCCATGATGAACAACTTGCGACGGCTTCGAAGCTCCTGTTTATCTTGTGCTGCTATCGGTTCTGCTCTGCGACTTCGATCGTTTGGTTAACTAGTAGGTAGTGGAGGTATCGTCTTGCACTGGCGCCTGGACAAAGGAGAGGACCGGACGACGTAAAAGAGGCGGTTTAGGCTGTCAAATGCCGGACACGGATCAAGTTCGTTCGTCGTTCGTCGTTTGTCGTGCAACTTGTGTTTGCCTTGGTAGTCAGTGAAGTAGAATAGGTAGAAAGCACGGGATACGTTAGTAATTTAGGTAAGTAGGTAGAGGTCCCCTTTTCTGGACCTTTAAGTTAATGCATCTCGGCCTCTCATGGACAAGTTGCTCTTTTTGGCGGCGTTGGGTTGGTCCAAGCGCCTGACAAAATAACCCGGACCACCTCAGCCTTGAGCCCCTGCAAGACAAGAGTTCTCTCTGGACAGTCTGTCTGTGGTGCAAGCCATTCGCCAGGGAATATGATGAGGTTGTTGATATGCGGCAGTGCATGGCCTCCAGGTCTATATAGGTAACTAGGTCCTCCTGAGACAGAGGCGTTTTCATTAATAGGCATCTAAGTACTCCGTATCCAAGAGAATCATCTGTATAGCCACATGTACATCGAGAGCTTGTATATCAGTCAGATTAATTAATTGGTTGTTATCATGCTTCTCACAAAGGATATGTCCCAATAATTTCGTCAGGTGGACAACTCACGGGTCACTCACTGCCTGCCTTGAAGACCTTTCTCAGAGCTAGGGACTGTGTGATTTTGTCATGAGTTCCAGCGAAAGAGTCACGAGCCGAGCTCAAAAGTGCTTACCTCAGCACCATCAACCATCAACCATGACGGGAGGTCCGGTGGATCTCGCTTCGCTCACTCTGTAAACCTCAGGCACCAACGTCTGCCCCCACCCACAGAATGAAAACCTAACCCTAGAAGCGAAATTCCTCGAAACAAGTGTACTGCATTTCGATACTCTATCACCATTTGGCAACGACTGACCGACTCGACCATCAACGCCGTCAAAATGCCGGTATGATAGCCCCTACCTATCGCCCTCGGAAGCACGCTCTCGCTCTCTTCATCATCGACAACGGAATTCTGCACCGAATGAATGAATTTATTCCCCGCCACGTCACCGTCGATGATGAAAATGAGTCGCGATCTCTCGAGGGCTCTGCTCCCATGACACCGGATCGCTAATTATTCCTTTTCACACAGAGCCACAAGTCCTTCCGAACCAAGCAGAAGCTTGCCAAGGCCCAGAAGCAGAACCGCCCTGTGCCTCAATGGATTCGCCTCCGAACTGGCAACACCATCCGGTGCGTTTTGAGCCCCCCCTTCGACACCACAACTTGACGACTCTACCAGTCCGCCCGCGAGCAGAGTAACCCTTGGCTAACATTTCTAAACAGCTACAACGCTAAGCGAAGGCATTGGCGCAAGACCCGCATCGGTATCTAAACCGATGGTGCTCAACTGTTACCCGCCCCCAAGCCCAGCAACCGACTTTTCTCTCTTGGGCATGGTATCACGATGATTGATGTGAACGGAAAAGGGGAGGAACGATATTGTTGTGACGTGGACTGAACCAAGGGGCCGTGTCTGCACTGCACTGCGCGTGCGCACGGGGGCGACGGGCTGGTTGCCTGGTTTATCGATTATTGCCGGTTACTGCATGTCACGGACGGTCATAGGGAAAAAGGAATGCAAAGACTTTGATGCCCAAAAAAGAAAACGGGCCTGAACTATATGGATGCAGTCTACCTCGCCTGTGAACGACGACAACGCAAATGTTGGCTTCCGTGTGCTGCCTTTATTACCAGCAGACTTTATGCTGTTATGCAAGTCTTCAAGTAGTCAAATGAAGGAATCACGTCCCAAGCCCCCCGCCCTCACTTTCACCAGCGTATTCATCACAGACCTCGAGCTGACTACTGCATAACTGAACGTCTTGACAACCCCAGGTTTAATGGCAATCATGAATTGAAGTCCTAAGCTAAGTCGAAATGACTTTCTGCCATTGCTTCCAAGTGCAGGATTTCAAGCTCGTGTTCAAATACTGCCCGGGGAGCTAAATGCTGTAAAGAGCCTGCCTTGGACAATATCATGTTACCGTAAGCAATCCTATTTGTGCTCCTAGCGTGCCAAAACACTGGCCCAAGCAACCCGGAAAACCAAATTTAACGCCTAATACGACCCCTGTGACTCATCAAGATTCATATGATCCTGGATTGAGAAATCTTGAAGGAAAGTTCCCTGTAAGCCATGACCAAAGGATCGATCCACGCCACAGTCCGACTTGCACCTCCCCGCAACCTCTATCCATAATCATACACAAACGGGAGCTTAACGATCCTCAGCCCACTCATTTTCTCGGCGGATCTGCTCCTCCTCCTCGGGAGTGAAGTCGTTCGTAATGTTGAAAGTTTTGCGGATCTCTTCGGGAGACTTGCCCTTGATCATGTTGGCAACAGTTTTGCAACCGACGTCAAGAAGAGGCTTGATGTCGAGGTAGTTGGATGCCTGTCGTGAAATGTTAGTTTCCAATGATTTGATGAATAGGAATGGGTGGGCGCACAAGGATGATTTCAAACAGCATCTCCTGATCGACCTGCATGAACTTTTGGTCCCACTCCTCGATATCGGTGGTTTTCTTGCGGGCGTCGGAATCGTCATCCTGTGTCTGGAGGGGGTCGTTGCGGTGATGGTCGCACCACTCAATCACCTTGCGAAGAACAGCCTCGTTCACCTAAGGAACTACATGTCAGTCATGAAAAAGTCAAGTACTGAAAGAAGTTACATACGTTGGGGATAGGAATGGGGTTTTCAGCATTGATACCCTCATCACCGATGTCTTCCAACATATTCTTGATCAACATGGATCGCTCGGCGACAACACGGTCTGTTGATTTTAGTTAGGAATATAAGCAAGATCCGTCCCAGAGTGTCCCTTGAACTTACCGACTTCAATAATGGCGCTATCATTGGAGGCCAGCCAGACCTTCTGTGTAGAGGTAGAATCGGACATTTTGGGTATGATTACGGTTCGTGCTAGAGTAACTGGTGATGTAAGTAAGAAATTTGGCGGGTGCGAAGAGAAAGTGCAGAGAGGATTCGTGATTGTTTTTGGGTGATGATGGAAGTTGGAGGAGTCAGCTAGGTCATTAGGTACCTAGGCAAGTAGGCCCGTAGCGGAGGCTAGGTAACCAACCGACCAATAAACCAATCACTGTGGCGGGGTAAAAGGTAGGCTGAGGTGGGTGCCTCGTGCTTCAATTAGCGACGTGAGGGCGTAGACTACGTACCTAGAGGCAGGGCTGTGAATCAGACTCAAGACCCTTTCTTTCAGATGGGGCGGGCTTAGTCAGATAAGATAAGCGGCGTGATGAGAAGTGTGTTGAGTACTAAGGTATGAAGAAGCGATCTTGATACTGGTGGTCGGTCTTCGAGAGTGAGGTGGTTGTGATGACGGTGATGATTGTGAGAGTAGAGAAATCCGACTCGGTTGGAGGAATCGCACGTTTTATATCAGTGAACCTCAGAGTGCCAAGGTAAGGTTTACAGGAAGGAACCTAGTGGACCTGTGCTGCTGCTGCTGCTGCCTTGAGAACCTGAAATAACCTCAAAGACTAACTGCCTAAGCCAAATAGAAGAAAGAGTCAGACGGCAACCTGAAGTTAGAGGTCATGGTTGGCACGAACTTACGAGGCGCGGGCGAGTTTAATTGGCGACTCGTGAACTATCATATCGTCAGGACGACAAAGGAATATGGTTATTTAAAGGTTTAATATGGTCAAAGTGCAAGATAGCTACGACTTGTCCTACCAACAAATGCTTTGTTCACATCCAAGTACACATTGCGCTATTATTTAAGATTCTAGAAGACTTCTACTATTTTGCATCTTGATTGTAACTTAAGCAAAAAGACACACGCAGAATCGAGGGAAATGAAACCATGCTTCATTCACGGTATTGCCATGCGCTCTTGGGCGCATTAGTCACAGAGCTTGTTCGCATCCGAATTCTATCAGAACATTCGAATCGCTTCTTTGTCTTTCTTTCTTTTTTCTTTCTTTCGTCTTTCACCGAGCTTGAGGACACGACCTACCTACTAAGGTAACTTAGGTAGATATGTGTGATCGAGCTCATCGCATTCTTTTGTCCGCGGCCAGTAATGGCACACGGACGGCATATCAAGCTACTCCTCAAGGCACCTCAGACTGTATATGAGACCACAATGCTTGTCAGTGCTATGAACAAACTCGAGACGATAAAGACACTGCAGCGATAAGTGAGTCCTAATGGAATCATCACGAGCGGGCGATTCCCAAACTTTGGTAAGGGAGAGAACAGAACAGTCGTTGGCAAATGGCTTCAAGACACCGTCAGCGCAAGAGCAACTACCTACCCATTAAAATCAACCTTGTCATCCCTTAACTTCGTGGCGTCTGGCCATCCAAAAGCTTCTTTTGTTGAGTCAAGCACCGCAAAGGAGAACAATCATGATCATGTTGCTCAGGTGGATCAACAAATCATGAGAAGATCGTGCAAGATTCTCAACCGTCTTCAGTGCCGAAAGGGCTGCAACGGTCTAGTTGCACTGTTCGTTGCTTGCCTGTTGACGCAAGCATGCATGGCCAGGCAGTGTTTGTATACGGCCCATGTCCGTTCCGTGATAAACAGCAAAGACCATCATCAGGTTCGGCGTGCGGAGCATCACAAAGAATAGAGGCGGTACTGCAAGTGGGATGTTGATGTTGCTCTCAACATCGTACAACAAAGGCGGTGATGTCTCATTGATATACGGACAAAACCACATTCGAGACATCAGTGGCATGCATAATACAGCCATTGAACCCACCTTTCCCCTCATCCCACCAAATAAACAAAACAGTTGATGGAACCCCCAAATGCACATGAGGGTTCCAACTCATCGGTAGGATGATCTTTTACAAGAATCCTGGATTAACAGCCTTTGAAGGCATCCTGCAGACCCGCAGCAGTATCCGTACTCGAGCTCGCTTCCGGCGGCCAGCAATGCATGGACATTGTCTTGCAACGATATATAGCATTGCAATCATGCGACTTTCTTTGCCTTCTGTGGGCGCTGAGTTACTCGCGGAATGGAGAGTAACTACCGGTACTAGGTAAGTTAGAAGACAGGATACCACCTAACACGTGTTGACATGGAGGCCTGTGAGAAAAGAACAGGCTATGTCCGTAATTGCCATCCGATTCAATTCCAAGATTACCATCCATGGTAATCGTCCCAGTTGGTGGCTGGAAGCTGGCGTATCAGCGGCCACGATGATTAGATCTTTTATTGCAACCTATGGGCCTAGCGCCGGCCAGGATAGGGGAGAAAATAAAACCCAGGACTTTGACCCTAATCGACAAATTTGTTTAGGCTAGATTAGCCTAAGCTTATGGCGCTCTTTATCACGTTTATTTTGGCATACTCTTTTCACGTCTTGAGTTTTCTTGCTCCCTGAGGGGCAGGAATACCTAGAATTGGATTGAAGCTCCAGGTCTACCATTTATCAACAGAGCCGCTCGCTCGTCGTGTTGTCATCCTGGCGTTTGGGTTACCGTGGTACCTTGATTTGGTTCCAAGACACAGGATTGTTGTAGCGATGCCTCAATAAATCACTTGTCCCAGCCATAGGCCACCAAGCATGAAAAGAATTATATTATTACCTAGCTACCCTAGGTATGTTGGATCGAAACTTCAGGAGGCCTGCTCGTCCGTCTGGGCTGGGCTGCCCGTCAAGCCTCCCGTCCCCCCAGAAATCGCCTTCCCCTGTCCTGTCCCGTCTTGTCAGTCGAGGGAGCCCAAGCCCCTAAAAGAAAAAAGCTTCTAGCGGACGCAGTGGACCTCATCATCGTCAGTCCCTTCCCCCTCCCTACCTTGGCCTTGGGATCCAGCTAGTGCCGCCAATCCCGGATCACGGCGTCGTCTCCCACTGGCCACGTTGTAAGCTGGCGCTTCCCCTGGGCCTGAAATGTTTCTATTCCCCTTGGGCCATCCACTAGGCCCTGTCCATTAATTACCTACCTAGGGCTCTCGAGACGAGACGAGTCGAGCTTCTGTGGTGAGATTTGGTTGTTGATCCTTGATCCATGAAGTGGCCCCCTTCCATATCCATCCATGTCCTTTTGTTGAACTCAGTGGGCGAATAAATCCATATCTCGGGCATGGATCTGGCTGTCTCTGGTGGGGGGTAGTAAGTGTCACTCACTTAAACAGAACCTGACCTCCATACAGGCTTGCTTCACCTTCACCTACACCTATACCACCTACTCATACACACATCAGTCTCGCATTTCCTCTTCCATTCTTGTCTTGGTTTCTTGTTCCCTTCTCTTCCTATAAATTATTTCCTGACCTGGGGGATTGTCACTCATATTTGTCGATCTAACAATATACCATCATCATAAACCTTGAATCTTCCCTTTTCCACCTCCTCGACTCGAAGCTCTTGCAACAGCATACGACGTACATATCAGCAGCGCATAACGATCCGAATTCAATCTGCTTAGCTCGTATTTCCTGCGACCGGCGAAATTTCGACGCTGTTCTCTACTCCCCCCACCTTGCGATTGCGGCACGAGAGCACCAGCTATCGGAGCGCATCGAGTCGAAACACTCACGTTCGTTCGGTCTTTTTTTATGCGAATACTCGATGCCTTTTCCCCTCGAAACTAAGCTCATGATTGCTCTCCCAATTTCCAGCTGCTAAGATCAACTATGTGGCGACGCACATATCTTACACTCGTCCTCATAAGGCTGTGGTTTGCGCTATCTCCCAGTTATTTACACCCGGACGAGAACTTCCAAGGGCCTGAGGTCATAGCCGGTATGTTTCCCTCCGCGCCGGCTCCCAGGTGCCCTCATGTTGAAATGTCTGCATGTCCAGAGGATGCATTTCAATACCATCTGTGTTCGCGCAGTCTGTCACGACAAGTCCAGCTGCTAATTCACGCCAGGCCAAATTTTTAGTTATCCTGTTCGACACACTTGGGAATTTACAAGCGAGAACCCTATCCGTAGTGTTTTCCCACTATGGCCCGTCTACGGTCTTCCTATGCTTCTTCTGCGGTGGCTATGGATCGGTAACGGCAAAGACGGAGAGATCCCACCTATTGCGGTTTTCTGGACTCTGCGCGTTCTCATGTTTGTCATCAGCTTTGTTCTTGAAGATTGGGCGTTGCATGAGTTGATCCCGTCACCCAAGCATCGCCGTGTTGCCGTTCTCCTTGTCGCCTCGTCCTACGTGACCTGGACCTATCAGACGCACACGTTCTCCAACTCGGTAGAGACGCTCGTTGTTGCTTGGAGTCTTGTTCTGATCCAGCGAGTCGCTGATCCACGGGTTCGTCACTTGCACGCCATCACCACTAATAAGAACTATCAGCTGACTTCAAATTCGACACACAGCAGCGGTCATGTGTTTTGTCTGCCACAGTGCTTGGAATTGTTGGAGTATTCGGTGTATTCAATCGAATCACGTTTCCAGCATTTCTTGTTGTTCCTGGACTTCGACTGCTCCCTGTGTTCTGGAAGAGGTGAGTCACCCTATTTGCGCTTGGCGCGGAAATGCATGAATCAAGCTAACACATCCACAGGCCTACGTCCCTCGTATACTTGACGTTAGCTGCGGCACTGACAACTGTCATTGCCATCGGTCTGGACACCGCGTTTTACCTGCCAGGTCCCATCACATGGACCGACCTGATCCATAAACCTATAATCACCCCTCTTAACAACTTCAAGTACAACTCAGCAACCGAGAACCTGGCGCAGCATGGCCTTCATCCTTGGTACCAGCATTTGGTGGGAAATTTGCCGTTGCTGCTGGGCCCAGCTGCAGCTTTGTTGATAGCCAGACCCAAAATATCAATCCGACTATGGTCGGCAGTGTCGGGTTTGGTGGTCCTATCGGCGTTTCAACATCAGGAGGCGAGATTCTTGCTCCCAACGGTACCACTATTTCTTTCGTCAATCCGCATGCCCCGAAACCAAACAATACTCTACGTCTTTACGGCAGTTTGGATCGGGTTTAACCTCGTCCTCGGCTCGTTGATGGGTATCTATCATCAGGGAGGTGTGGTGCCGGGACAGGTCTTCCTGAGTCAGCAACCAGATGCCACCCAAGCTGTCTGGTGGAGGACGTATACACCGCCAATCTGGCTTCTTAATGGCAAGAATGAGTTCTTGACCACGCGAGACGTTATGGGTCTCAAGGGTGAGGTGCTACTTGAGCAACTCTACGGACTCGCCACATGCGACACTCCCGCCGACAGACGAAACCAGGAGTATCTGAAGGAAAAGAATGGCACATACCTGATAGCCCCGGCATCAGCAACATGGTTAGATCCCTACCTGCCCAACAAGGGCTTGGAGGGGCTACGATTTAGAGAGGTATGGCGTTACAGGAAACATTTGAACCTGGATGATCTGGATTTTGGCGACGACGGCGTTTGGGACACCCTGGCCAGGGTTATTGGGCGACGGGGCCTCGTTGCCTGGAGAGTCACAAAGAGCTGCCCAAATTAGACAAAAAGGGGGGCATGACTGCTTTGTTGAATTTTCTTTGTCGCGTATACATAAAATAGAAATCATTAATGACGATCCAATTCTCTCGGCTTCATGGAATAAGGTCACCAAATTTTCGGTTTCCATGATTCCATCTGTGGTATCTATATTCGTAATCATCTTTCTTCACTCGAAAAGCTGAGCTTCTTCCCCCCACCGATTGGCTTCGCTTGGAAGAAACCTTGCTCGCATCTCCCCGCAGCTAGTGAGCTGGAAATTGAGTTGACTTGAAGAAGCCAGTCACGTCATTGATAGTCCTATAGTGGTATGTAGTGCTGTAGATTTGCAACCAGCGACAGTTGTAGTCCTGGCATTCGTGGTGTTGCCCTGCAAAACATTGAGCTTGGCGATGCGAACGATGATAGGGTTAACTTGGAGCCTGGATACTCTCCATCATCTATCTCCATTGTACATGTTTATCCAGGTTTTGTATGGGTTCAATTGACAATCCCATTTGAAAAGCAGATTTGGCTTATTTATTGTGTTTATTTTTCCTGTCACCCTAGTCTAAGCTGCAGTCCACATTTCAGTGAACACGATTGCCGGAGCCATCTCAGGCAGAAGCTAAAGAAACACGCTTAGTAGAGGCGCTTAGGGGGAGACATGGAAGCCTTGATGGTAAGGCTTCCGACGTTCTGCCAGCCCTTCTTGAGAAGAGAGACGAGGTAGTTGATGGCCAGCATGATGTTGGCGACGAGCTGCTCCTGGGTCATCTCGACGTTGCCGACGGCGACACCCATGCAGAGAACCTTCTTGAGCTGGAACTTGATGGTGGACTTGACTTCGTTGATGCGGCCAGTCAGGTCGTCGGCGTGAGAGACGGGAGTGGGGAACTTGCCGGCCTTGGACAGACCGGGACCCAAGAGACGGGGGATCTGCTTGATGAGGGCCTCAGAGGCGACGAAGGCGTCGTACTTGCGGGCAAGCTTCTTGATGAGCTTCTTGTTCTTGTTGAGCTTCTTCAAGTCATCAGCAGACATGGCGTCAACACCACCGTGCTTGGCACGATCGATATCGTGCTGGTCACCGAGAATGCTGTCAATTTGTTAGCCTCCAATTCTCTTGGCTCTGTCGATTCTTTGGCTGTACCAGATGGACATGTTGGGTCGGGGGATGGAGGGCAGGCGGATGGTGCCAGAGAAACGCTTGTCACGCTGAGGGTCATAGTTCTTCAGGCCGATCTGAAGCTCAACGGTCTCAAGGAAGTTTCGCTTCTTGGTCTCGTTGGAGTACTCCAAGAGCTCTCCGACTTGCGTCCGGACATTAGCTGCACCGTCGTTAGCATTCTTGCGGTGTCTTATTAATATACTGTGACTCCTCTTGCGAGTTCAGTCTCCTCCAGGATATACCATACCGACTGTGATCTTCGACATCTTGACAGTCTCCCAATAGATGGCTGTATAATCTAATGGTGGTCAGGGCGAGTTGGGTTAGGGAATCAGAAATTCTGAGCGCAGTTGAAAATCAGGCAAAATTAGAAAGTGCGTCCCGACAGAAAGGTGGGGCTCCTCCCAGGGCAAAATTTTCTCACGGGATCCCTCACGTGATATCAACCGTCGTCGGAAGTGTCTCAGTACCCAGGTACCTAACCTATGGCACTTCCTTTAGGTACTAGGTAGGTAGTTGTCGAAGAGTTCTTTTGACGACGGCTTCGAGGCGTGGTAGATTTATTCATGGATCAAAGTTAAGTACAGGTCAGTCTCCTTGGCAATTCAATTACTTTTGTCTGAAATACGACGTCGAAATCATACGCCGTCGTATCCACGCTCTTCAAACCCCATCAAGATGGAAGACACGGCTCAACGGGTTGACGACTTAATCGCCAACTCGAATCACATCTCCAAATGGGTCGAGGAGCAGCCAAGTGAAGAACAGTCAAGGTGCGCAATTCCTCCGATCTCGGTCTCGTGTAGATATCCTAAAGAACCTTTGTCTGTAGTTGGGCCCAATCGATATTCACAAGACTCCTCGAAAGTGCTTCTCAGCCAAAAGGCGCTTCAGGCAACTCATGCGTGAAACTCTGCGGTTTTGTTGAGCAGTCGTCAAAATCGCAGTCACAGAGTCTGAAACTCTGGGCCTACTCTAGGGATGTTACTATAAAACTCTTCAATTTTTATGTTGAATGGAACGAGTCAGACAACCACCGGTCAATGAAACTGGTTCTCGACCTGCTCCCTCAGCTCATCAGGAGAAACCCGGATGAGAAAGATGGCCAAGAGACCAAGTCTGCCATCTTGGACAATCTTGTCTCGATTGTGACTGGGAAGTCATCAAAACCGCTGGCCAAATCTGCCATAAAGGCATTGGACCATCTCCTTGCCAAGGACATCGTCACCCTGGATGAGATACGGTCCAGCTATGTCACTCTTCAACAAAAGGACACATCAACAAAGCCCTTGGATGTCTGGAAGTCTTTTCTTTTTGAATTGTTCCATTGGATGGCCCTTCACTTTGTCTGCCCTACTGCTGGAAGGTTTATTGTCTGCTTGTACCGCGTTCTTAGAAGCCAAGACAAACGAGGCACTTCAGGACAGTTGAGCGTTGAGACTTGGCACATGTGGCTGCTTGAGGCCATAAACGAGGAGCCATCCATTCTAGAATCAGTCAAAAACTATATCTTCCTCCCTCTGTTCAAAGCGGACAAGTCTGAGGCCCTGGGTTTCTTGAAGAGAATGAATGAACACGAGGCTGTCTCTGCAGGCCATGAGATAGATATTAATCTCCCGGCCCTGCTGCAGCTCGCAGCGTTAGAGATTGGCAAGAAGGTTGGCTTAGTAGAAGAGCCAGGTAAGGCACCAAGTAAACATATCCCAATGCCTGCTAATCTGCAACAGCACTCGGTGATGATAAATCTGCCGATAGCGACTCATCGATTGTGCTCGACGAGAAGGTTCTGGAGAGTGTCTTGGCCCATCCATCTCACGAAGTTCGCTCTCTCGCACTTTCATTGCTCATGAGCTCCCCATCAACAACAAGACCATATTCATACACAGCCCTCGACCTACTCCGCAAGCATCTCGCCACATACTTTGCCGATTCTGATGCCAAGTTTAGAAATGAAGTAGCCGGAAAGGTTCGAGACATGTTTAGAAGGGTTAGGGGTGCCATCTTCGTGCTCAAGAAGAGCATTCCAAGAGCCGCCGCTCGTAAGCAAAAGGAACAGCCAGGCCAGACCCAGCAGCAGCATATCCTTTATCGGACCAACCTTATATCTCTCCCTGAAGCTCAGCTGGTACACTGCTTGGAGTATCACGAGAAGTTCCTATTCTGGTACATTGGCTTCTTGTGTAGTGAGTTAACACCCACTGCTTCTTATCAGCGACATAGTGCTTCTCTCAAGGCCGTCACTTCCATTCTTCGAATGGAAGGAGAACAGTCAAAGACGTGGGAGACCGCAGATGACCAGACACTATTCTTTGATCAGTTTGGCGGCTCATGGCTCCGAGCTTTGTCTGACCTGACCATGGATCCATTTGATGACATCCGAAGCCATGCTGCCACGGTACTCAGATGTATATTCTCGGATAGCCGGTACAGGAACTTCTATCTGCTGGCCCGACAAGGCAAACCAAATCCCACTCAAGAGCTCACAGAACTTCTGAGAAGAACTGAAGCCCTTGCTCGCAAGACTGCTCGAGCCGATCATTCAGACGGTGTCGCCAGAGTATCTCAGCTACTGTATAGGTTCTCTGAAAATGAGCAACATCGAGTCGCACTACTTTCAAATCTGATAGGAGGCCTGGAAGCGAGGCTAGTAGTCGCTGAGAAGGATCTCGGAAGAGCGGTTCTAGATGCGCCGCTGCACGGTGATTTTGCTTCCCTGTGCTACATGTGGCAGGTGGTTTCAGAGCTTCAGTTTTCTGAAGAAGAGTTGCAGTCCATACAGGCTCTGCAAGACACTCTGGTCACTTGCTGCGAAAGAGTCTGGGCAGCAGTCCGCGATATTCTCTGTGATGACTCGCCTGAAGGCCATTTACCCCAAGAGCTAGAAGAAGTTGATGGGCTCGACACCAAAGATGTGTTGAGCTACAGCTTCCGGTCTGTACATGAAGCCAGGTAAGTCAATCAACGACTTGGAGTATCACTTCAGCTAAAAACCAGTAGCAATCTTATGCGCATCATTATCCTCTCTATCAAGCAACACTCCCGCCAAGGCAGAATCTGCCCGTCAAAGGAAGCTTATGAGAGAATAGGGAACTTATCATTTACCCAACTAGCCAGTATAAGACACCGCGGCGCTTTTACGACAGTCGCCCTCACTTTCTCCACATGCTGCCAACTTGTTAAGCACCTAAACCAAGCTAAAGCTGGCGCCGAGTGTGGTACCGCTCTTCTCGAGCAGTGGTATGCGGTAAGTCCTACGATGTACCCGCTGAGTCACTACACTTTTCCAGAACCTATACTCTACAAGAAATGGAATAGAAGGATTGGGAACTGACTAAAAGTAGGGCACATTAGAAGCTATCAACGCTCAGGTATCGACCACTCGGCGATCTGCCGGTATCCCTGCGATGATGACAGGCGTCTTATCCGCCAATACGTCTAATCCTTCATTTGAACAAGTCATGAACAAGCTCATGGAGATCGCTAGCCAAGAAGCCCGCGTCACTGAGACCGACGGTTCGAATCTTCCCCAGGTCCATGCTTATAATTGCCTGAAGGAGATCTTCAAGAGCTCCTACTTGACAGCCATGGGCAACAAGTCTGAGAAATTCTTACCGCAGTGCCTCGAGCTGGCAGCCAATGGCCTCAAGTCTGAACTATGGGCCATCCGTAACTGCGGCTTGATCCTACTCCGAAGTCTGATAGATTGTCTCTTTGGATCCCATCAGAGCAAAGCACTCATGGAAGCAGGTTGGGATGGTAAAGCCAACCGGATCGCCTACCACCGATACCTTTCCCTTCCAAGGACTCTCCTCCACCTTCTGAAGTCAGGCCACCAGATGATGGCCTCCATTGCCGCCAGTTCAGCTGCGGCCGAGTCAGTCTTCCCAGCCCTTGACATCATCCGAAGAGCCGGCCCCCCTGAGGTACTTCGTGAAGAGCTCCAGATACATATAGCAAAGTATCTGGCCAGCCCGGTATGGCACGTCCGCGAGATTGCAGCCCGAACTCTATGCTCGTGTCTCCTGCATGCTCAATGGCTCGATACTATCACCAGTATTGCTGCTGAGTCTGTTCGCTCTCAAATCGGCAATGTTCAGAATCATGTACATGGTGTTCTGTTGGCACTAAAGTATATCGTTGATCGGTTGAGCGAGGTTATGCCCGAGCGGTTACAACGTGAGAAAGACTGTATCGACAAATTAGAAACCCCGCTAATAGGTACTATACAGACGACATACCCAAGCTCTCCGGTTTTCTCATTGAGTACTGGCGCGAAATCCAGGCCTTGGACTCCCCTGAAATTCCTGCTGCGTATCTTGAGGTCACTAATCTTGTACGAGCTCTCCCCAGGCCTGGGTTAACTGATCCTATTCAACTCGAATTCCCTACCTCCAACAACCGAGAGGGGGCTCTACTTAGAGCACAGAGGGTAATACATGAAGTCCACTCCATCTCTGAGGGTAGTGGCCCCATCGAAAATCTCAACACATTGTTCCTGAGCACGACCATGGGCGTCAACACGATAGTGACTGGCCTTGAGACAGTTCCTAAGCTTTGGGAAATTTCTTGCCTCTCAGAGCAAGATGTGGGCAAGTTCTGCAACCTGTACCGCGATATATGTCTCAAAATTGGACCCGTTGAGCCTCGGGTTATTGCCCTGCAGAACCTCACAGAGATCCTCGACCAGGTTCTAAAGAGTGGAAATATCAGCCTCGTTTCACCGGGTCTGCTTCTGGAGATTTGGAGCAGCCTGCCACTGAGTTCTATCAACCCTGCCCTCGCCAATGCGGTTATCAGAATTAGTGGCTGTATCATCGCCATCCTCAGTAGAGCACAGGTTGTCACCCCAGAGGGAATCAAGAACTGGGGACATATGATGGCCGATGCCGGTCTGGATGATAAGGTGAGTGATGGGGAAGCCAGTGATATACGATCTTTGTCCACTAAAACCTTTTGCAGGATTTTGATACTCGTCTCGCTACAGTCGAATCACTCTGCTCATTCTTTTCCGTCATTGAGGTGGGCCAATCATGGGCTCAAGAAGAACACCTTGTAGCTATCCTCGCTCTCTATGACTCCCTCAACGATGACGATGACGACATTCGAGACGTGGGATCCGCAGCAGTCCAGAGCATTCTAGGAAAAGCTCTTGTACCCATTGAAGCGGCAAATCGTCTTCTCTTATGGCTAGCCGAGCACTACGCTGGTAGCTCAACGTTCCGCCAGATCATTGTGCGTCGCGTCATGGGTGATTCTCGGTACCCAGCCCCTGAGAACAACGTGTTCTCTATTCAGGACCAGCTGCAGGAGGCAATGAAGTTTGATGATTCACTTTTTGTCATTGAGGAGCAGAACTTGTTCGTGGATGAGGTCAGAGAGACACAGCGCTGGATTTCTCTCTACGAGATCCTGACATGGGAGTCTAATGACCCCTCTCTCGACTCACTTACGACATGGATCAGTGCCGGGTTAGAGGCAATGGAGAATCTCGTGAGCCAAGAAGACGGACCTCTTGGATATGCATCGAAGCCTGAGGTCTTCGCCATCTTATCACGGGTTGTTCGTGTTTCTGCAGCGATAGCAAGAAAACAGCCTCATTCTGGTCTTTGCGAGAGGATCAACAAGTCAGGCAGTGCTGTGCAAGACGGCCTGGGGCATATGTCAGGCCTTTTGTTACAGTCTTTCTAGGAAACTCCGCACAAACAAAGAGAGATCCCTGCAAGTAAAACAAGCAGCAAAGAGAAAAGTAATGAGTTGATGCTATTCATGATTTATTGAAAAAGAGCTCCTCTGACGCCTCGCAGTAGAACAACGGCCGTAACACGTGTGCTGTATGTGAACAATAGTAGTTTTTGTGAGAACCAACCCCTCCTTTCCTCTCCTGACTGAATCAATACTTTCCAACATGTTATCTCAAACATCTGTCTGGGCTCTCTGGATGCTTTTAATGGATGGTGATGGAGAGCCTGGACTGTCCAGCAGTCCGTTCTTACCAAGCTTTCGGACAAGCATCGTATTCTGTGCCTGCAACTCGCCAACCTGCCCTTCAAGGAGTTCGATCTGACGACGAGCAACATCTCGCTCTGCACGAACGCGCTCAAGTTCAAGTGAGAGGTTGTTCTTCTCTTCCTGCTCGGCTGCTTTGCGACGTCGCTCTTCAGCCTTACGCTGGTCCCGCTCACGTTTCTCCTCGAGCTTGCGCATCTCGCGGCGATACTTCTCCTCCTGCTTAGCCACCTCCTTTTCATGCTTCTCACGCAACTTGGCCAGAGTAGCAGCGTCCTTCTCCTTGTCCCCAAGAAGCTTGCTCTGTCGCCGCTCCTCAAGACGAGCCATCTTCTCATCAAGCTTCTTCTTCTTTTGTTCGAGCTTCTTAAGTTCCTTATCAGCTAGTGACTGCTGTGACTGCTGCGGGTTGGAGCGGGAAGTCTCCGACTGGGACTCAACAAGACTATCGGGAGATTTGTTCTCGGCAGTCACACTCTTCTCAAGGGCTGAGGCAAAGCTTCGGATGGAGGAGGTGTCGCTATCGTCATCATGTTGCTCCTCAGCAATCGCGTGAGCATCGGACACACTCCCATCGGTGGACACAAAATCCGAACCAGTTCCCCAGGTCTTGAGCAGGCTTGTAGGGATATAGGAACTGGCAGCCCCTATGGCACCAGCTATGACACCATACAGCCCATTGCTGCCCGGGAAAGGGTCGTCTTGATTTGCAGACATGGCAGCTTCAGCCTTGGCCCTTTCAAGATTAGCAGTAGGGTTCGGTGCAGCCGTGGACTTTGCATCGTTCGTGACAGATGCTCCAGCGATGTCACTAGTATTATTTGCTCCGCCAATCTCTTCCGGTTCAGCGAATCCATGCATAGCCTTCGACGTCACCCACTTAAGGAACTTGCCAGCATCACCAACGATGCCTGGCGGTGTTCCCTTCTCGATAAGAAAGCGCGGGACGCTGCCGCCAGGGTCGCTACGAGTCACCATGAGCCATTCGACAGCCGTGGGACGTTCGTCGAGTGGTATTGAGCCGTGGCCCTCGCTGCCAGGTTTGGGGCTCGCTATCCTCCCCTCGTCTCGATCCAGGAGATCGGCCGACGAAAGGGATCTCTTGGAGGTAATGTTGTCGACTGGGACTTCACGGATTACTTCGACTGATTCGTAGTAGCCACGGATAATGCCCTGGCGGGGAGGGCACTCGGGGTGCTCGCAAGGCTTTGAGACTATCATGTACTGTCGGAGGGGCCGGGATCCTTGGGCGGGTTTCACGGAGGTCTCGGAAGTCAGGAGAAGAGTCACAAAGTCTCGCGGGGCAGTCGGGCCAGGGAACTGGGCAGAAAGTTGAAAGACTATTGGCTGTCAGCTAAAAGACGTTTTGGCAGTGATGGCATGATTCGGTCGGGTCGGCGTACCTTGCAGTTGGCCATGATCACCAATCTGCTTGTCCTCCACGCGCTTGTCTGCGCCGATACCACGGATATTACCACTTCCAGGAGCACCTTGAACCTTCATCGTCTCCGAAAACTCAACAGAGAGACCCTTCTTCCAGTCGTCGAAAGACAGCCCTTCGTGTACACTCCGGCGAGCGAACCATGCGCCGCGCCCATCTTTAGCGCTTAGCTTATAGACATTGATCCCAAGAGGATTCTCTTTCGCGCTGACTTTGATCTCCTTCCACTCCTTCTGCAGATCTTGTGCCTGGCCGATGGCTTCAGCTTTCTGCCGCAGGGTCAGAGCACGTTTGATATCGGGAGCTGAAGCCGCCGACTCTGTCTTGGATCGAGCTCGCCCTGCAGAGCTTGAAGCGTTCTTCGTGGCTGGCACTGGAATAGATTCGACCACGGTCTGCGTCTCGGAAAGAACATCGGCCAAGAACTCTTCAAGGTCGTCGTCTTGGGGCACTTGCTCCCACTCAACAGGGCCCATAGCCCCTAGAGGTTCGTGGTGACTACCCCCCATAGCTGCTGGCTGAGTGGATAGCTAAGGTACTTATGGAGATGACCGGCGGATGGATTGGACTTGAGTTGGTGAATAGAGCAAGTGTGAGATCTCGGAGGAGTGAGTATCGAGGTAGTCTCGTGCCTGCTTACGAGATAAAACAAGACAAGTCCAAAAAGAGTCGCTAACTTGAATGTTTCAATAAAAAAATGAAGACGTCAGAAGGTGAACAAGATGAGATAAAGCCAAGAAGACCAACGACCAACCAACGCTGCAAATAGCAGTCGAAATCATATGTACCAAGAACCTTTTTCAATTCCCTCGGCCGCGATGGGCCATGATCAACTGCCGTCATTCCCGCAATTGACGTCACTACCCAACCTCCATAACCTTACAGTTACGTTCACTATAGTACCTACCTAGGTACCCAACCTTCAGTGGCCAAGCCTACTGACCTACCTAGGCCCGCCCTCGCCTACACCTTGAAGGCAGCTTAGTCATCCACCACAGTCCTCCTTTACAGCATCTGGAGCATGGTATCAAGTTGACAGCCAACTAACTACTAAACTACCTACCTACATTAGTAGGTAGAGGCAGCGCATGGATATACAAAGTACGAATACAATCTCCGTCGTTTAGATTTTCGAAAGGTGGCTATTTCATACCTAGATAATCAATATTGGATAAGGCCAACAGACCCGCTTACATCCTTGGTTCTCCGTACATGTACACGAGAACGACTAACGTAGAATTATGCATAATCAATTCCAGAATATCCTACTCCCGATTAGTCCAGCTACTGTCCATATTAAGCACCGCTCCTCGGCATTTGTGAAAGAGTCCGCTCCGACTCCGTACGTATGATGACTGATGACAGATGAAATTCGCCAGGCGATGGCGAGGGCGTGCCCGAGAGTTCTATTCACCTCTCGAGTGCTTACTTACACATTGTATGTACAGCTACTACCAAGGAAAACTTACTTAGGGTGCCTTACCCAATAAAACAGTATGCTCTTTCTATTGTGTTACACAATCGACAACTTCCGATCCTTCATCGCAACCTGGTAGTCCTGCTTACAGCTCCCGCAGTAAGAATCCCGCCACTGCTCGAGGGCCTGCCGTCTCTTAGCTGGCATAGGCTCCATGGCCTTCTGTGGCCCCTTGCCGGCTTCTGCCCCTTTCCTCTGCCCCTTTGTGTCGCCCTGCTGCAGCAGCATAGTATCCAGTTCATCACAAAGGAACTTTTCATCTACCAACCAATTCTCCCATTCTGACTGTAGAATTTCTCGCTCAATGCTGTTGACAACCCTCATGGCTACTAGCAAGTCATGCCGGTACGATCCTAGCCGCTGTCGAGTCCGTCGAAGTCGACGGGCTGTAGCACGACTAGTGGGTGCAGCCAAACTAGCACCGGCATCCTCCCAGGGCGCATCCATATCTGTCGCATCCAGTAGATCCTTGAAGGTCGAGAAGCATGTGCTGTTTTCGGGAAAAGACAACCCTTGATTGGTCCCGGATGCTGTATCCAGATCCGCAAAGTATATGGCCTTACTCATCATGGAATTGGGTCGAATTCCGATGTTTTGCATGAATCCTGCTGCTCTTCGCTCTTTCCACCACGTCGAAGTCTCGCTTGACGTTAGTAGGAGATTTGTAAGTGTACTGAATGCGAGAAGCGCCAGGATGATCCACTGGGCTGTAATCAGGTTGAACAAGTTGCGCAGCACAGCGATAGCCCACATGATGAGTGACGATACTGCACTCTCTCCCAGAGACCGAATCGTCTCAAACACCATTGTCGTCAGGGTTCGAGGCTTGATGGCCTGCTTCTTTGCCGAATCTGTTGCAGCAGGCGAAAAGACCACCACCTCTGTCTGTTGCCCAATCTGGCCATACACTTGGATTGCTCTGTTTGTTCGGCTGCGAGTTCCAAGCTTCCGAACTTGATCCGTAGCAACCTCAGCCAACTCTTCAGCGTCACTTGCAGCATCGTGAATGGCTTGGCGGTCAATCAGGTTCTTGGAGAGCGCCGGGTTTTTCGACCAATCCGTTTTTGTGTAGATGGCTAGTTTGCACTTGGACTTGGCCACGTGCGTTATGACAATCTTGGTCACAACCTTGAACCAGCTTGAGTGAGGCAGATGCCACGCCGTCTTGACATGAGTCACCACGTACGTAACGTGATCGCTGAAGACATCAATGATCTGGTAGTCATTAACATCGGCCGTCTTGGACCGACCCAAGACATCCTTGTAGTCAACCTTGAACTGGAAGTCACGCCTCATCCTGCCTTGATCAACTAGAACCCAGGGTCCTTGAGCAATCTGCTGAGCACGTCGTTCAAAGTAGAGCTTTGGGAATACAAAACTCTTGTCACCGAACAAAACGTGGAAGCAGGACTTGGCACTAATTTCAAAGTGTCGCTCAGCCGCCATCTCCTTCATGCCCTCTGGTTCATAAATGACAGGGCGAGCTGGCAAGTGAAGTTTATGGTTATGTCGAGTCCTCGATTTCGAAAGACGAAGCGGAGGGCCGAACTCCATACGTGGAGCAACAGGCCGACCCATCGAAGTACCGTCATCCATGGGTGTGTTTGCTGAGACCTCCTCCCAGCTTTCGACACTGGGACTTGGGCGATCATACTCTTCTTTTTCGAGATTGATCAAGGTGGTGATGATCGCTTCAACATCCATGGGCTCCTCAGCCTGGATGTCGTCGATCAATAGGTTGAGACGAGTGTGAAGTAGACCGAGATCCTCCAAGAAGACTTTGATAGTGATCCTGGTATACCCTGTTTCGTTGGCATTCTCATTCAGATGAAGGAAAATGAAGTCGCAGTCCCTGCCTGGGGCTGCCGTTACTTCACTGATGATATCTAGACTGATGTTGTACGCCGTGACGAGTCCTATTTGCTGTCCATAGAAGTACATATTGTCGGGTGTAACGTATATGCGGCCATCGCCCGCCATGTCTGGTTTGCCGGGCCCTCGCTCAGGAGAACCAGTCCAGGCGGCCCGGAAGACAAGCACCAGCTTCTCCTCCAAGGGCGCATCTGGGAAAAGGAGTCGAAACTGGGCGTGTTGCGCTCTCAACTCTGGGGGGTAGTTTCGGGGGAAGTACTCGCCACCGTCCTTCCGCTGAACACCTTGCCCTACAGTGCTTCCAGGAACAACAACACCAATAGGGTCATCCTCATCGAGTCTGGGAAGGACGGGTTGTGGCGGTGCGTTCATTGCACCCCAGAGACTTGTTCCCCAGTAGTTCGCAACCACAGACGCAGGGAGTTTCCTGTTGTTACCTACAGGTTGGCGTTCTCCTGCTGTCAGAACTGCAATTCGACTCAATCCAGTCATGGAGGGTGGCTTGGCCAGGGTTGCTGGAGCCAAAGTGCCAACTTGTGTGTCAACCGATGGCAGCATGCTGGGCGTCTGCCTGAAATTTGTTGTGCTTCCAACAGACCCTGGAAATCCTGGCGGTAGCGTGTGACTAGTAGCCATCATGCTAGCCAGTCCGGTCGTGGAAGCTGCACCTCCTTGTCCGGCTTCCGGGCCTTGGGTGCCAAAGGTCGCTTTGCGATGTAGGTCGAGCTTCTGGATGATTCTGGCAGCATGTTCACGGCCACTCTCGCCCTCCTCTCGAGCCAGGTCTCGGCCCAGAGCAGTGATGGTACGACGAGAGATGCTGCCGTTAACGTCAAAGCTCTGTCGTGTATTAAGGTTACCGTCTGGTCCCGGAATAGGCAGTGTGTTTGTTCGGTCAATACTAGGGCTTGATTCATCGTAGATACCGATCTGTGCGTCGAGGGTCTTGGCAGAGAACTCGGGAATACTAGGGGGGGAGATGGAAAACGCAGGATCGATGGACCCGGGAAGAGAAGCACTAGTTCTGTTCATGCTGGTCTCAAAAGCCCGCTTCTTGGTAACCTCAAAAACCTCCAACCACTCGGTCAGCTCGCCCTGGGTCTCTGCCTGGAGCAGGATTGTCTGGTTCTTGGTCTTGACCTCGAAGCAGAAGCGTCTGTCTTCAGCCACAGCCGGCTTTGCATTACAAAGCAGAACCCCAATCTCGTCACCTTGAAGAACTCCCAGAGGCCCTGGTATCAGCCAGCCAAAGATGCCATCACGGCAATAATACCATCTCCTGATCCACGTATGTCTTGCTGGCTTCCCTGAGAGCACCCGCAGGAACAGCCATCCTTGCTTTTCAGAGACAACTGTGGCACCTTCCTCAAGACGAACAGTGATGGGGCCACGAGTGCCGAGGAAAGGAACGGTTGAAGTGCTGTAGTCCTCGAGCTCACGGGATGGCTTGAATCCTACTAGCGCATTTTCTCCAATCTCTCTCCTGGCAGACTGCAACTCTCGCCTGAAGACCATCTCGGACGCTCCCATTTCATTCGACCACCCCTGAATGCGCTCCATTTCCTGATTCCAGCGCGTAGTGTCGATTGCAGCTTCTCTAGCACGCCGCAGCTGGCTCCAACGCTCACTGCATATTTTGACAAGCAACTTATCCATACTAAAGCGCAGCTGCGGTGCAAGCTGGCAGTAATCCATCGAGGCCTTGAGGTAAGCCTTTCGGGTTTCGAAAACAGCAAAGGCATCTTCGCGCAGAGCTGATGGCTCTTTTGTCTTTGACTGACTGACATATCGAGCGAGCGTAGAGTCAAACGTTCGCTGCGCCTGCTCCATGGCCCTCCTGCACTCCTTGAAGTTCCTGAGATCGCCAACGATGAACTGCCGGATAGGGTCGACGACTAGGCCCTCCATCTTCTTCATTGTGCTTATCATTTGAATCCAATACTCACGCCATCCATCGCCCACCCTCTTCAAAGCCAAAAATGTATAATCATTGTCGACAACGCCGTCAGCCGCCGAGGGCATCGTCTTCACGAGAAAAGTATTAATCGTCTCTTCGAGGGCGAGGATATCGTGCAGTAGTTTCGACGTCGACTGAGCATATCCGTTGAGCCATTTTTCTATAGCATCGACTTGATCGCCAAAGGTTGCGGCGGTTACACGAAAAGTCGGAGAATCGAGTGCTGCTTCGTTGAGGCCGACGGGGATGGCGCGGCCAGCCTGGTTGGCCGCTGGTGGAGGGGAGTCTTCAGGCATTATAAGAAGATAATTATGTTTAAGCGCCTGACGACAGCTTCAGTTAAGACTGAGCTGAGGTCCCTCTATAGCGCAGATATGGGAGAAAGGGAAGATTATATGACGGTGAGAAGATGAGATGGAATGATGTTGACAAGATGTGTTCGTTGATAGGTCATTTCCAGTCATTGGATCCTAGGTGCAGCCCATGTAAGTTTGTATTGACGTAGCACACCCATGCTAGGTACCTCCCGTCCACTACTACCTTAGTACCTACCTACCTACCCAAGGTCCGCGGACCCCCACAGCGACCAGAAACACCGGAATGGGACGTGGAGCTAATATCGTTCAAATACGCGGTGATTAGCAATACGATATCATACAGTACAATGCTAGTAATCCTTGGTTCATAAAATCGTAGAGTATACTCTGTAATGTGAGTTCCCTTGATTTATGGATAGTCCTTCTCCGGACAAGTTCTTTTCATCCCCCCCTCTGTTTTCAGTTGGGTACTGTAATACGAAGTACATAAAAATATTTCACTTGAACTCAGAAGAATGGCCATGCAAACGACTAGTATTTCGTTGACCCGGCGTGTAATGCCTGCTCATGACTATATATGCCCAATCAAGGACAAGCCTTGCAGCCAGCTAACGCCGACTCTACTCAAATAACAACAATCTTCAGGCCGGACGTCGCGATGTGATGCTTTACCCGTGATGACCCTCAAGATCGATACCCTAGCCGCCGTGCCGCCGCTATCCTTCAATTTTAATGGTTGGGCCTACCAGCCGTTAGACCTGACATTCTGATTTCCCGAGGTGCAAGAATTGGAGGGTCTGAGATGTACCTCTATTCCCGTCGATCATAACTCAAGCCGTCATCATTGTGCGAAGCGGACTGGGTCGCGATGCCTGGCGGGAAGAATGGAGAGGCGCGAGACTGTCCCTCTCCACCAAGCGGTGCTGGGCGATTGACATCGGCGCGGCATCGGTCGACCTCTGCGCCTCGGGGCGCATGGCACTGTTGGTGTACATGGACGGATGAACTTGAGTCGATCCCTCGCTGGTAACGAGGGGATCCGCTGGTCAATCTGTTTGCTGATTAGAATCAAGAGCTCTCAGTTCCTAGGCATTATGCCAACTCACCGTCGTAGTACTCGTCGTCGTCACTCAAGTCAGCCAGCTGCTCAAAGTTGACCTTGTAGCGGAGAAGACCGCCGATACCACCGAATCCCTTGACGAACTGGTTGCCCTCGGTGGATCGGTCAGAAACAAACTCAAGAGTGGTACCAAAGTCCTTGTAGTGTTCCGCAATCCATTCCAGGAAGGATTCCTGAGAAACAATTTCCATCTCTTGGCCGGTCTCCTTGTCGAGGAACTTGTCACGGTTGGTCTGCTCCTGTTGCTTGGTGGTGTGAAGGATGACCTCGCTGCCGTTGCTGTCTTTGAGAACCCAGCGGGTGATCTCAAGGTTCTCGAAAACGATCAAGGTCTCGACGGCACCGAGCTCGAGAGCCTTGAGGGTGTCCTCAATACCGTAGCAAACCTTGCCAGTGTCCTGGCTAATCTCCTCAAAGTACTTTCCGATGAGCTTCTTCTCCTGGATGAACTTGACGTTGCCGAGAGTCTCGGAAGACAGCTCGATAGCCTGGTTGAAACCGTTCTCACCACCATAAGAAACATCAACAACCTTGATAACCTTGGTCGCAAGACGGCCGTCGAACATGTCGGAGGCGTTGAGGTCGTTCTTGAAATCGGCGGAACCAGCAAGAATGAGACCAGCAACGTTGACCTTGTCGGCAGTGATGAAGTTCTGGACAGCCAACTCGGCAACCTTTCGGACGTAGTTGTGTCGCTTCTCCTCTCGCAGACGAGCGAAACGGAGAGCGGACTGACCACCACGGCCGTGCTTCTTGGGAAGATCGACAGAGAACTTGTGGACAACCTCACGTGTGTTGCCGCTAAGAGTTCCAAACAGAGCACCGTTACCATCCATGATGATGAAGCCAAACTTCTGGTCGGACTCGAGCAGCTCGGCCAGAGCCTCGGTGTGGAACTTGTTGTCGCACAGGTAGAGGGAGGTGTTGATGGGCTTGAAGGGCTCGAAATCGATGTTGACCTTTCGCTCCTTGCCTTCCTGGGTCAAGATTTCGCCACAGTAGACGACCAGACCGTTAGGGGGCACCTTGTTGTAGAGCTTGAGGCGCTGCTGGGTCGAGGTAATGGCGGACAAGACAGACTGTCTGTTGACTCGAGATTTGATGTTGGAGGCAGTACCCTGAGGGGTTGTTAGTGTCGCCATAGGGGAATTTCGAGAGGACTCTGAAGCCGTACGTATTCTTCAGCCAACATCTTAGCTGCTCGAGAGACTTGATCCTTGGGGGCTAAAAGGACACACGAGTTAGTGCGCGTCTTGGGAGGGCTTGTCTCACGAGAAGGGCTTACGGATAATGAGGGAAATCATTGAGGTTCCATTTCCTCTGGCGGCTTCAAGACGCTTGATCAGCTTCTTGACCTTCCAGATCTCAATCTATTGAACGATGCCATCAGTCACTGTCTTTGGGGTTTGTCGATGTCCTAGACGTTAAATTTCTCGATCGCGGGGCAACAGACGACACGAGAAAAGAAGAGGGGCATTCGAGGTCCGGGATGAGGATAAGAATAAGACTCACGTTCTTCTCGGCCTCGTTCGCCTGAGCGTCACTCATTTTGGCGGTTGAACTGTGCTTAGCTCGGACCTTTGTATGGGAGTGGTATCTTCCGGTAGAAATTTCTCCTGGAGTCGTGGAACTATTAATTCTGGACTGGACTCTGGAGCCTGAAGATCCTAAAAGTTGGATGTTAGTGCCAGATTTTTTCGTGCAGTGAGCGATGACCTAGTGAGGCACCCACACCCACACCCGGGCACACAGAGCACACAACCCACTTTGATTTGCTGCTCAATTGTGGCAATGAAGTCAATGCACTTCACACTTTGACTACGTAACTTGTACTTCGCCCTCGGGGACGCTGCTGTTGGAAGTACTTTGCTTGGAATCATCGGTACCCGAGCGGGTCTCTAATATTACATACCTACCTACCTTACATAGGTAGGTAGGTAGGTAAGTCCATATCTTACCAGTATTATCACTGCTGACATGGAACCCAGTCCGCCTCTACATAGGTACTTTAGGTACCTAGGCTTTCTGAATCATGGACTGTTGCTGCCTGTAGGCACCCATGCCTCAGTTTAAGACTAGCAATGGCGATGGACTTTGAGTGAGTAATTTGGTGTGCTCCATGACTGACTTCCTTCGTACTAGGCTTGCCCATTTAACGAGAATATGATGTCACAGCAGGCTTAAATTCTACGCCTAGGTAAGTAGGTAGGTAGTAGGTAGGTAATATGGATAAACAAAAGCCATCAATCATATTATGGTGTATGGCCTGCATCATTTATGTGTTTGCTTCTCAAGCCTTTGACTTCTTATTTTGTGGACGCCTCGCAACCCTCGAAAAAGTTCAAATATGCCTCCTATGGTGAGCACTCCTGCAGTAGCTGGCACGACACACTGATAGAAGAGAAAGCATGCAACGAAATACCCAGCCAAGAGGAAGAGAACAAGGCAGATCGCAGCATAGGTTATCCTTCTGGCGCTTCTGAGGGCAATGTCAAGAAGATCCAAAGTTGACTCGGCAGTATGAAGTAGGGACTGGTACGTGTTAGTTCGTCTACAACACCGTGAAGTAGGCACCCTGATATGAAAGGGAGAGAAAACAAGAGCAACTTACCCGTTTCCCCTCTTCTAATTGTGTTGTCGTCGTTCTCCTCGGTGTCATCCATCTGGTCATCGAGTCGACTCCCGTGCCAAAGCCAGCAGTGCCTGAGAGGTCTGGTTGGCTATGAGATGCAACAGCCATAGGCAATGATGAGGTCTCACAGGTTTGGGAGGGGGGGGGGGGGTTTGCAGTGAAAACCCTTCTGTGACACCCATCATGAAGGAATAGAGCGATACTTTGCAGACTTGTGCATACATGGCGATGAGATAGCACAGCCCAACGGCCAACATCTGGTCGCTCAATGCGAGTAGAAGGGACTGATAGCCAAGATTACTAGGGGACTCATTGGCAGGTTTTCTGACCCCGATCCAATGGAGGACCTTCTCATCGACTCGCATATACTGCTGCTTGGATATGCCGCGGTTGAGAACAGCCATGACGGCCACAATGACGGAAATTGCAGCTGTGATGACGAAGGACAATACAACCTACATGAAATATGTGAGCAAAGGAACAGATGTGAATCAAGGTAAATGGACTTACACCAATTCCATTCATATCGGCGTCCACCACATGCTCGGCTGGAATGTCACACTGAATCCCGCCATTACAGAAGCTCATCCTCAGAGCAAAATACTATGGTCGAGGTTATGAACAGGATCAACTTCATGTCGTCACAGGTTGAGTGACAATGGAGAAGGGGTTATGTGATTACAGGCTATGATGGGCCTGATGCGGATCATCACGTTGAACCAACCTTCAACCCTATCCTTGTTTTACACCGAGTCCCGCATGCAGTACAGCTATGCTGACAGCCTTAAAAGCCACTGGTTTACATGTCACACTGCATCATCTCTCGAGAAGCACGTTCACCTTGTATAATTCCAACTGGTTCAGGTCTCTCTTTTCTACTGTTATAAAGATTTCACTCGTGCGATTGCATAAACCCCAGCAATCAACGTTGCACTGATCATGATTTTCCCGTCAATGATACATGTCGGATTTAGTAGTTCAAGTCCACGCAGATTGTTCCAGAGATTGAAATAGCTTTCTTCTATGTGACCCTACCTACCTACGCACCTACATAAGGTAGGCTGTATGTCTAAGGCCTACTGGTTCAATCTTAGTTGGAGCTGAAGCCGTTGCTGTAGCTCAATGACAGAAGCTGTAAGCGACTATTATTAAATCAATCCGTCTTGAGCTTCTCATTCGGTCAATGTCATTGGATCTAGGTCATTCCCCACACGCTAAGGTAGTAGCCAGGGTACATGGTACCTAGTTGGTAGGTAGTCTACCGGCCCAGCAGCAACGTTCCGCAGCTCGGCCATCCATGCGACGCCAATCACTACGTAACTACCTACCAGAGGTACTAACCTAACCTTTCCTCCACTACTCCGTATCTGTGTATGTACTGACCTTACGATACCTTTAGTGATCAAACACCACACTCATCAATAAGGGTCTTGGACTATCCGTCCTGCGACAGCAATTCGGGACATCTTGGAAATACTAGACTCGCATCATAGTTCCAGCCAGAACTACGTGCACCAAAGATGGATTCAGCTCCCACAGAGCTTGCCGCAACTATCCAGGCTGCCAGCATCGAACGCCATCCGGATCCTGCTCTTGATATCAACCCGCCCACAGCAGCCGAGAGAAGACAGCCTGTGACCCTAGAGCACGTCAAGCACGAGCACGATGGTGGAATTGACGACGACGACGACGACGACGATGAAGAGGACATCCCCTACAGCGTTCTCCGACCGGCGCCCAGGCATTCCCACCTACCTCCTTTGCCAGATCTGCGCTTCGAGCAGAGCTATCTCCGAAGTATCTCCAAGGCGGATACATGGTGGAAGGTAGCGTTGATTACAACGAGGGATCAGGCATGCATATGAAGAGTCTCACAGCTTCTGGGCGCTAACACGGTGCCAGATCATCATGCCCTTAACCCAAGGCTTAGTGTACAACCTCTTCCTCTGTGGCTGGCAACATTGGAACAGAAATGCTCGATTGCACGGCAACACACTAGGTGCGCGAGTAAGGCGCTGGTGGTGGGGAGTCAACAATTGTAGGTCATTGAACACATAGCCATGTTTCATGCAAGCTAACTTGTTATGCTAGGGAAGATACCTACCCACCCTAAGAGAGGTTGACAAGATCCGGAGATGAAAAGACTACAGGCAAAATACTCAGGACGCCGATGGCATGACCATGTATGATTTACGAAGTTAAAAATGACGACAAATCATTCTGTAACGTATGAGAAGTAAGCCCAGAGCGCCTATCAAAGCCTTTCACTCAGTATGGGCTTCTGCCACTTCGAAACCCCCAGCATGGACTTCTTAGTCGGTAGGTGGGATGACAAAGTCCTCTCATAACTACCAACTTCTGGTACTGAGAGTTGAGTCTGTTCCTTGACCATTAACTATGTCACACATCGCCTGTTTCAACGTTCCTGAATGCATCACTCTCAGTGATATCTGCCTTCATAAAGACTTAAATGGCAATACAATCGTATATAGCTTAACATTGGTATAATAACTTATATGCCTCGCTATGCTGACATACTTGCCCATCTCAATCCTTTACCGATCCCCTCACTGGATCAAGATACTGTTGTCCGTTGTGCCTCATTTTGAACCTTCTAAAGAACCCCGTTTACGGGCACGCAAGTTCGATGCCATCAACACCTTGCTTCTTCCAATACTGTATTTCCATTCCGCCATATCGATAACCTTTTGCGTCGCTGGCTTTTTGTCATATAAACCCTTGGCTCCCCAACTCCAACAAAAATGTATAGTGTCAAATGACCAGCCCCTACTCGTGATTTGCCCCAACATCGAGAGGTTGGGGAACAGGATGCGCTTGCGTCTTTTCTGGGCTCCCTCTAAAAGCCAGAGACGTCGCATGCAGGGCTGCTGGGCTAGCGTTGTTGCGTTCAGCAAAGTTCATGTTTAGAGTGGGAGATGGCTGGGCTGCAGCCTGTGCTTCCTTGCTGGATGTAGCTTCTGGGGCGTCTTGCATCTCAACAAGAGGCGATTCTCCCAGTCGATGCTCCTCGCCTCCCTTATCAGAGCTCGGCGTTGGTAGTTTGTTTCCAGCTTGTGAGTTGGGTCCCAGGACGTTCCGCAACTTTGGTGGTGTTACTGAAAGCTTTACAACCAGACTTCGGTTTTTCTCTTCCAGGTCATCGTCCATCATAGCTTCATCTTCGTCGAAATCGTCTTCGTCTTCTGATTCGTCAGGCACATGCTCATCGACATCTTCCTCGTCATCCCCGAAATCGGCCTCGCTCTCATCGTCAGAATCATCAGAGGCGTTGTGCCGGGGTCCCTTGTTGTTCTCGGCCCAGCCGGTTGTGCCGTGGTTCACTGCTGCCGATCGGCGAGGCCGTCCCGTTGGACCAACGGATTGCTCTCCATCAACTTCGGACGTGTCTCCCTGTACACTGCCTGGCGCACTGCTTCCAGTGGTGGGGTTCAGCCGTGTTGGTGCCTTGATCTGCCGGCCGCTAGCAGTAGTGACAGGGCCAGTCTCTACGGGTGTGTGAGTTCCAGTGTTGCGGGTAGATCGTCGAGTTGTCGAGTCGGTAGTGAAGATATCTTCATCGTCGGAGTATGTATACTTCATCTTTTTGCCCCGGGTTCGACCCTCATAAAGAGAAAACCCAGGCTCCGGTCTCTTGAACTGTTCCTTGCGCGCCTGGCGGTAATCACGGCGCTTCCGTTTCTATAAAGTGTCAGTCCTGTAGTCGAGTTGAGAGCTGTGGCAGAACCCAGTCCTGGTGCCAGAGCCAGGGCTTTATAACTAACATCTTCGCCGGCTTCGAATCGGGGCACCGCAGAGAACATTTTCTGAGCTAGCTTTGTAGCTTTTGGTCCGCCATCCTTAACCTGGAGTTTCTCAGCAAGAGTCTTGAGCTCTTCGATGGTACCCGCAACGCTCCACCATGTTCTGTTGGTCCCAGCAGGATTGCTCTCTCTGTAAACGCGGAACGCAGTGTCGTCTTGTCCTTCAATCAGAAAATAGCGGCGCTTGTCTCCATCTGATCCCCAAGGCTGTACCGATCTAGGCTGGTTCGTATCATCTTCGTGGCGGTTTTGCTTGTATGATTGATTGATAAGTCCTTTAACGGTGTCGGAGGACGAAAGAGTCCAAAGAATTAGATATCGCAGGAGTGTGAGCTTCATAAATGTTAGCACCAGGGGCAGGCTCGAGGGTTGGTTTGCCAATACGCACTCGTTTCGTGGGGTTCATCGAGGCGAATGTCGCGCCGCCAGACAAAGGGCTCTTGTCCTCCCAAGCCGGTGCCCATTGGTTCTTGTGAGTACTGACAGCATCCTCCAAAGCGCGACCGTAATGGCCAGGCCTAATTCTCAATTAGCGCATTGTTTCTTGCGACATTGGGTCCTGCCATACTTGACATCTTGCTTGCGATTCAATAGTAACCCCAGCAACGCGCAAAGGAAATGTTCTGCTCGATCGCCAGGAATGGGTTCGACAATGTCACGTTCGAGTTCTTGTGGGCCAAAATGGGCAAGAGATTTAGGAAATGCGTCATTGAATCGGCTTCTGAACATCACAATGAACTGGAGCTGTTAGCCTGCACTCTTAAAGTCCAATGCGCGACTGCAGCGCGTCGCAACAGCTGCGACACGCGCTGAACGGCAAAAGAGAACATTGTGAAAGGAGGCTGGGTACAGCAGTAGAGCACATACTGCAATGTCTGGATTATCTGCCAATACATATTCATGAGGGGGCGACGGTGAGCGTTTTCGTGGTGGCGGCGAAGCCTCCTTGGCTGGTTTGTCTGTAGCCTTGGAGAAGTATTTCTGGATACCCTTTTTGGGCTTGGCGACTGGCTCTTGGGTTGGCTCGTCTAGCTCAATATCAGAAGGCACAGGTGACAACGAAGAGAGCGAAGAGAGGTCGGAGGAGTCGTCTTCGGCCGACATTTTTTGTGTGGTTTGTTGATGTGAGGTTGACATGGAGATGGAGATGAGTGTGGGGAGAAGGAGGAACGACGTAACTTGGGCTCTGACACAGAACAAGCACACACTAGCCTGGTCGAAGAGCCGCAGATTAGGCTGGTGAGTCCTGATAGGCTAGACAAATATCAATTGACTATCTAAACAATCAAGCTCGCAATAGAAACAAAGTAAAAAACATCCTTTGTTGTTCCCCCAGCCGAGAGCTCTTTGCAACCCAGGCTGTTGCACCCTCGTAACAGTGACCGCCTCTTGCACGCTCCCCATACGAAGCTTCTGGGGCACGATCTGGACCAAGATCTCCGTTCCAATGTCATGATGAGATTATTCCAACAAATGTGGTGTTTGATAGTATACCACCAGTACACAACTCTCGTCCCTTTCCTCTGTGGTTTAGTTTCCGCATAGGTAGATTGACTCTCGCGTTGGGCCAGGACGAACTGAAGAGTCTTCACTTGTTCGTCATCTTGGCCAAGTTTGGCCGTATGATCTTCAAATAAGCACCCTGGCCGAACTTCGGCACCAAATCAACCCCCAATGTTCTTTCTCCTTGAGCAGTGCCAGTTGCCGCATAGCCAAAAACTCTTCTGGCTTGAGCCATATTTCAAGAATGAGTCGCAAAGTCGTGAATGAGAAACCGAATATCGAGAATCGGCATCTGCTCTCACCTCCATGTAGCATTAGATAGAGCAATTTCCCGCCACACTCAAGGTCTGTCTCAGAGACGAAGGGCTTTTCAGACAGAACAGGCCAAGAATGAGCATGTCCCACTAGAAACATATCGCAGAAGTCGTCGCGATGTCCAAAGACGTAACCAGCGGGCACCCACTTAGGGATATTCCACTTTGAACGCCCCGTCCTCCCCTTGTCGCTCACCATGGATCAACCGCTTGGTCGACTTCAACCACCTCAACATCAAAGTGTATCGCCCCGCTTAGCATCCCGCAACGCAACATAAAAACCCACGCGTGGTATATACGCAAACGGCAGGAAACGCAAGATTGACAACAGGCTGTTCAGAACGGCATCAACGATACCGACGAAAAAGTATATGTGGTGAAAGCGACGTGGTGTAATCTAGCACTCTTGACCAGACGAGATATTGCTAAGAATCAAGCATGCACCAGGTCATGATTGAGCTGTTGTGGTGATGATCGCTGGTGATGACTTCAGCTCAGTTTGAGCGATGTCGAGAGGCGAAAGGTCGATTGGTTAAGCACGCGTCGCGCTAACATCCAATGACAGACACTGGATAATTTATGGGGCCGATGTACATACACCTGCCCCGTTCTATTACTGCCCGTGCCCGTAAACAGGGAAGACTCCACATTCGAATCAGAACTGAAAATTGGAAAGAGCGATCGAGCCCTATCACGTGATTGGATCCACCGTAAACTGAGAAAGAACGACGCACAAAATTGGTAGTCAGCGCGAGCGTTTCTAACAACACACCAAGCGGCCATCGCCAGGTAAATATCCCCTCCCCTTCCTTTCTTCCTCGCCTACGATCTTCCATACTAACCCGCAGCTTCACAGACTACCCTTCCCTTTTCACACCGTGAAGAAGAGCCGCCATGGGTAGAGTTATTCGCAACCAGCGTAAGGGTCGTGGATCCATCTTCAGTCAGTACCGAACGAGCCTTGTCCACGATATCGAAAAACATCAAGATACTGACGCCTGTTAGCGGCCAACACACGCCTGAACAAGGCTCCTGCCAAGTTCCGTAACCTCGACTATGCCGAGCGCCATGGCTACCTTCGAGGTGTAGTCCGAGAGATCGTCCACGATGCTGGCAAGTTCCCCGAACGATGAGCCCCCCGAGAATTTTTTGAACGAATTTGCACAATTGTGTGCAAATGCAGTGATGGAGGAACGACAACTAACGATTATTGTCTGCGCAGGTCGTGGTGCCCCTCTCGCCAAGGTCGTCTTCCGCCACCCCTACCGATTCAAGCAGGTCACCGAGACCTTCATCGCCAACGAGGGCATGTACACTGGCCAGTTCATCTACGCCGGAAAGAAGGCTGCTCTCACCGTTGGCAACGTTCTTCCCCTCGGTGAGATGCCTGAGGGTACCGTCGTCTCCAACGTCGAGGAGAAGATTGGTGACCGTGGCACTCTCGGCCGTACTTCCGGCAACTACATCACCATTGTCGGCCACAACCCTGATGAGGGCAAGACTCGCATCAAGCTTCCCTCCGGTGCCAAGAAGGTCGTCCACTCCGGCTCTCGAGGAATGATCGGTATCGTCGCTGGCGGTGGCCGAACTGACAAGCCTCTCCTCAGTATGTTTTCTCGGGGGATCCTGAAATTGAAATGAGGCATCGGATCACTGACATGTTTTGCAGAGGCTTCTCGTGCCAAGCACAAGTTCGCCGTCAAGCGCAACAGCTGGCCCAAGACTCGTGGTGTTGCCATGAACCCCGTCGACCATCCCCACGGTGGTGTACGTATTCTCAGAATTTTATGTGAATGAAACAGAAGAGCTGACAATGGACACAGGGTAACCATCAACATATTGGTAAGGCTTCTACCATCTCCCGATACGCCGCCCAGGGTCAAAAGGCCGGTCTTATTGCCGCCAGAAGGACGGGTCTTCTCCGTGGTACCCAGAAGACAAAGGAGTAAAGTGGTGGCTGGGTTCATGGTCTCATTGGGATGGTGTTTACTGGCTTGCTTGCATCTATTGAAGGTACTGCCGAGAGCAGATGGCTGGTAGCTCCAAGGGCAAGTACTATGGCATTTGGCGCAAAAAAATCTGAAGGCCGGTTTCTGTGAAAGATGTGAGCGAAGACGTGAGATACCGCGAATACCGAAAAAAGGCTTCCATGAGAGAAGAAGCATGCTTGGTTAAAATAATGTCCATTCAGCGATTGTGTCCAATCATGCGCACCACGCTTTTTTATTATGCAAGTGATATACTACTGTATACTCAGCTTCTTATCATTAAATAGATCGTTCATCGGAATGCTTTGCAGCCTTCACATGAACTACTCCGGGTAATGAAGGTTAATTGATGATATCGTGTGGGGTTCTTTTGGTAGTAATCAAGGTATTGGCGAGGTCACCAGATCATGATACGTACGGCTTGTGATGAGGTAACCAGATCTGGATCGTATGATGTCCGATTGAATTTATTTATATTAAGCAGAGAGCCCTAGCCGTCCGACGATCATAAACTTGTAGCTTTGACCGTGTATACAAACTCTCTCATCATCTAACCCTTCCGGCCTCGAAGCTGCGGTTCGGGGCACGTAATCAACATAGAAATGTTGGCGAGACCATCTTCTTCGACTCTCCGGCTTGAACTTCCTTCCCTCCTTCCCAGCTGCAGCCGCACGTGTACTCGCAACTTCTCCAGTTTGGCTCCTTTTCGGTTGCCGAAAGGCCACACCCCACGTTCTTACCCCACCAAGACCAGGACGTTTGACCCCTCCATTCACCTCAAACTCTTCCCCTCCGAAGCTTCATCTACTTTTCTATCCTCATCATCTATATCTCACCGTTTCTCTTCCCAAACAAGACAGTCAAGCACCATGTCTGCCTTTAAGGAATACTCCCTTCTCTGTCTCGAGAACCCTCTCCTCGGTGAGTTACTCTTCAATTGCACCATTTGCAGGAGAAATAACTCTCCGTGCCCCTCCCATGCAATCGATCATTTGCTGACAGGCACTTTTTGTTCTATGCAGACATCCAGGCCAAGGGTGACCAGGCTCTCCTTGACAAGTATGGTCTCAAGCCCAACGACGCCATCCTCGCTGAGGAGAAGCATATCCCTCTCTACGAAGACCTCCTAAACAACTACGATGCCAAGCTGATTGCTGGAGGCGCTGCACAAAACAGTGCTCGAGGTGCTCAGTACATCCTCCCTCCTAACAGTGTCGTCTACCTCGGTGGCGCTGGCGATGACAAGTATGCTGCTATCCTTCACGATGCTGTCAAGGCCGCTGGTCTCCGTGTTGAATACCGTGTCGACCCCAAGGAAAAGACTGGCCGATGTGGTGCTATCATTACCGGCCACAACCGAAGCTTGTGCACGGATCTTGGCGCTGCTAACCACTACGACCTCGATCACTTAAAGAAGCCTGAAATCTGGAAGCTCGTCGAGAACGCTGAGGTCTACTACGTCGGTGGTTTCCACTTCACTGGTACGAGCCTGGTCACACACCCCAAACACTATGATAATGCTAATCCATGTCAGTCTGTCCTCCTGCCATTATGGAGCTCGCCAAGCAGGCTGCTGAGCACAACAAGCCTTTTGTTCTCTCCCTGTCTGCTCCTTTCATCCCTCAGTTCTTCAAGGAGGTTGTCGATGCCAGCGCCCCTTACTGGGACTACATCATCGGCAACGAGACCGAGGCCGCCGCCTACGCCGAATCCCACGACCTCCCTAGCAAAGAGCCCAAGGATGTTGTCAAGCACCTCGCCAACCTTCCCAAGGAGAATACCAAGAGAAAGCGAATTGCCATTGTCACTCAGGGTACCGACCCTACTCTAGTTGCTATCCAGGGTGAGGACGATATTAAGGAGTTCCCCGTTCACGCCATCGAGAAGGAGAAGATCAACGACACCAACGGTGCTGGTGACGCCTTTGCTGGTGGTCTCTTGGCTGGTATCCTCCAGAACAAACCCCTCGAAACCAGCATTGACATGGGCCAGTGGCTCGCTCGCTTGAGCATCCAGGAGCTTGGACCTTCGTAAGTTCACCCAAATGCACCATTTCGTGACAAGTTGTGTGGCAAAATTTACTGCTTCATTCCTCTACCTATCTTTCCTATCAACAGCATAGCTCCTTGGCCAGGGCACCAATCCCAGTAACATGATAACAAACCTCAACTAACTCTCGTGCAGATACCCCTTCCCCAAGCAAACCTACCAGGCTGCTTAAATCTATTAACAGCTCATATTGCACATCCTTCTTGGATCATTGAATGTGGTTCGGCGTTGCTGGGGAAAAGGGGAACGGTTTCAACAACGGCGTTTGCATCCAAAGGGAGAATATACCCCAAACTGAGGGCTCCCAAGCGCATTGAGCGGCATGGTATCCTCCACGATATCGAGTATTTGGCAAGCATATTATCTGAGTGAATATAAAATGAATGACTTCTTGCTTTAAACCCCAAGATCTTGCACCGACGAATGGTGTCTATACCATCAGGCTGGATGAATAACGACTAAGCTTAACCCGGTTGACGAGCAAACTCATCAGCTATCGCACGAGGTCCGAAGACGTCGAGCAGCTAAGCTAGGCCAGCATACTGCACCTGTTAAGCTGATCCATTATGCCGTCAACATCTTAAGCTGACCGGCTCCAAAAGACCAGTACTCCATGCTAGGATATGTGCAAGGGCTTTGTAGCAAATCGTCGTCTATGCAATCAATCGTATTCCGTCCCGAGTGGTCTAGACCAGGAACGAGACGTTTTTGAAAGCGCAAGATTGGATGAAAAACTGAACAGATTGGAGTATTCCAATTTCCACGGCCGTGTACTGAAAATAACATAAGAACAACGTATGCTTCTACTTATTGCTATAAAAAGCAGCTTGTAGAATGGCAGCATCATAGCTCGATGTCGTTTCATCCATCTGAAAACGTCGGCCCGACGAGGATGGTGCAGGATCCTGAATGTGATTGCGATCGTAGCGGCTCGTGTCCATATAGCCAACTCCAGTCGGCATGCCGAAAGTAGCCCCATTGGCAGGTGTGCCTTGATACAAACTGCTTGGGTGCGAAAACGCAGACAAAGAGGAAGACGTAGCGTAGCCATGGTGACCATAGGATTGAGGTGCTGTCTCGATGGATGTGCGGTTGTGGTCATGGCCCCATTGGCTGGACAAAGAAGTACGAGGGGCGGAGCTACCGAAAGATTGAAGCAAGTTGTTTCGATGGGCCTCTTCGGCAGCTGAGCTAACACGAGGGCTGGCTATCATGCCACTGCCAGCTCGGGGAGTCGGCATGGTGGGTAGTTGAGGGGTGGAGTTGGCAAAAGGGTCATCAAATGCGCTGACGGTTCGTGACGTTTTCATTGTAGAAAATTTGGGACTAATGGGGGCTTCGAAAGCATCCTTGTATGAGACCGAGGTATCGTTACCCTTATGGGGTGTCGGAGTGTATACCCAGTCCCAGGGAAGAGGTTCAAACTTGCCAGAGGGCATGGAGCCTGTGGTAGGGCTGACGTCAGCCTGAAGCATTCCAAAGACCTCGTTTGCAGTTGTGCTATGCATTCCATATGAGGTCTCATCAGTGGAGCGGAGACCAGATTGTGCCTGTTCAGGGGTAGGGGGCCTTAGGAAAGGAGCAAGCATGTTGATAACAGTATTATCAGCATCGTCAGGTACGGACTGCTCATGGGGAGGCTGTGTCTCGATAGGTGCAACAAAAGCCCTCTTCGCGTCCGCCCTGGACGCAAGTCGGTTCCCTGTTTGCGTGTTGTCCGAGCCGGTGCAATGTCGACTGGCGGTCTTGATGTTGCTTTGGGATTCCCGTGCAGGAGAACTCACAATAGCCATCGGTTGGGAAGTATCTTCGTTCGCGGCAGACTTCTCCTTGTACTCAAAAGCAAGGCCGTTCTCAGAGACATGGGCGGCAAGAGGGCACAAGTCGTCCTCGGCCAGGAAGTAGGCGCATCGCAGTATGTCCAAGATTCTTGCCAGTGTCTCCTGGAAAGTGCCGATTCGTCTCTCTGGGGATGGCAGTCTGGGCTTCAAGCCACCGCTCTCAGAAAAGTAGGATCGGCAAGCTTGTGGAACCTGGTCCGGGGCAAGGGGAAGCAGACCTTGGGTCTGGACATCCTCCGCGAGAAGGTACGGGCATGAGGCCAGGTTTTCCTGGGTATATGTTTCGTTGCACAGTAATGACAGGACCTTTGAAATGGCCTTCATCATATCTGGCAGTACGGTTCCAAGAGCTTTACCAGCCGCGAATATTTCCTGGCGACGTGCAGCCAGCCACATGCCGTATATACGAAGCAGAGGTAGAAGCGCCTCGGTCACGGGGGATGATTTGGCTGTTGCCGGGTCCTCGGAACCAGGGTTCTCGCGGCCGACAATATTGGTGAGCTCAGAGGTAAGTGCCGAGCAAAACGCAAGAATGAATTGAGCGTTGATACGCAAAGTATGGTGACAAAAACGTGAAGCTGCCTGCGTTTGTGCCTCTGTGTTGTATTAGAAACAATAATAAGCATTTTATGACTAGCAGACCTACCAGTATATTTCTGAGTGGCGATGAAGTAGCTCGACATGTTGATCAGGGACATCCTGAACAGAACCTCGGAATAGTCAGGGTTTTTGGAAGCCATATCAAGCCGATGAAGGACTTCCCTTTCAAGTTCACCGCTGCCCGCCATGGTCTCATCCCTATAGAAGGAAGCATGAAGCTTAGTAAACCAGGTGACGAATGCATCACTTGGTCCACGTGCTTGCTTCTTAGGCGGGTTCTTATCCGGCTGGAAATAGCTCTTGAACTTGGACTCAAGATTCTGCTTCACGTTGGGATGAGGATCAGCTGTTGCGATGCTGCGGTAAAAGTAGTAAAGGATATCTAAATCTTTGCCTTCCTCGAGGCTTATCATGCCCATCTGGTGGAACGGGAAACCGGAATCGGGTTTCAAATCGTGAGCAAGACTGTAATAGGCCAGTGCAACCTTATAGCTCGACTTCTTCAAGCCTGACTGAACCTGATAACGCGCCAGGTCGCCGAGACAGATGAGAGTGAAGTGGCATGAATTGATGACCAGCGGATAGATCGAATCGGGTACGGGACTGATGACATCGTTACTGGGGGATCCGTCCACCTCGACGCCTTGAGCAATACGCTTCAACTCGGGGATGTCGTATCGTGCAGAGAGGCGCTGGACATAACCCTTGTAGAACTCCTGAGCAACATGTAGAAAGCCCAGATACTTGTCCCCAAACTTCCGTCGCTCCACATTGCGCTTGTCACCCTTCTGCTTCGGGGTGGTTTGTTTCTCTCCCTTGTTCTTGTCCTTGTCGCCAATGCGCTTTTCGTTGGCTGTCTTGTCGGTCTTTTGCTTGTCCGAGTTTTGCGCCAGGTGTCGGAGGCGAACCAGGGCTTTTCGATATTCGTTGTTGATACTAGTATGCACCAACCACATAATTTGGTCGGTACGCTCGGCGACAGCATACTCGAAGTCGAGATAGATGGTCTGCACACAGGCAAGGCGGAATCTATTTTGTGGGGTTATGTGAATTAGCTTCATAAGCGCAGCAAGCCGCATGCGATCTTCCTCACTTATCCAGAACCGTATCCATCGCCTCGAACTGGGAGATGTCAACGCCAGAGTTGTTTTCTTTTGGAAGCTTTTCCATGTGTTTTGTCAGTTGCTTTCGCAGTCTGACTGCCGAGCTAGAAGATGTCAGCTCCTGAGTATCTCCTGGGGATGAGCAAGGAATCAGTATGTGGTGTTTGCGCAAGCCGATCAAATCATGGTGTTTTCATTTTTATTTTGGTTTTCGGTGTGTTAGTTGGTGGTTTTGTTTTTTTTATTTTTTTTCTTCTTTCCTTTTCTTTTCTTTGGCGGGGTATGATCACACGCATCTTGTGGTGAGTGAGGATATTCAACTTACCGCCACGTTTGTCTGGCCTTACCAGAAAGGTCCGCATGCTCCGGCTTCGCGGCCTGGGCGTTCGACATCGCAATCTCGGGTTCCATGATCGCAAAGTCGGTAGGATCGGGACGTAAACTGTGTGGACTCGAGGTTGACGCAGGCGGACACGGATGCGCAAGGGTAAAGAGCAGGACGAAAGGTGTCGCGGCACAATTCTAGAGCGTCGGTATCGGACTGACAATCGTTTTCGTTCATGCTTTCTCTGGTATGGGATCATGGAAAGACTTTCGGTCCATAACTCATTCGCAGATCGGGTCGTCGGGTTGAGATTGAGGTTTGGCACTGGCACTGGCACCAGACTCGGTTCGCGAAAATGGAATCGTTGGCCGAGAAGACACACATTGGTGAAGAGATGGAGGGAGGGGCGGGTTAAGTACAAGAGATTAGAAGGCTAAAGTAAAGCAAAGTAAAGTAAAAGCATACGGCAAAGTAAAAATAAGGCAAAGTAAACACGCGCGATAGTAATCGACCCCGAGTTATACCGCAGGGCTATTGTTAATTGCGCTGTGAAACCAAGCGTAACTTTGGTGAATGTGAGTTGAAAGAGAAGGGAGAAAAGTATCACTGTGACACCTCAGAAGTGATGAAAGATTGAATGAACCGACAGGAACCCCTCAAGGTAAGGTTCAGGCCAGGTCAGGCTCAGCGGCGGTCGTTCCAAGGCACAAGATTTTAAGCCCAATTAGTGGTGGTGCTGAGTCTCACTGCCCCGTGGGTTCACTTCGGATCCATTGGATCCACGGATCATTGCCTTGCGACGAGTACTTACTCCGTACTACTAACCTATAGTACCTACCTACCTCCTAACCTCACCTTTTTTGCATGTAATTGTCGGGGGACATTTGGACCCTGGAAAATACAGCCATACAGGCCACTAACCTTAGGTACCTAGGTAAGGTAGTTAGTAGCAAAAAGACACTCCCACCTCAAGCTCGAACGGTAAACGCATAATTAATTATCAGACACCAGAGTGCGGGCATTCTGCAGGTTGTTCCAAATAATATCTTGGTACATAAGGTAGCTCGAATTATCTTCATAAGTCTAGGCACTTGCATCCATGGATATCAACATCAGATCTCCAGATCTTATCGTTAAAGACATTGATCATTTGGCATCAATAATTATCAATGTCACTTTCTGGGTACTAATACAACGCAAAATATTAGCCTGTGTACTTCGTATAGTAGGTACCCAGCCAGTCTACCCTGTTTGCTTGTGTTTATGATGATTCAATATATTTTTCTAGAGACAAACTCAAGAAAGGCCCGTGCTCCCAGTACCGGCTCCCAACTTAGTACATAGATTGTCAGGGCCTACCATAGGTGGTAGGTAAAGTAGTTACTCCGTGATGCAAAAGCTGCCCCTCATCATCCAGCCAGCTCATCAACTGGTTTAATTAGCGCCTGACAGGGTAGACCCCCACCATAATTACTACTCCTACTCACCTCCAATGTAGGACCTTTTAGATATACTACAACGTCGTCGGGCAGTCCCATCACACAAAACCCGTCCATGTTCAACTAGATATGTACCTGACACGTTAACTTGCCCAACGCATAGCGAGAATATAGGCACTTTGCCAGTTCGTCTCGACAATTCAGAACAGCTCCCTAAAGACTCGCTACCCTGTACTCACCGCTTTGCATCCTCTGGGCATTGCTCTCAAGTAATTCTACCTTTCCAATCAAGCTCACAACAAAAAGATGAAGCGCTCACGAGAGCTCGAAGAAGAGTTAGATTCCGTTTCTGAACAGGCAAACCCGGAACCGTCCCTACGTCCAGTGTCAAAAGTGACTCAACTTGAATCGGCCATCGACGACGAAGAGGATACCATAGCCATGAGATGCAACTTGCCTCCGCACAGAGAGCCTCTGGCCTTTAGATCCTACGACGAATATGAGGTCCATTACAACAAGTCCCATACTAATAGGTGTCTTGAATGCCACAAGAACTTCCCAAGCGAACATCTGCTCAACGTCCACATTGAAGAATACCACGACCCTTTAGTCATTGTGAAGCGGGAACAAGGCCAGCATACTGCAAGTCCTATACCCTGGCTTCCCATCGACCGTTACGAGTCTGCAACTGACCCCTTGCGCTCCAGTACTCGTGCTTTGTCGAGGGATGTGAGCGTAAGTGCATGACACATCAGAAGAGGCGTATGCATCTCATCGACAAGCACATGTATCCAAAGAACTTCTTTTTCGCCGTCACCAGAGACGGTATTGACGGTAGGCGGTCACTGCTAAATGATGGCAGCCATCATCGCCGCCGATCATCGACCAACTCGCAGGCTATCAAGAACTCTCGACGTCGCGCCAGTCTCATGGAGGGCGAGATTGTCTCATCACAGCCGGAGGACAAATCAAAAGAGGCACCAAAGTCACCAGCGGTGAAGAACGTGGAAAACAAGCAGGAAAAGCACAAGCCAGCCGACACAGAAATGGCAGATCTTACAGGTGCCATGTCGTCACTATCATTTGTCCCGCCGAGTGTCCGGTTTGGACGTGGAAGAGCTGGCTTTTCCAAAAGATGAAGCAAAGATGAAGTTTCAGACTGGGTAAGAGTATCAGCACACTTTGGGTAAAGACATGATGCGGCCAATAAAAGGATTTTCTACCTCATCGCGTCCATGTATATCGCTTTTGCCTCGAATCGTTATCGATGTGCGTTGATAAATTATTAATACGCCCAACGCCGTCTCTTCCTTTGAACTTGCAGGCGTTTCCCCCATCTAGATCGCCTTCGCATTCGCGCTTGTCGTGTCTAGTCGCTTGATGCGCAGCCTCTGCAACCACAGCTGACGCACTCAATGTCTTCGTCACCCTTAATCTCCGCCCGCGGAACACGACAGATGCATGTGCTGTTGAAATTTGTCTCCTTTGTCTGGATGCAGCGCAGACAGCATAGCTAGTCAAGGTCAGCATGCATGGCTCACAAAACAAACGGCGATTGGGACACTGACCTTTTCATATCCTTGTTTCTTCCACTTCGCAATCAACATCGCGTCCGCGTAGCCGTTTTTCAGCAACCAATCATACAGCTTCTTGCTGATCGCCTCCTTCTCGTAGTATAGCTCATATACGTAGCGGCTGCGTTGGTGTGAGATCTGGAAGATTTCCCATTGCGCTTGGTGCCTAGGACCTGATGGCGGCGGCTTGTTCTGGGCATCCTTCATCTTGTTGGAAAATATGAGCAAGTCATTCTCAATGTCCTCAAAGCCATCAGGCGGCGGCTTTCGTTTAGACGAGTGTCGGATAGCGGGCATCTTTGGTTGTGTGTTGGCCTGTTGAATTTGTTGTTGGTTTTTCTGAGGATGCGTTCCTGTCGCAACGAGAAATGACGTTAGAAAGTTGCTAGCTACTAAAACCGACTTTTAGTCTCCAGTGCCTGATTGATAGTGGAGGCGACCCCCGACTGCTCTCCGACCCAGTAAGAGAAACACCAGCGAAATTCCGAAGAAAGACATCAGGGGCAAATTACTTGGGTACGGAGATCAATATAAGAGCTCTCGTTCCTCCTTCTTTCAAAACCTTCCAATGACAGTCGTAAATTACGAACGAGATTCCAGATGTCTTAATGGGCGAATCTTTTTCCGGTCTGTCGGCCGTAAGGTCGGTACAGAGCACGTACCTAGGCAACGACGAACTGGAACACAGCTTTAATGGCTCTTATTGGTTCCATCCCCGATAAGCGCTCAGCAATAAAGATATATGCGCAAAATAGGCCCATCTGAGGTTATTAGATATCCTTAGACTTCCCGATGCTTTGATTCCGCCGGCCGCTGACGAAAAGCAGACCTATGAGCGGAAGATAGGTTTCATGGCGGTGCATTAGGGTGTGGCGTTTGTTCACGTGACTGCATCACCGCGGTGCTTTCGTGCATCTCCCGTCGGCTTCGGGAATCTGGGAAACGTCAGAGCAGATTGGTTTCCGACGTCAAGAGAGCATCGATTGCCCACCATGGCCATTACGCCGACCCAGTTTGCTAAGAAGACGGCGCAGTGTGAGTCTTGGTGTATTAAACTGCTTTTTAAGACATGACTGATGCTCTAAACAGCGGCCAATTGGTCTGATGCCAAACGACGAGTGCTATCCTCCTACCGAGAATGGATTCGAGCTGTATGTTACCCACGACTCATTCTTTTGGATCACGATACTCCTAGTCTCTATATGGCTTTCGACAAAGCTTGCCCAGTGGATTTGCGACCGACCAGCTGCTGATCAACCAGATATAGGCCCCCGAAGTCCAAACCATGTACAACATGCCCATGCCCGTCTCCGCCATTCGAACCCGTATGCGGCAAGAATTCGAACGACAACGCTTTGTGAACAAGCTCTCTGTTGTGGATGTTCTTCTCTTCAAGTCCCACGCCGAGTACCAGGTGCGCTCGAACTCCATAGCTGGAATGAATTGATGTACAGTGGGGTTTTATGCTGACCTCAGTGGACACAGGAGACAATGAACTTCTGGAAGCAGACCAATCACATCATGGCCTACTTCAAGGAGGAGAACTTCCGAGGTGACAAGCGACTACCATCCAGCTTTATGACTGGCTTCCTCGAGGTGAGTACCGAACTACATGGCGCTCTGCCGAGGAAAAGGCTGACAGGATGCATAGGGTCGCAACTAGCAACAAGGGCTTGTATATATATCTCATTGAAAGGGATTCCTCAAAACGCCTCTATTTCCATTATGATCCATGTGAATGCAAACACTTTTAAGTCCTGAGCACATAATTTCGGGCTCATCGGTCAATCCCCTGCTCTGCGTTGTAGGCCTCCCTCTTGGTCCAGAACTCATCGGCGACCACATCGCATACTTCTTGAATGTCGACCAACCCCTTCTTGAGAGCGTCAACTGCAGTTCCACCTGAATACTTGTTAATAGGTACAAACCCGTGAGAGCATTGCGTATACGTACTGTAGGTCTGAATGCGGATATTCATCTTGGGCTCTGAGGGGTGGGGGATGGAGTAAGCACAGAACTCAACATCGGGGCTGCCATATGTTAATTGGGCTTCAAAGTATATGCTAGGGAATACAAACTTTTTCATGATGATATATCTCAGCGCGTTTCCGAGTGTGTGACCTTCATCAGTGAACTCAAAGGAAGCAGCAGTGTCTGTTGAGCCAGGAAGCTAGTGATGTGTCAGTTGATATCACCATTGTGTCTCCACTGGTTTTGTGCTTACGATTCGGACTCTCTGGGGCTCAATCTCCTCTTCTTCCTCTTCTTCCTCATCCTCGACATCCTCGTCATTCACCTCGGGCTGCGCGGAGGCTGGGGCGTCCTCCATGTTGGTATCCTCAGCCTGTGGCTGCTCTTCCTTCTTCGTTCGCGCGGGCATTTTATCGCTTATGAGAAATAAAATTGCAAACAGCAGGAAGCCTTTTTCTGACTCTGATTCTTTTTGGGCTTGAGTCTGAAAGTTTGGATCTGCTGTGAATAAAGAGATATCAAGCCGTCTCTTTTACTGGGAATTGTTTCTTGTAAATTTTTGGTGAGGCTGAGAAGTGGCGCAACGTGGGGCATCTCGATATGGAAAAAAAGTCTTGCCTCCTGATTGGCTCACCATAAGTTTGTTCTGCTCAGCTATTCATCATGTTCTGTCTCGATAGGAACATGAGTCTCTTGCAAAGTGTCTGCATATAGCGTGGAGTCTAAGCATACTTATATACTATTCAGAATTTATAATAAATCGAGCCAAAAGCTGCTGATCTGTATTCGATCTAACACAACCTTTCTTTTCCAAGCTGATCTCTATAAACCGTTAAGGTTAGATGGGATATAAGATTCGCCAACACCCCCTTGGAACCAGTTACCCAGTAGGTACTATATAAACTGCAATTTCCGTTTCAAATACTCTAGTCAGTTTATGCTCTGGTCGGATTGTGGTTTAGATGTCATGAGCACGGGTTTCAACGTCTGCTAAATTTTAACATAGCGAGCAAGTTGGGTGATTATTGGATGATGTCCATTCCTGTCCATTCATTACTAATCCATTAGCACATCATCAAACACCAATACTGTTATGGCTGCAGTGCACATGTAGGTAGCTAGGTACCTAAGTAGTTAAGGTGCTTCTGTTGCGTTTAATGTGGTTCTAACCTGCCTACCCTACATCTTGGGTAGCTCTATCCGCATCATATTTACAGTTACGTGTTGTTCATAACGTTATTTTATTTCATGCGAAATTATTAGTAAATATAACGGGGCTCCTGTGTCAGGTTATCGCTTGTCGGCAAGTCTATGTCCATGCGGTCAAGTGTACGTCGATATGTAATTTTCTATTGCCCCGTCCCAGCCAAACAATATGCCTACGATCAACCGACGACAGCGAGTTTATAGTTCGGAGGTATGTATGCTGCCCACTAAGTGAATAGATGTTATATACCGGCGCAGTTCATAATACGTAGACTGCTATATATCATATCATGCATCAATCCTACGCTACACGCAAGCCTCATGTACCAGACATCATCAAAGCGGTGCGAGCAACATAAGATTAACAAAAGATAGTCTTGCTAAATATAGGCCACCCCGATTAGATTGGGCGGACTGAATAAAGGGCTGGTATTGCCTACCGCATATGCTCGTTTATCAATGATATCAGAGCGGTATGGGTACGGTGAAAGCAGTGACCTTCGATCGAGCACTGTTTTCGAGCGAGAGCGCATGAGATTACGCGACTTACAATACAATTATATATGCAAGGGCGCAGACACTGCCTTTCCACCGTAACTAACAGAGTAACAGCATCATCCGCGTTACATCGGTAGTCAAACTCAAGTTGACATCGTCCGTGCTCGCATAGAACTAATCCACCGCATACAGAGCACAGTTCCGACTCATACGAAATAAAACCTTATAGTATCGGCAATTTGTTTCGACAAGCTAAAAGGACACCCCAGTATCGCTTGCAACTCGTAATAGCGCAAACATCAATGTCTTTAAATAGCAACCCTTGGTGATTCTCTAAGGTCCATGTCAGGTAAGACGCCGCCTTGTTGTTGAAATAACCTCACGAGAGAACTATACAGCCCTTCAGCCGCCTGACATAAGCAAGGTAGCCCGGTGAATAGATCATGGGTGGCAGAAGATGACAAGTACGTATCCCGTATAGTGGAGGGATAAGTCGAGATGAGGGCTAAACCACATAAGGTATTGACACGGATTAGCTCTGATCATGTTTGAAGGTAGTAGGGACGAACCAATCAAAGGCCATTCCATGGGCAATTCGAAACATGTGCAAACGACGGCGCCCAGAAGAGGGTGGCTGCAGAACGAATTGGGCATTTGTGCGGCGTCGCGTTGCAGTAGCGCGAGGTGTGTGGTGTCAGCGCAGGTGGAGGAAACCCTCCACAGAGCTGCTAACCTGAGACAACGTCTCAGGTGAGATGAGGTTCGACGAACGAACCACGGCAACACAGTCCCAACACAGCCGCTGCTGAATGAGAGTTGCAATTGCAATTGCCCAGATTTACAGCCCTGGGAAAGAGAAACGGATGCTGAAGGCGAGGCAGAAGCGAAAGTACGAAGGGAGAGAACTTGTAAGTCCTTTCTTTACAAGGCATTCTCGAGGATGGGTCAAAAGCCTCCGTGGCTAGCTACTTTCTGGCTAAAACAACCAAAAACCACCTGAGGCGTTGGCGGCGGGAGATGTGCGGCGCTCTTTCTTTTTTCCCCTTCTGGCAAAGGTTAATGGCGACGGCCTTTTTTCTTATTCTTCCTGTACCTATCGAACTCTTAGGCTACTACCTAGGGTACCAAACTAGCCAAGGTATCCAAGTCCCATGATTCGTTAGCCCAAGGTCCCATTATGGACCAGCTCTGATGTGAGGAGTTTCTCTCTCTATTCAAGGGCATGTACATAGTGCTTGTGAAGCCGATGAAAATGAAAGGTCTGTCTGCCACAAATGGTTGGCCAGGATCAAGACGAGAGAACCGATCGAAGACAGGGGCATAATTTGTACAAGGATTGTCGTCATAAAGACGGAAATGGAGCGCTGTCGATGCAAGTGAGACTCTTGAACGTTTACACCAACGTGATATGGAGGGGACCAAATGTTGGATGTTGTGTTACGAAATCCAACTTGTCTCAAAAATACTCTTAAGTCCAGTTGTGATATCCATCAAGCCAGATTGACTTCTGCGGTCACGAATTTTTGACAGCGAAGGGTTCTTTTCGAGTTCCTCAGTCTTGGGGGAAGGATTGTCAGTTTTGTTAGTATGTAACTGATGACTTTTTTCTCAGATATGATTGATGGATATCAGAACGTATGCAGATCATTTCGGAAAATCGTAATAGGGAGTGTGAATAATGAAGATCATGATATTTCGAAAGAACGTGCTGAAGCAGTAAGACTATACGTAGTATGTTACTCACCGAGACAGCTGGAGGTGATTACTGTACTTTTCATCAGCCCATCGTTTGCAAACTTCCTCTTGTTATTTTGACTTACCTATAAAAGCGAAACTATTGCCCCATGGTGCACGGTAAGCGGGGGGGAGCAGAAGAGGGGGCCCGAAACAATTGTAAGGACATATGAAGACAAATGGACACTCCTTTACTTCCAAACCTCTCTCTATGGTCCCGTTGATATCAACGGGCAAACATCCTCAGAGTGATGGCATTTCCCTATCAACTTGTCCAGAAGCCCCTGTGGTTCCTAGCATAGCAGCTGGTATGGGGGTTTGCTGTATTATCCAGGTGCACAATATCCATCAAAGGATCGTCAGGGCCCAAAGGATGTTTGGGGGTTCCGGGGCGAGTGAGGGGCAAGTTTCAGTGTGTGAGAGAGAGTGGGCGAGTTGAGATGGTGGGGAGACTACAGGACGGTATCATTGGAAGTGGGTTCATTGGGAGATGCACCGAAGATTAATGAGGTGCCAGGTGTTTTTGGTGAAGTTCCCAGTAAAGAGCCAGGGTCGATGTCAGTGGCCACGAGGCAGTCATCACTCCAAGACTTTTGACATGAGGATGTTGGTTCCATCTGCCTCGGAATGCCTTCTCCTAGCCATGGGAAAAATCGAACTCTGGCAAGGGCGACCCATGTACTCGAGCCCCATTGAGGAAGGCCCCCGATCTCACCTGCCTACGGTACATGCATGGCATTTTTGACTTCCGTGGGTAGGTGAGGTTATGTTGACCTTGCCGAAAGGCAAAGGTACTGTAAGGTTATAAGGTGTGGATATCCATTCATCCATCCATCCATCTATGCATACAGCAGATGGGATGGTTTCACAAGGTAGCTGCGATGGTACTAGGTAGTTAAGGTAAGTAGGTATTCTCACCTATCGCTTCCTGGTGAACGAGAATCGTCAAAACCTCTCATCAGCAATATAGATTCGTCCAATGAACCCCTTTTTAGTGGTCTTGGTTTCCTGATGACAGACAAAGGGCAAGCTATCATTGGCTGCTCTTCCATGGACATTAAAACTACAGTGATTTCCTCGTGGACCGCTGACGAAACAAGTTGCATCGTTCTTCAGTTGACCGGCTCTTTCCCATCCCGAACCACCAACCAGCAGCCTTGAGACCGCTAGCGTACCAGCGCCATGGGGTTCACTAGCGGCGAGCATCAATAGAGCCTTCTGACAAAGGTGCTGCTGATACTGGCTGTTACAGGAATGAGATGGAATGGTTTTCAGATTCTAGGCATCCCTGGAGGTCCATCCACACCACTCCCCCGTTCCAGTAAGACACTGAAGCTGCCACCAGAAACACGGTACGACAGGTGGTGGTACGGCTCACAACGAATTTGTCCTCAGCAGTGATCTGAGACCTGCGTTATGAACCCAACGTACTGCTTCTCAACAGCCAAGTGCTTATCTCAGTGTCCGAGATCGACACAAGAGGTATATCAAGGCTGAGGAGCGGTCAAGTCAAATTTGATCTTCAACAACCAGGGTTCAAGCGAAGGTCTATAGAAGCCCCCAAAAGAGAGAGGGAGAGAGAAAAAGAGCGTCTGGAAGGAGTATTAGTCAGCCGTCAGTCAACTGAATTTGGGATCAACAAGTGGAAATAAGGAACGACGCGTGATGGAGCTAGATACCTAGGTACTCCATGCCCGGTACATTGGAGGCAAAGGACATCACATGCTCGTTGAATAGAAAATCACAGCAGCACATCACGACCAGTATAACAATTACACACAACTCGTGCGCATATGAGGTTCATGGCCGATAATTCGAACAGGGATCTGCAACTGGGACCACGTCGAAGGGTTTGCCAGTAGTATTATCAATATCAAACCGCCAGCAACGGTGGGAGCAAAATTTATGTCAACGAGGTCAACAACGAGTGGCCAACGTTGGCTTGGGTCGCGTGCATCCAGCAGCAGGATTCAGGTGAGGACCACCCCGGACCCTGGTTCGCCATGCCTCGTGTGCTGTTTCCTTGAGGATGTTTGTCGGGCTGTCAATTTTCCAGTCCTATCTGGGTAGGAAGGTATGTAGGCCTCGGATAGCTACCATTTTCTTATTCTTGTCCTGTCGGTCGGTATGATTCGACCTCTACGAACCGATAAGCTCTGGAATAGGGGCCTTTGCACCGCTTTCTGTTACGTTTGATACATGAGTAGGTAGGCAGGCTGGTACTGGTAGTAGTTCGTCCTTTCTGAGGTTTTGGATTGGTGCTGGATAGTCTCACACCCCTGGACAGAGCTAAGGCATGTACGTATGTATGTACATACACCAGGCGCACCCCAGTCATTTTTTATTCTTTCGATCACATCCCTGTCCCTTGGCTCGTCTCGCCGGGTTGGATCCATTGCTTCAAGATACGAACCAGGCGTCGTGCTTTGTGTCACTTTTCTCCGTATCCCCCTTCATAAATACATGGCAACAAATAAAACATCGCCAGGCTCCCAACTGACCCCTCATTGATGATATGGTGAATCTCTGCTGTTATTCCCTTCTTCGCCGTTGTCGAGAGATTTGAGATTTTGGCACCATCTTTCTTCAACATTGCATCCCTCTACCACCTCCATCTACGTTCGAGAACCTGACTTTTGATTGATACGTGCAACCGGAACTGCGGCTATCTGTGATTGCTCGCTGTCACTCCTGTACTATTGCTACCGCCGGCACCAACGCCTCTCCCTCGTCACATTTACAGTCGGTTGTGAGAATCTCTTCATTCGCTGATCCATTGTGTCTGGCCCACGGTCGTGCATATTTACGTTGTTGGCTAGCCGCTTGAACTGCCCGCACCGTCAGTACTTACAGGCCTAATCACACAGTCAGCCTATCTATATCGACAAAGACCCTCTCTTGTCGATTTGGATTTGGATATAGGTGGATTTGGATTTCTCTCGCTGTCCCAGACTCGACTGGCACAGTTATCAAGGACATCCATCCCCTCCAGAAGGACAGCCGCCAAGAGGTCGCGTTACTTTACCTCTCCAATTGACCCGACGGAATAAGCAATTCTGTGCAGGTGGTCGTCTCTCACTACAACGACCAACTGAACTTGGGAACCAACTAAAACCAACTTAGTTGAGCGAAACCAGGCGAAACACGGGCCTGCCGGGCTTGAGCCAACATCCCAACCCAACCCATCCCAACCCACCCCGTACCGAATTTGATAAAACAAAGTCGCCAGTCGATCGACCGAGGCCACTTTGACGCCCCTGGCTTTTTCTTTTACTCCTTCGACTACCTATTCATTTACTCGCAACTGTAACTGTAACTGCAACGAGGAGAGGAAATAACAACCGGGTTATCTCTTCTTCTATCCTTCTCGGTTCGTCATCTTGGTTTTTCTTCCTTTCTTTTCTTTTTTCTCTCGTCTTTCTTTTCCCCCTTCTGAACCCCCCATCCCCATCTCTCTCTCTTTCTACCTCCCATTTTTGCATGTAGAACAAGGGAAAGCAAATTGGATCTTGCTTCATTTACTGCTTGCTTTGCTCTGTCACATCTCGCACAGAGCTGAACCGCCCGCTTTGAGCTTGGACCCAAGTCAGAGCGCGCAGGGCAAAAAGAAGAGCGAGCCGTCGTCGAACCATCCACCACCACCACCACCAACGGACCAACCAGCTTCTATATCTGATCTCTGTCGCCTGAGCTGAGCTATCGATAATATTATTCCTTCCAGCCCATCTCAGCCCCAGCCCAAATCCAGTCCAGCCCAGCCCAGCCCGGCCTCCCTTTGTGTGGTTCTGGTTCCAATCAATTCTGGACGTTCTTCTGGCTTTCTTGTCCGTCACTCCCGCGACAAGACTCACACAAAGTCAAATCGAATCGTGTGCTGACTCGAGTCGGCCACGTTCACGATCGTTTCCATTCCTGTCTCGCTTTACAATTACGGTCGTCTCCGACCGATTCGTTTCGATCCGGTTTTGCTTGTCTCTGCTGTACTCGCTAGTCAATACAAGAAAGGAAATCTCTAACTAACTCGCACGAACCCAGACCCAGAAAAACCCAGGTACTCGGCTCACTCTGGCTCGCTGACTGGCCTGGCCTGGCCTATTCCCTCCTGCTTCTCCTTGCAGCTGTCCCGTTCCCGTTCCTGTCTCCTTACAACACGAACCACCTGTCGCCATTTCCCACAACCCTGCACTCGCACTCTTTTCATTATGAGTGCTGCAATTGCAATGGCTCCCTCTCCCGCTCCTCACGAAAGGTTCTCCAACCCCGAACTACCCGCTCCCTCTACTTCGGCTGCCACCGTTGGAACTTCCCCCTCCGCACAACGGTCTTCTCTCAACCTTTCGACATCGCATGCGACAACCCAATCCTCCACCAGCAGCAGCCCTAAAGCTGCGGGCCAGGGTACCAAATCATCGCCCTCCAGCGCGTAAGTACATCTCATTTCCATCTCCGTCGTCGCCATCAATTGGCCACTCCCTTACTCACCTGCCCTTGCAGTTCACGATCAGCCGGCGCGCCCCCTAGGATTATTGTCAAGAAGGAACCTGCCTCTCCCAGCATGACCCATACACGACCTCGACCACGCAAACTTGACCTATCCAAGAATACGCCCAAATCTAACCAGCCAACTTCGGCGCGACCCATGACAGCTCGTGACGGCCTTGCTATCCAAGAAGTCGGTATCGCCTGCCTGTCTCCTGGCTTTGTCACCCAAGACCCTGTTATGAAGGAGCAGCTGCAGCGAAGCATGTCAGTCCGAGAGCAACAACGACACATCATCGAAGCTAGACTTCACCAGCAGTCTGCTAAGGGGGACGGTCCCGACAAAGATCCTCTGTCACAGTTCGCCGCCAAGACGCCCGGCATGTCGAGAAGAAATAAGGCCCCTGGCCTCTCCATCGTTGCGCCCTCTCATGAGCAATTTGCCAACGAGAGAGTTATCCAGTCTGCGCCTCTGGGCCACAGCTTTACAGGACGTCAACACCCTGCTCCCATGACCCGTCACATCACCAACCAGCCATCCAACCTTTCGAGTACTTCTCATATCCACCACATTCCTGCTACCCAAACGGCCAACCGATTACCGCCTATCAGCGATGTTTTTGGCCAAGGCCTGTCAGCGCATCCCGACAATGCTCCTCAGCCTCAGTCTCTCTACCCCAGTGGCCCCAGCTCTCGTGGACCGATGACGTCCCCTGGCCACCCTCCACCTCCCCAGGCCCCTACACCTGGACGAGGTCGTGAGTACAGATCCGCTGAGGAAGCGCAGCAGGAGCTTGCTGGTGGACGGCCGGAACTCCTGCCTAAGCTTGTTCACTATGGTGGACACCAGCCCCCGACACCCCCTTCCCCAGCTCCCGGCAGTCGACCTGTGGATGCTTCACGAAGCGCTAGCACCAGCAGGCGAAGGACGAGGGCTGAATATGAGGACGGCAGTCCACCACTGGGCCATGGACCTGCTCCCACTCGTCGTGGGCCTTTTGGTGCTGGACGAGATAGCCCGGAAACTCAGCGAGCCAAGAAGGAAGAGTTTATCCGATTATGCGAACGCGCGTGGGATCTATTCCACTCGTAAGACCTCAAAAGACCACCAATCAACAATAATCTTTACTACAACGGCTAGCTCGCTTTGGCCGTATTCTTAGCCTAATAATCCAGGCGTTATTTCTGTTCATCACTTCAACCATCTTACTGTGTGTGGCATGCGTCCAGATCGGCTTTAAAAGGTTGGATGATACGGCGGTTAGCGGAACTGGAGGTTCACTGGGTGGACATAATGTTTTTCATCTTGACGACGCTATGAATACTGTGCGTCAATATTCCGAATGTTCAGAGGCAACAATCTTACACCAATAATCTACTCCTCGATTTGAAGCACCATCCACTTGTCGATTGACTTGGCTGTAGTGGTTGTTGATCATGGGCTCTACGTTTTTTTTTTTTTTTTTTTTTTTTTTTTTTTTTTTTGTTCAGTAATCGCAACATCGGGACGGGGATAAGGCAGATATCCGGCTGTGGCTCTCTATTTTATTTATTTATTCTCGTCTTCTATTTGGTTGTTGGAAACGGCTTGGTCTGGTGGGCTGCCAGATCCCGGATATGAGCAAGATGAAGGGGGTTTGGTTTATGTTTTTCTTCTTCTTCTTGCATACTTATGTCGTTTTTGGCCAGGAATTGGCCCGGATTTGCCTGAATCTATTATTGGCGACGGTTTTTGTAGACCTCGCGTGGTGTACGGGACGGGTTTGGAAATAGGATGATGTTTCAATCAGGATTGACATAACTGTTAAGGCAATACTTGGCTCGCAGGTCTCTGTAGTTTCCTTTGTGACATCAACAACCGATTCCTCGAAACACAGGTAATCTGGTTACAAAAAACACTGATGTTCCTATATGTCAGGAGTGGTCCGAATATACAACATGTACGTAATACGTATACTGAATAGACAGACTTGGAACCTCTACAAAGGAGCCCTGTTCTTCTATTCATTCTCCTTGGTTATATCCGGCGCATCAAGGACTGACTACAGTTTGCTGGGTGTTGTGTTGGGAAACCCAAACTTAGAGATGTCATCAGTTGTCTTCCCATCCAATGCAAGCTCAGCAGTAAGTCGACCGACAGCGGGAGCAAACTTGAAGGCATGTGCATTACCGAGAGCGAGAATAACACCCTTGTGCTTCTCTCTAACTCGCTGATGATAAACTGTCGATCCGGGGTGATTGTGTATTGGCAGGTGACGGTTCTCAGCTCATCGCCTTGCTTGGGAATAAGCCTATCCAGAAATCGGTTGAGCTCTTTGCCATGTACGGTCTTCGGAATCCATGTCGTTTCTTCCAGCGTCTTGGCCAGCCTTGAGAGCGGGTAAGCCATAGAGGGGAAAGCCATAGAACCACTTCTCACCTCCCCAGATCCGAACGGGGAACTTGTCGTTTGCAAACTGTGCTTCGTGCTCGCGAGAGGGCTTGAAGTAGGTTACCTGCTCCCGCATGACGGTGATGGGCAGCTCAATGCCGAGTGGCTTGAGGAGCTTGTTCGTCCATGCATCAGCAGCAATGATGACCTTGCGAGCGTGATAGACGCCTTGAGACGTTTCAATCGTCACGCCTCCGCCGGGATGGGGCATCACAGCCTCGACGCGTGTGTTCTCCATGAGAACGGCGCCGTTGAAGCGAGCCCGGAACTGGAGCGTCATGACAGCCTTTGCGGCGTGAACAATGCCCGAATCAGGCAGGGGTGAAGACGGTGTCAACTCCCTGAGGAACATTGAACCCAGGCCATCTTTTGTTGGTCTCCTTGGGCGTCAGAAGCTCACAGGGGACGCCGTTGGCATCGAGACTAATAGCAAAGTCACTCGATGGCGTCGGTCCCTTGTGTGGGAGAAAGACGACACCTCCCGTGATAGTCAGCATCTTCATTCCCGACCGCCTCTCCAGCTCCGCCCAGTCTTTATAAGCCGACCGAGCAAGAGCGACGAACTCGGGAGCCCCATATGAGGTCCTGACAATACGTGAAGTATCGTGCAAAGCGTCGCGAACGCGACCCGGGAATTACACCGGATAGACTATCCGATTCACGATTATCACCACTTGCAGGTGTAGTCAGAAAAGGCATGTCTGAATGGGCAGTTCATGGCGAATCATGTCACCGGCTACTTGTGCCGATGATCAGGACTGTGCTGGAATCGGAGGATGCTTTGAGAGGCGGAAACCTGCCACTCTCACCACAATCAAGTCATAGGGACTACCATCTATGACACCAGTAATTGAGCCTGAGCCCAGAGAGAAGAACAATCTTGGATATGTGCTCTTGGCATCTTTGTGCTGACATGAGAACAACGTCTTGTCTATTCTGCTTTGCTTCATGTTTCTTGGGTCTCTACGACAGGAGTACATACCACCGACGCCTCTTTTCTTCTTGAACTCTGGGGACAGAGATAAATCCAAAACCACATGTCTTTGGAACTGAACTGTACTTCCTGTCTGCTCAGCTTAGGACCTCTTGGCCTACCAAAGGTCTCTTTCTTCCCATGATTCATATCCATTCGTGTTTACCTTGCACCGCCCTGCCCTGCCCTGCCCTGCCCTGCCTTACCCTTACCATGGCGCGCTCTGTCTTGAAAACGCAGCCTCCTGTAATATAAAAATTGTCTTGGTGGGTAAATAGACTGGGCCTCCCTATTCCATTGACATGACTGGGTTATAAGCAAGCCCTGCCGCCCTGTGTCATAAATGCAAGCAACCGCCACCCTGCCAGGACATGATACGCTTGAAAATGATTAAAAAACGACGATGTTTCTGTTTGCAATGCGCCCAACACCGTTGCTCGATTAAAATAACAAAAGAAATAGTCCAAACGATGGGTCGTCGAATCATCATAGTGGCTTGACGTGGCTTGCTTCGCCAAACGCAGCCATCAACGCCAACCCGCTATTTCCGCCCTCTCGATATTGGCCATCCTTCTAGAAGTCCCTTTCGTAGTTGGTCCGTTAACCATACGCCCTGCTCAAGTCGATTACTCATCGAGTTCGAATCGCTCGAATTCAGAGGTCGCCAAATTGACCATCATCTTCTTCATAGACCCTCTTCACCAGCCTTGCATAGCTTGATCTCACGTACCCATTCCGACTTAAGGACCTGAGCGGCCGTCAAGCGTCGAGTCGGGTGGGGGTCGAGAACTGAGTAGATAACATTGCGGCATCGCGCCTTGTACAGAGTTAGCACGGTTGCACAGTACCTTGGGCCCTTATCACATTGAATGAACTTACCCGATGAAGAGATTCGATGGGGCCGTAGCCCTCCTCATCACGGCGACCCTCCAAATAACGGGCGTAGAACTCATCATCGTCCTTCTTGGCCAGTCGCCAAAGGTGTCGTCCTGTTCTCATTGCCATAAAGATGACACCACAAGCCCACACATCTACAGCTCTGGCGTCAAACTCCTTATCCGTGTATTCCTCGGGGGCAATATAGGGAGCAGAACCGCATAGGCCAGATACCATATGCGCGTCTGTCTCCCAAGCCATTCGGAAACACTCTCCGTTGCCAAAATCAGTAATTTTGAGGGCGCCACGGGTCGTCAGGAGCAAGTTTTCTGGCTTCAAATCACGGTGCGCTACTCCCATTTCATGAAGATATTCGACGCCTCGCATCATCTGCTTGAAGAAACAGTCGGCTTCTTGTACCTCGAGCTTTCCACTCGAGAGAACGAGTGTGTACAAATCTCCTCCAGCGCAAAATTCCATGACTTCGCAGTAGTCGCCCTTGGCATCCTTAAGCAAATCGAGTGTGTGAATAACGTTGGGATGTCGAAGCGAGGACGATATGCAGAATTCGGCTGTGAGTCGCTTGCTATACTTCTTCTCTGTCTCTTCTGGTCGGCGTCGGAACTCCTTGACAGCAAAGAGCTTTTCATTGCTGCCACCAATCTTCTTGTGAGAGATTCGAACAATGCCAAAAGCACCACGGCCGACCACCTCCTGGCATTTGCCGTATTTCTCGACCAGGGTTGTCGTTGCGCTGGGCCCACCTTTTCTATCGCCAGCTTCTTCTTTTTCTTGCTGTAGTGTATCCACCCAATTTGAAACGAGCGATAGATCGTGCTCAGCGGCTGCGTCCTGCTTCTTGCCGATGATCGCTCTCCACATATCCGAGAGCTTTTCCTGACGTCGACTAGATTTTAAATGATGCTCATGGCCACCTTGTGCTTCCGGATTTAGAACAAATCGTTGAGAGGGTTCCTTGCCACTGGTCGATTTCGTAGCGGGTTTGGCTGGTATCGTGGCCTTGTCAGTCGTTTTGAACGAAACCTTATCGCTACCCTTCTCGGTAGACGAAGCCTTTGCAGCGGGTGTAGAGGTGCCGTTTGTGGAAGAAGCCCGTGGGCGATTAGGTAAATCGACAGTCGAAGGGGCGGGGGTCGGAACTCTTGATGTATCCTTGGATGAGAACATGCGGGTGAGGCGGTTCTTTACTGAGGCTGTTGGCTTGAGATGCGTGTCTAAGGGAGGATGTCCATTATCAGTAGTTGCACCATTCTGTGGTGCTAGCCCAGGGGACTTCTTGACGCCATCTTGAGATTTAACCGAGGATGGTTTCGAGCTCGATGCGGAGGGCGGTTTTGAGGAACCAGATGCAGTGGGCATTTTTGGAAGTGAATACGAGACAAGAGTCACTGTCTCTGTCTCTGTCTCTGTCTCGGGTGTTGGTGAGGGTAGTTGAGGCGAAGAATCGAGAGAATAAAGTGACGGAAGAATATGCGACGACCTGGTGCGACACCAGAAACAGGCGTCAGTGAGCACGACTCGAGTAAGGGTCTGTTGCGCAACGAACAAGTCTAGAAACAACGGTTCAGTTGGCAGGCAACCGAAGCCAGCGTACAGCAGGAAGCCAGGTAACAACAGAAGTGCCGAACGCAGAAGCGCGAGATTTTAGTTTCTGGTCAAATGGCGCAGCGCAGCGCACAACAAGATCGACGAGTGATCAAAAACAGGACAGTGAGGGATATCTGAGTTGTCTTTGGGTCATCGATCTTGGCGGGGAGTGAATGAGGCGAAGCAAAAGATGAGCGGCAAAAACGTATTGGACTGAAGTGTACAGTATGTAGGTACCGCAGCGTAGGTATCGGACTGGAGGTGTTGATAGTGGCTAAAAAGCCCGTACCAAGAGTGGCGGGTCTCTGTTCTGTTCCGCTCTGTTGTTGGTAGGACCGATGTAATTGATTGAAGGTCCCGAACAATACCAACAAAGAGCTTATTCCGAGGTAGAGCTATCAAGCTGAGCAGAGTAGCAAGAAGACAGCAGGAAAAAAGGGGAAAACAGAGGACACTCCGAGGTGGTGCTCAAAGCCGCAAGTGAAGTCTTTCTTGGCTGATGATGATGCCGAACGCCAAGACAAGGCGGGTGCAGGTCACGGAAGGATGTCGGCTTCTACCTAGGTAGGGACCACTATTCGTCGCGAAGAAAGGTAAGGTAAGGTAAGGTAAGGTACTGAACTGGAGCTCGTACGGAGCAACCTGTAGGAAACCTGTGTCACGATGACGAGACGAGAGAGGTAATTTCGAATTCAACAGCCCAGCGCCTCGTGCACTGAAAGCTGAACACAAGAAACTGTAGCCCTCCCCAGTGGCAGCGTTCACTATAGAACAAACGCCTACAGGCGTTGATGGGCTCTGAAGCCCGTGCAGCTGTACCAACGACAAAAGATGAGAGCAGCGAGCAATCTTTGTCGTGACTGCTAGATGAGGCAGGACAGGAGCAAGGACAAGACGGAGATGAAGGGTAGAGAAGAGCAGTGAAAGGTGAAAAGAAGTAATGGTGGGAAAAAAGGGAAGCGGGAATTTTGAAGACGACAGAAGGCAAGAAGAAATAGTGAGTGAGTGAGGGTTTTGAGTACCTAAGGTAGCCTCCTCTTCAACGGCCTAGGCCTAGGCAGGGTCAGTCAGGTAGGTAGGTAAGAAGGGAATTATTAAACAAGGCTAACTTGTTAAGCAGTGAAGAGTTCAAACGATCTGTCCCAAATTAATTTAATAAGAGGGGGGAAATCCCCCCAGATGCAGTGAGTGAGTGACAAACAGTACTGCCGAGTACTTTACAAAGTGCGATGCATATTATGAAGGCGCATGTACCTGAAGGGTTATTCCGAGGGCCAGGTACTTGTTTAGTAGTTACCTAGCACCTCGTGGATGGAACCGCTGTAAGAACGAAAAAATTATAGCTCCGTCTTTCTGTAATTTGCCTAGCACTTACAAGGACTCGCACCTGGAGAAATGGAGCGGGCAAGATGGGATTGGACGCCACATGGACCAGCGACTGTTATTAACCAGTCTGGTTATCAAGCATTGCATTTGCCCATCACCCAAGTCCATCTCAAGAAACATCTTCGTCAGTGCCAGTAATTCGGAAGCTGCCTTACATAACTGAGGTAGGTAGGTAGAGGTAGACATCAACATCAGACTCCTACCTAAGGTAAGGTAGTAGGTAGGTACATAGAAGCCGAGCATACAAGAAACCTAGCCGGAGCAGCGCCGGCATCATATGGGTCTCTTTGATCATGCATTCCCATATATTACCAGTTCCTGGCTACATCAGGTTCTTCATCGGCAAATCCATACCTCAGTCAATTTCTTGCTGAATCTCAGTTTCATCATGCCCTATAATCCACGTTCGGAGGTACAGTGCATTGGCCCCCGGTGCAGAGGAACAAAAGCGCTTCAGCTGCTTCAAGCAAGGAGGGCCGGAGGCTGCATCTGGCGGTGGTCAGAAGGACATATTTCCGTACTAAAACACGACAGCTCTGCTGGTCGATCACCCAATCCGCTGTTTCAACGTCTCTCGTCTAGGTCACTCAACTATGTCCGACATCTGCCACAGCAGCCAAGGGTTTTTCTGGGCGTCTGGTGAGCCCTGGCCCTCACCTCACCTCACCAGAAAAATCCATCATGAAAGGAGGGGCACACCAGCGCTACTCCGCGGACGGAGTAGGTACCTAGTAGTCATGATGTAGCGTCATGAGTTCCAGGTACTAGAAAGGGAACTCTCACTCAACCTCGATGCCACTCCGGACGACAGCAAGACCCGCTGGAGCAGGTCTCTTGTGGATTGGGCCAAGACGGCACAGTACCTCGAGCCCGGGAACCATCGAGCCCCGCCTGTCATCCAACAGGGGCACACATGAAGTACGCTCCGGTACGGGGTACCCTTCTCTACCTCCCATTAAACCTCTACATATCTGTCTTTTCATCTGGTTAGGTAGGTACTAAGTTACCTTAATTATCACCGAAGAAAGAAAAGAGGACCACGGACCTCCCAAAATATGTATGTATGTTCAGCCAAGCTTTGCGGCGGAGACCCCCTGCAACATGGATGGGGACGTGCTTCCATGTATTACTCTCCAACAAAACGCTTCAACCTACTCATGTATTACGGAGTACGGATACTGCATGCTCATATTCGATATCATATCAGCTGCAATTGCATGTTTTCCAGCGCACATGAACCCAGACAGACGCTGTGACGTAGAGCAGCGAGCCAATCAGGGATATCGAGGTGAGCATCTAAATGTATGACGGCAGATTTATGAGCCTTGTGCCGCACCGCACCGGCAAGCAGAGATCCGGTCCTTATAGTACAATAATACCTTATACGACAGAATCAATAACAACTCAAGACGATGTGCGGAGTATAGGTAGGTCAAACCACACGATTAGGACGTGGTGACTGTTTCGGCATGGCGGTGCAAGGCATTACATTGCATTGCATTACATTGCACTGCATCGCATTGCATTTTATGTATGTACAGAGGCGAGGCACTAGACAAAGTTCTTGTCCCCAGCCGCGCGGTACTGATGTGTTCCATAGTGGTACTGGTATGACGAGGCGGCGGCGGAGGGGCACCAGGGCTTGGTTCACCCAGACCCTTTACTGATGCTTGGTTTCCTAGCCTAGGTACGATCCATTGTTAATTCTTGGAGCATCCATGTTTGAAGCGGCACTGGGGAACAGTTGCCGCATTTCTATCCGTGCCCGCACCGCCAGATTCAACGTTAGCGCTAGTGAATAACACCAGCTCAAAGCAGAGCCGATGCACTTCAGCGGTCGATGCGGTGTGGTGTGTGGTGTGGTGTGGTGCGGTGCATCTTTGCGGGTACCCTCGGGGGGGTTAAGGGTTTAACTGGCCGCCGTCTCCCCGTCGGTCGACTCTCTAGAAGCGTCCCACGATTCGAAAATAGGTATTGTCTGTCTGTCTACCTTAGTAATGGCTGGGCTAGAACTTGCCCAGGTAGCAAGAGGAAAACCTGCCGCGGTCAGAGGTCTTTAACGACCATGTCGTTGATATATATATGTATGTGCGAGTCAAACAAAGGGTGCTTTGTACGACAAAACTACTACCTATACATGAGGAGTTTTCAAAAGGTAGGCGTGGATGCAGTAGGTAGTGGTTTGTATCACGTCCTCGACTTATCTAAGGTAAGTACTTACCTACCTGGCTTGGAAAGCTGCCACCTCCACTACCACCTATCTAGGTACCTATTGACTGACATGTGCCATGGTTGATTTGGCTGACCAAGCTCTAGGGGTGGTTTTGATTTCCAGCTTGTTCGAGGCTTAACCGAACCTCACACAAGCCGAAATCAACGGCTCAGTCATAGAATATCCCAGCTGCAACACGGATCTGTCTTTAGAAATGAAAAGTCGCCGTAACGTTTTCCTCCTGATAACGTGACAAGAAGGCCGGCTTGATCTGCTCACCTTTTTGCATTTGACATTATATTGGATACATGCGTGCGTGCGGAACCCTTGGTCTGGTGCTGACCCCGGCCAACTAAGGTAACCTAACTGTTGGTTTAGCAGAAATGCCAAGAAATGGCGCATGCCCGGGAAGGGACAGAGATCTGGCTACGGAGTAGACAGGGCAGGGATGTCGGAATTGTGGAGGTGATGACAGCGCTACCTAGGTAGGTAGGTAGGTAGGTTGTTGAAATGTACCTTTGAGAAACTTCTTGGTCCAGGACTTACTTGCAAGCGGTTCTGTTTTTGAGGTTCTTGATTGTTACCTCGCTTGTGATGAAATGTTAGCCAGTAATGATAAGGAGAGATAGAGAAATGCCAGGTAGTATAGGTTGGATCGTCGATTTTCGAGTAATATCACCCGTTCCTCGGTCAAGAATCAATCAATGTTTCACATAAAGGTACTTTGACCTTTTAACCTGCCAAGATACGTGTTCATGGTGATGAACTTTCGTAAACGTGACCCGCGATCAGTAGGTCAAACTCGATAATTCGTGCGTCAACCCTCAAAGATAGTCTCATGTTAGTGGGGACGTCTCGGCATCAAGACTATAAAGCCCATGTGCTTTCGCACTCTGCTGAGGCTTCAAAATGAGTATGGGACTTCAGGTCCCCAGGGTAAGGTTCCTCTGTACTTGGTGCTCCGTGCCCACTTTAAGGTATCATAGCTGGCAGATCATTGGCTGGCCCTATAACATTGGCATCAGCTGGTCGTTGAACCCTGTAAATTTCCCATTGTGACGAAGAAAACGAGTACATCATGATTATCATGAAATTGGCCTGCCACCTGAGACACTGAAGGGATCTTACGTAAAACTGAGCATACTGGCCGGCATTCAGGAAATATGTATAGCAGATAAGTATCAGGTAAGATACTGCAGTAAGAACTTCAACGTCGTCAAAGAAAGCAAACAATGAGCTGTCGAGTATGAATGAATAAAAACCTAGGTACATGTAAGGTAGGAAAGGTGGCTTCATCCCATTCGAAGACGGCAAGGGGAGAAGGAATCCAGCTTAGAGTCACAAGCCGATTCTTTCACATCGGTGGTGGCTGTCCCGAGAAACGGTAGCTATCTTGTTTACAGTGATATCTATATTAGGGGGGAGATGAGGTAGTCTCGCTTCAAAACGACCTGTCCTGTAGTTATTGTCTCCCAAATACCGAAGAGACCATTGTTCCTCTCAGGTTTGCTCAGGCCCCTACAACCGGGCTAGCTTGGCATCGAGACACGTCTGTATCAAATATGTATGTCTTCTTCCTGTGTCAAATATCCTTTGCAATCTCATTCGAGCCGAGTAAAGAACAGCGACTGATAAGCTGCTGGTCAACGGTTTGTCCCTGTGGGTGGCGTTACACTGCTACTAACATGACCAACCGTGTGCTAGCAATGAATGGATGGCATCGACAACAACACCACTGAGTGGGAGGAAACAGGAGGCTCAAGTCATACACACCGTGATGAATAGATTCCCTTTGGGCTGGAATCTCGATATCAACCGAAGTACACTATGAGGTATTTCCACACATCCGCACACTATGTGACAAAGCGGCGTGGCCTGCTGAGCTGCTGCTGCTCCTCTGTTGTTTGGAAATACGATGCCTGCTGCATAAGGTACCTTAGTTGGCATCCTTCCTACCTACCTTACCTACCTACCTACAGTAGGTACAGGTAGGGTAGGTACAGTAGGTATTCACGCATATGCACCTATCTTGTCAACCTCCCAAAGCCGTTCAGGGAATCCTCTCTTCCTGACACTACAGTCTGGGGCTCTTTCATCCTCACCAGCCCTCAATGGAGCTAGCTCTGCCAACCAACGCATCTGGCACTTTTTCTGTAAGATTCGTTCACAAAGAAGAGGCCTCCAGATTGCTCAAAACCGTGACCCGCTCGCTTAATCCATCCATCCATCAAGCTTCAAGGGTTGGGCTGCCCTGCGCAAAAGGCTTGACTTTTACGAGTGCTTCTTCCGACTTTGACATCCTATCCGCCCCAACTACCCGAAAATACTAGTTACTTAAGTAGGTAGTAATATATTCTGGGCCAATCAAGTCAACATGCCGATTTGTTGAACTCTAGCTCGGTGCTGGGTCGCTGGGTAGTATAATACTCACCCTGCAACCCTCGGTTTCACATCTGGCCTACCTCGGGTATGTTTGTAATATTTGTTGAAGCTTTGGCACTGAGCAGGGCTGCCAACTTGCTGCATGCAACCATCACGAATTGCACAGCTTTGATCGGCATGGTGGTATTCAACTTAAGGGTTCTTTCTGCTTGCAGGGGTGAAAGCTTGCACATCCCTGTAAGCTGGTCTTTTAACAAAACCTTATCACATATAAGGATTATTCCAAGTGTTCTAGCGGAATACATCCCTATGTATAATCGTTTCAAAATGCCAACGTCTTTGAACGATTCATATCAAGGGAGAGAGACTGACATGATAACTGAAGGACTTTTCCTTGACCAACGAATCTATCTTATCTTCCTTCTGTTTATACTGGATTAGGCACCTTAAATATGCGTACCTTATGATCGGGTCCCTACACCGCTCGACCCGCGTCTATCACATATTAACATTTATTCACCACGAATATCCAATGTCAAGCAAAATGGGACACTTCGGCGACTCCCTCCCTTGTCGGGCATTAGCAAGCGACAGATATCAAGGACTACTGCATAGTAGACCGCAACCTTTTCGATATCTGGATTAATCTAGGTACTTACCTACTATCTTGTGTGTTGACGTCACACCGTCTTGATTTACATACATATATACATGCATACAGGTAGGCAAACAAACAAGCAAGCAAGCATCTTGCGCAGCATCTTTTACACCGACAACAAGGTGCCTTCACCGTTTAGACTACCCGTGCTCTATCGCCGAGAGCTTACTGGCTCACCTCACTGGTTCACTTCACTACACCCAGTCGACGACACCTGTCAAGCCAGTCCCAGTTCTGCTGCCGAAAAGCCATCTATCCCTGCAGCCCTCACAAGCTTATCGAAGTCTTCATCTTGACCCTGCCGGCCAGATAGCGACACACACAGGCCCATGCCACACACATACATACACACTTAACCCAATTATGTCTCACAGCAGCATGTTGGTGGCCGTCAATCACAACTCTAAGAGGGATTGCTGCTGAGCTTTGATAGTACACTTGATGTATAGTGACACCTTGAGCAACCGTTTCCACGTGGCGCCGGGTGTTCCTGGTGCCTTTCTGTACAGTGGCACCCACTTATGCATGACGAAGGAGTCATCCCGGATTTTTATATCCCGTCTTCGGGAGAGCATCCCGCTGCCGCGACTAATCTTGACTGACACTCACCGTTGTTGTTCCGGCGAGTCACGTTGTCGTGAATGGCAAAGCCTTTCTGCCAGCCGTGCTCGGACAATTGTCTCCTCATCGGCCAGCATGGCACCGACGTATCAGGCTTAACACCTTGTCAAGATGTTTTATCTACTGGCTACGCCTGCCCGAAGCCCTTGCCTGTGCTCCTCGTCATGTAATTCGTGCAAGATACCTAAGGTTTCACATCTTATTTTATTGGAGGTTGAATTCGAGAACGGCTTGGCTCTTGGCTGCCTTGGCAGTTGCGCACCTTGCCTCAAATCACAAAGTTGTTCCTTTCTTCCATGGCTGTCAACCTCACCAAAAGCCTGGCTGCCGACCACACCGAGATAGAAGAGTCACCGCATACCTGATTCTTGTCTTCACGTCTCCTCTGTTTCATGTGGTCGTGTTGCTGAGGCTCCAAATATGTCAGCTGCACGGCTACTCGGACCAGCCTGCAGTTCATACTACTGACTGCTGCAACTGAGGGTATTTGCTTTGCTTCAGAATATTACCCTCGTTGCATCCAACGCTCACGCTACACGGTGAGCACGCTTTTTCACATAGTATCTCTTGTGGTATCGTTATCACTGAGCTTCTAAAATAGTCCACCGCCTTTGATCCGCCACTACCAGCCATGTTGTGTTCACCTGCAGCGCTATAATGGTACAGCGTACTTTCCAAACGCGTAGCCTTACCCCAAGGTGTAGCTTTATTCCCCAAACCAAGGCCCAACTTTGTGCTCATTGCTTCCCTGAGAGGCCAAGCTTGGATGTGAGGTGCGAAAGCTTGGCTGTTGGCCCTGATTTCTGTAGGCCATCAGAATTCTCGGAGAGGTCTTCATTCCCAGTGAGCCCAGGGACCGCCTTCAGTTTTCGTGTCTCGTTGACGAACTTGGTCAAATATACTGTTGGTCTTCTCGAAGAATCATTCTGGCCAGACGTGATGTTCTCTATAGCACTTTCATACGCTCGGTCATACACGTTGAAGTCAACGGCCGTTGGCGAATCGGACACTATATCTGGAGTAGCCTCATTGGAAGCGAACTCGTCCATTGTTCCTGTGCCGATTCCCAGGAATGGGGTGTTGTTTCCCATGGTTTCGTGGATTGGCGGGATTTGGCTGCTTTCATCACTCTTTTGATTCAGAAACTTACGCCGCTGGTAGAGCAACGCCTCGATCACCTCTGCCTTTGCCCTTTCTTGGGACGCATCAAAAGTACCTTCGGCGTCTTTACGCGAGCTGCTGTTAGATCTGGCGCGATGTTTGGCCAGAATGGACTTGAAGCGATGGATGGCTTTCATGACGCAAAGGAGGTGATTCATCTTGCGAGTAAAGGCCCGGTTAACCTCAAGCTCATTTGGAGGTTCCACCATGTTGGCACAGTTCTCTTCAGCGGAGAGGAGAGTGTCTGTACCCTGCTTGGTGACCCAGGGGTGTTCCTGCTTAGGTATTAGCTCTGTTATTTGGGACGCTCGCAAGGCCTGAACATCTTACTCGAAGTTTATCCATGGTTATGCGCTGCTCCGGGTCTTTATTGAGTAGCTTCTTCATGAGGTCGGCAAAGTCCGGGTTCTCGTCCTCGGGGATAGAAGGTTCATCGGTCCTGATAGCGTCGTACATGTCTAAGACTCCGTCACGGTTGAATGGAATGCGCCCATACTTGAGGCAGTAGAGCGAAACTCCCATGGACCATATATCAGCAGCGGTGCCAGACACGTCGCCATGCTTCCCACAGAGTTCAGGTGGAAGAAAGGCGGGTGATCCTGCAGATTTCGCTGTTCTCATATTTTCAGGTTTTTCAAACATCTCGGAAACTCCAAAATCAACGACCTTGAGCACGTCATCGTCAGATAAGAGGAGGTTATCTGGCTTGATGTCTCTGTGGATGACACCCTGAGCATGAACTGCGCAACATATCGTTAGCACCTCAGATGAATGGGGTTCGAGGTGAGTGCACTCACGATACTCAATGGCCAATATAAGATCTCGGAACCAATAGCGGCAGTTTTCCTCAGGGTAGGGATTGGCGTGTTCGTCAAGGCCGACCTTCATAACGACACCCTTTCGGCACATCTCTAGGACCATATAGATGGAATCTTCCTCGGGGTCGTCGAGAACCTCATAGAGCTGTACTAGATTGGGGTGGTTTAGTTTCTTCATAATGGCAATTTCCTCTCGAATGAGGTGCAGTGCATCATTGGAGTCTTTGACCCGGGGCACTGAATTGAAGGGATCCCGACCGCCAGGGCCCATACGCCTTGGGCCTCGAGGACCCTGCCTGAGGATCGTGGATTGGAGGCGTTTCCTGAGTCGAGCCTTGGAAAATTCTTTTACGGCCTGAGGCTATGTAAGTCGGAGACGAATTGGGCTGGCTGCTGGCTTGGGGCCACAATACTCACATATTCATTTCCGAATTGGTCCTTTGCAAGATGGACAGCGCCATAAGAACCTCGGCCGATTTCTTCCAAGATTGTATACTGGTTTACTCGATGGTGAGAGCAGCCATCGGCATCCTCATCCCCAAACTGTGTCTGCGCATCGAGGGTTTCCTGTGGAACTGGTCAGCCCAATAAGGCCTTGCTTGATGCTGGTGTTAGTTTCGCACCTTGACTTCTCGATGGGCGCTTGGGGTTCTCTTGTGATGCCGGAGAGGACTCGAGAAATGAAGAACTTCTGTTGGTTCCGTCCTTTGTTGATGCGATTGTCAACTGACCCATTGGGCGCATTCAAAAATTGAGTAGCTCTGAGTCTGACTTACAGGTGATGGACGAGTGGTGGGGGAGGTTTATCGCCAGAGGCATCGCCATGTTGGTCGACTCTAACTTGAGGCGAAGGGAAAGTGAACGAGGGTCTCATCTCTGGATGAATTGCTGCGTCCATTGTCAAGGATGATTGATATGCGATGCGATGCGCTGTGCCTAGACAAAGATATGAGGTCGGGCGGATTGGAGTTGCTCAAACCGAACTCAATACCTAGGTAGACTAAGATAATCAGTCAGTGATGTTGCCCCGCACCCCGCGGTAAACAGATATACTAAGTACCTACCTGCGTAGGCATGTATGTACTACCTATAACGGAAATTGTTTTTTCTGACAACCTAAGGCAAGGTATCTAACCTTAAGACACCTTGGGTACTAATGGAATGTACGTGTGTTCTCAATTGAAAATGGTTCAAAGAGGAAGAAGAGAAGCACGACAGACAAAAATTGGGTTTAGAGAGTGATTCTTAGTGCCATGTGATATCATTTGGTGGTACAGCTACCTAACTTACCAACCAAAGGTCTTTTTCAAGTCCCGTCAGTAAGTGAGTGAGCCTTGGCTGAGCGAGCTGCTTACAGGGGGTAGTCCCATAGGGGGCTGAACACCTGCAGTCAGTCAGCCTGGAGCCAACTGGTCTACTGCTGGTCAAAAGTTTTAGGCCCTACCCCGCCTAAACTCTTCACTAAACTTCAATGGGCACACAGGCGCCACAGTTAGGTAAGGCTAAAAGGCGGGAGGTTCCATCATACCTACCTAGCCTTGACCTCCAGCTCCCTCTACACCAAAACAATTCATCGCAACACATCGCAATCCATCAGCCTCGACATCTGTCTATAGGCTCCCATCCTTGACCAACGAGATCTACACATCACTACCGCGAGTTAGAGTCTGAATCAACGCGAGCTATACCTGTCTGCCAACTTGTCGAGCAATACCTACCCAAACCCGTCACTGCCTACCGAAGTTACACGTTGACTTGAACACCCTTGAATCTCCATCATGGTTGTCTATTCATTCCACATTTTCGACCGACACAGTGAGAGAACTCCCTCGCCTTTCCCCCTCTAGACCTCCCGATTGACAGCCTTGTTCTCTCTTTCAGCTGAATGCGTCTACTCCAAGTCCTGGCTTCCGCCATCAGCGGGCTCCGAAACCGCTGCTCCGAGCACATCCTCTGATGATGCAAAGCTCCTATTCGGCACCGTCTTCTCCCTTCGAAATATGGTCCGTAAGCTCGGCGGCGATGACGATGCATTTATCAGCTACCGTACCTCCCAGTATAAGCTACATTTTTACGAAACACCCGCCAACTTGAGATTTGTTATCCTCACCGATACAGCGACCTTGAGCATGCGCAATGTGCTACACCAAATTTACATAAACCTATGGGTGGAATATGGTGCGGTTTATGACCCAGGAAGAGTGTAACATCCGAGCTAACTTTCTTTGTAGTGGTCAAAAACCCTCTGGCGCCTGTGGAACACAAAAATGGCGATGGTGTCAAGAACGAGCTCTTCGAGCTGGGCCTTGATCAGTTCATCAGGGGCCTGATGTGAGCGGGAGGAGCAAGAGTAATCAGCACTTTTCAAAGCATTACCTTTGAAAATACCACCTACGACCATGGGGTCTTTGAGAGGGGGAAACAAGCTCACGTCCCTCCAGTCAGTCCACATAATGCGCTCCCGGGCATGGCCTAAGGGCTGCAGGCATGAAGGAGGTGTATCTAATGGTCTCGCCGTCACCAGGAGAATGACCCAACCACAAGAACACTGCACTCGTGTTGCCCGGCTCCGACTAGAAGGACGGTTTCGGCATGACAGCGCAACTCCGTACCAGGAGCCCGGAAACGTCCGTCACGTTCGGCTCAGGAGGCATGCGGAAGTAGAGAAGAGGAGAGAAGACTACACCCAATGCCATTTGCGGCATCAATTTTACACGAGGGGGGTTGTTAAACCAAATCCCTCGGACTCGACTGAACTATATCAACACCGTATACTCGCCTCTAGATAACTAACAAGTGACATTTGTTTGCGTCTTCAATAGCCCAGATGCTTCCCAATATTATGCTGCTCCTTTATCTCCATCCCTGATTTCCATGTAACAATCCCGCCATGACTCCCAAAGTTATGTGGCAACACAACAAACACAACCAGAACACATACTCTTCACGACTTGTCCTCCACTGCTCGTCCCCATGCGCTCTCGAAGCCCCCCTGAGGGTCTACCACAACCAGGCTTGATTCGCCTTGTGCACATTGGACTTGTGTCAGTGTCAGTGTCTGTGTCTGAGATTGAGTCTGTGGTTGCGATGCCTTGGTGCCACCAGCTGTCTGCGAAGCGCCAAGATCAACAGCACTGGCCATCAGGTCATCATCTGTGCGAATTTCCTGCTCCCAATTACTTGAATACACGACGGCAGCAAAAGCCTCCAGATCACGGACAGTCTCCATCTTCTGGAGGTATTCGTTGGGCATTCCGTCGCCAATGACATGTGCCTGACGTGTTAACACCGACAGGATCTTTGGCAGTAGAATTACCTTTGAGCGCTGCTGGTCCTTGAGTTCGGGAGTGACGATACCATCTGAGGCCGGGAGTTCAAACGCGGCCGTGGCGAGCTTATTATCAATGAGATAGGAGAAGCCCGCATCGAGGAGAAGAGTGAGGACGTGCGTGAAACTGGGTGATTCGATAAGGTCGGCTGTCTCGTCAAGCAGCCGTCTCAAGATTGCCTGTGACGCGGGTGTTGACTGATCGCCACCCTGATTGGATGTCTCGTCGAGGATGCCCGACTCTCGAATCACTTCGTCCTCCATGCCCCGGGGTGGGAGGAGAAAGTTTAGCCAGTCTGACTTCTGACGCTCCTCCTTGGTCGAACCTTCAACAAGCTTCCTCACCTCAGTGGTCAACTCGGAGAACCTCTCAAAGCTCAGGAGATCCCTAGGGCTCAGGCTGCCAAAGACGGTGCGCACGGCGCTCTCTACTCGGTGCATCAAGCCCACCCATCCTTTGTTCAGTAGCCACCAACTGAAGGTCAGGTACTTGCGGTTTATGTCGAAGTCACTGCCATATGTCTGTTCTGTGTTATCGTCGTCGTTGTTCTCAAGACTGATGGTGCCTTGTTGGCCACCTGTTGCGAGGGCCACCACGCTCGATAGATAACTTCTTCGGCCAAGGAGGTTGAGTTGAACGCGAGTTAGCATTGTAAGGAGCGCAAGGGTATATATCAAAGTAAAAGACCGCGTCACCGCTGCAGTGTGTGTTAGTTCTGTGCAGAGAAGAAGAGCAAGGCTGTTACTCGCCGCTGATGGTCACGTCATCCCATAGTTGTCGCTTCGTCTTGCGAGGCTTCGGTGCTTCCTTGTTCGCTTCGCCACCGGCGTTGAATGGTGAAGATGTAGGGGCCTGGCTGGACTGTGCACCGCTCTCGCTTTGGCCAGCCATGCTCTTCCCATCGTCCTCTGTCAATGTAGTATCTGCGATGCTGGGCGGGGCTGCAGATTCGGGGCCACCGTTCTTTATAGCCTTGGTGGCTTTCATCTGCTGGATCTCAAATGTGATCTGCTCCGTGTTCATGGCTTCGAGAATGGCAGTCGTGGCGGAGGGCAGGAGAGCCAGTACGGTGAATGTGCAGTCCTCCTGATTCTGTTCGAAGCGACGTCGCAGACTGTGTTATGGGTTGTCAGTATGTGTTTGCGTGTCACTGCTATCAGATGGTTGATGGTTACTTCTCCTTGGCGATGCGGTCGCTGCTCATGCGCTCGCGGGCATCATTAAGCTTTCCAATGACATATTGCGTCGCGACGTAACCGGCACCGATGACGCCCACGCCGACAGCAATGGGTGTACGATTGTTCCGCAGCCAGCGCCGAGCAGATGTGAACATGATTTGAAGATAATGGAAGACACGCGATGGGGGAAACGGTGATCAATTGTTCATAAGTTGTAACCGTACGTAAAGTATAGGTACCGATCGATTCACCGAGGCAAAAGGTACCACTGCGTGAGCATGTGGGCGTTAAGAAGCCGTTGAAAGTTCGGATTCGGTCTGGGAGCTTCTCGTTGGGGTAAGGTTGGAGTTAGGAGAGTTTTGTTTTAAATAAAAAATGTAAAAAAGGTTCAGGGTTGGATGTCAGTGCCAATGCCAACACGAGCTCGAGCCTCGGCCCCGAATATGGATGGAGGCTTTGATATACCTCTACCCCGTGGTCGGAGTCGGTAGACGTGGCCGAGGTGGAGGTGGAGTTTATGAGATGAAATGTGGCTGGTGAGCTAAAAAGATGATTGACCAGACTTGCCAGACCATGTTAGTGTGTGGCTGTGCTGAGGCGAGCTGAAGCACGGGGTCAGTCTAGTGGGGACCACCTAAACCGATCCCATGCCCCTCCCTTTTATGGTTCCCAGTGACGTTGTTTTATTTGGAGAGTCATTATCTCAGTACATAGGTAGTACCTACTTAGGTACTAACTTACCTATCCTATCTCCATATCTATCTCAGCCTCTTCTTCAACTCCCGTCCCCTCCACCATGATCATAGCCCACAATCGACTCTACAACAGCACCGATAATATGGACCAACAAGAACCACCAGAGTTTATCCTCGACGTATTCGCCGACCCGCGCTCGGTTCGTGAGGTAGTCAAAGGCAAGTTTGGCTCTGCTTGCTTGTCCTCTTGATCGTCATCCTACCCTGAACACCCACCCCGCTATCTATACTTGTGACGACAAAGAAGTGACGATGTTCTCAAAATCATCACGAATGCGCCTCACTAACATGCCTTCTCACAGGGATACTGCATACCATATTCTTTAACCGATTCTTCCCTTCCATCGTCCCACAAACCCGCGAAGTCCTTGACACGACGCTTCCCTATGTTGACGACGACGAGCTTGAGACTATGATAGATCAACGCGTCGCGGCTCTCGAGCGTCAGATCGATGTCCAGCGCTCATCAGGTGGTGCTAATAGCGCCAGCACCGGAAGCGGAAACGGTGGGCGTGGTCAGCTCGTTGTTCAGTTTTTCGAGAAACGCCGTCGCAAAGCCTGGCTATCCCGTGGCGACGAAGAGGTTTGTTGGGAGTGTTGGACCATCAAAGTGACTGTCGCCGAGCCAAGAACAGAGAGTGGTATGGAACCCCCCCCCCCCCCCTCTCTCTTGCTGTAAAGAGTTCCGAGGGAATTGCTAATACGTGGTTTAGAACGTGCTAAAGTTCGACGAGCAATGGAGCAGACCCTCTCAGCAACAGCGATGAAGATTGTCGCATTCGTTAATACACACAAAGATCACATACCGCCCATCACAACCCAGGGTACTAACCCGTTCCCCTACAAGATCAACATTGACCAAAAAGAGGCGGCAGGTTGGGCAACACGGATGCGTATATACTAAAATGGTGAGCTCAGAAGAGTCTCACACCGACCCCAAGATCGTTGCCGGCTTGCGGCGCTTATATTGCCTGGACCTTGCGGTACCTTTGTAGCAACAATTGATTCTGGGACACGGTCACTGGCGGACTTTCTGGATAGGTTAGAGAAGTCAGAGGCTGACCCGGCTTGGTGAACGGTATAGAAGATTCATTCATGTGGGATGAATAGATCAAAGGCGTCTAAGGAGTCATGACTAATAGCCAGTATACGTAGGTCATTCATAATTGATACCCCTTCCCAACATGATGGACGACTCGTATGCCTGCCAGTGACACACGAGAGAAGTGTCTCCGCCGAGAAGAAGCCTAGATCGGGTGTCTTAGCCACTCGTGCATTACCTGAACCAAACACGGGATAATGGCTGGTCGAGGTGCCTGGAGAGACAAATCTGATTCACCCGGTAGTAAGCCACAGCGAGGCATACAATATTGATTTTGTATCAGTGTAGTAAATGTTAATAAGCACTGTGATTGAGGCCAACACGTAAATAATAGCTACCATACGTGGTCGGATGTCCAGACCGTTCCTTTCATTTCCCTGCCCTTCCTTATTCTTTCCATTCCCGAAAACCAAAGCAAGCTACCCCCCCCAAAACCGAGAACTTGTAATATGGGCGAAAATACCATTCATCGTTCCTCCCAAAGAACCATCCAAACTCCTTACAGAGAATAGCATAGCATAAACAGGTAAAGGGAAACGCACGCAACCAAGAAAAACAAATCCCACCAAATTGCTATTCAGCATCCCAAGCCTTGTGAGCGAGTAGAACGCGCCCCAAAGTCATTATCGTCATCAACTGCTAGCCGTGAAGCTATCCGAGCACTCGACTGATGCCGAGTCTCTCTGTTCTAGTCCATACCGGACACGACCCAATATATGCAGGCCCCAATCGGGTTTTGTATATAGGCCAGTTCTCGAAGGAATTGTCATGTTTTTATATTCTTTCGTCAAATCATGAATGTCATACACGTTTATGCTTATTTCGTCATCTTGCCACGTTCGTTTTCAGTGTCGTCTTGGTTTCAAAATTGAGTCGTATAGCTTCGCGGTAACCCGGGCTTATTGCTCCGTGGGGGATTTCTGCTGTTGTTCTGTGATGTGGATCCAATCTTGTCAAAGCCCTTAAAAATGTCGAGCTCAGGCATATCTGTAATGCCGCCAGCGTCGGGGCGGGCAAAGTCCAGTTGGTCCATCATAGCCCCTGAAGTCCAGTCATTGGGATCCAAGGAAACGTTCAAGAAGTCGGCAAACTTTGTGGACTGATTTCGCAAAGGAGATTCTTGGAACATCTTGCTTGGGGAGCTCAGGCCTTCAAATGCCTTGCTCGGGGTATCAAACTGCATAGACTGCTCAGGTGGCCGTAGGAGTGGAGCAGAGGCGATGGGCTTTCTGGCAGCGGAGTTGGTAATATCACCAAGAACTGATGCGGAAACGGTTCGATCTAGACGGGTACGCTTCGCGGGACGCTTCATAGGAGACCCAGCCTCAACTGAGCTCATGACAGGGAAAGTACCGTCCTCAAGGCAACCCATACCAGTCAAGTCTTGATTCATAGAGAATTCTCCATCACTAAGGATACTCACACCGAAGTTGGACGGACAGAAGTCGTTGCCTAGGTAGAAAGCTGGGCTATAAGGAATGTTCTCAGCGTCGCCTTTCCTATCGGGTGACTGAAGCATGTTCCGGACCGCGTCGCGATGAAGTCGAAGGTTGGTGTTTGGAGATGCCGATGGAGGTGGTCGAGCAGGAGGGTTGAGTTTGACCATAGGAGTAATCGGTGGCAGCATCTGCTTGTCGTACGCTGGTCGGAGAGGAGACGAAGAGACAGGTGGAATGGCGGAATAGAATCGTGTCTTGGTTGGGCTGAAAGGAGATGATTTCCGAATGCGGGCGATCTCCTCCTCAGCACGCCCCCTCGACTTGTTTCGAGGGCGGTCAGCCTCAGATGTCAGCATGAACTGCTGGCTAGGCCTGGTAGCGGATGACGTCTCAAAAGAAGAGTAGTAACCGCTGTCGTCCGTTAATACAAACTTGCGCTTATGAGACCGTGAGACAGATGAAGCAATATTTCGGGAGATAGGAGGCGGTGTGTTACTTCGATGATCCACATGCCGAGAGACAGGCGGTGATGAGTGTATGGCGGCAGGCAGAGGCGAGTAGAGATATGAGTCCAGAGAGAGATCTTGGTCGGCCTTGTCAGCAGCATCCTCGGGACCCAGGTTGTCAGAGACAGGAATAGTAGCGTCGGACGAGAGATCGACTGGCATTGACATGGTGGCCTGGGAGGCAGGAAGAGGTGGCAGAGCCGGCTGGCAGGTTGGAACAGGGGGCGGTAGCGTAGGTTCCTGAGTCGGTGCCGAAGCCGGCCGGGAAGGCTCGAGCCGAGTCGATATGACGTGAAGGTTCTCGGATGTGGAGGCGGACTTGCGAGTTGGCTTCTTGTTCAAGTACTGTGCTTCGTGACCGGGCTTGATCACCCAGTAGTGGCCTTTACCAGGGTCATCCTTAGGTCTCTCGATCTTCACAAAAGCCTTCTGGAGACTGAGGTTGTGGCGAATGCTGTTTTGCCAGCCAGCATCAGTAGGGCTATAAAAGGAGTAGTTGTCGCTGATCCATTTGTAAATCTGAGCAAGTGTCAGTCGTCGGTTGGGGGATCGGAAGATGGCCATGGCAATCAGGTCGGCGTAGCTGAGGGCAGGCTTGTTGCCATCATCGACAATCGGAGGGAAACTGTCGTGGGGAGGAATAACGGTTGTCGCCTCTGTCTCTGCTTCAGGCTCTGTCGCTGGCACTGGCTCAGCCTTTGTCTTCTTGGCAGGCCTGAATTCCTTGATGGGAGCAGCCTCCATGAGAGCGCGCTTGCCGTTCGGCTTCTGGCAGTAGTTGCTGACCGACGAATCTATCGCAGGAGGTGCCGGGAAGAGCTGAGGATGGACGTTCTCCTTTCCGTAATCCCAGGCCATGTCAAAACTTTGCTTTTGAGGCACGGTCTTGAAGTTCGATAGGTAAGGCTTCTTTTGCAACGAATCTGTGGTATGGCCTCGCCTGGATGGAGGCGCCATCGCGACCATGTTCAATTTGTTGCCGTAGGCCGAGGCCAATGGGATTTGCGAGGCAGAGGAAGGTCTTTGCTTGAAGGGCGAGTGTGCATTGTGAGAAGCGGTGGGCGGGTTGAAAACGACGTTTGAGGTTGAGCTGGTCAACGGCCTTCGGGCTTGCTTTGAGGCAGAGGGCATAGGAGCGTGACTGGTCATTGGGGTGACATTCTCTGGCATGTCGTCCTGGAATATTTGTAGCGGCCCAGTGGAACTGGGGAAACGCGAGTGTTTGCCCATGTCGATCGAGTCACGAAGCTCGATATCGGGTCAATAAGCGGTACTGAGCAAAATGGTTGAGCCAAACGCTGTACTTTAAATCAAGGTTAGTCAGTCGATGCCGGGGACGGAAAGTGGAAGAGATGACGGTAAGATAACGGGCGAAGGTGGGAGTTAAAGAGTGGACACCGGCAGAGGCTAATGGGATGAGTGTGCATGACGGACGAGGGAGAGGGAAAGAAAAGGACGTCCTACTGACTTGGATGGAGCGTGGAGTTCAAGGTAGTAATGAGCTGTGGGGCTGCTTTGACAGGGCTGTCGTGACTTGGTCGGAGCGTTCAATAGGACGAGCAGCCGGTATCTGGGGTTCGTTCGTTCACGGTGTATGGGAGTTACTCCGAATATAGCAGCGACTTTGGTGCGCAGGAATGAAGATGACCAGGCCGCGTTGACGAAGAAATATCAGCAGATCAAAGCGGTTTAGAATGTTGTCGCAAATGAGTCAAGACCGGCTCGGTTGGCGGACTGTAGAGAGGGGAAAGATGGTGATTAAAGAGCAAATCGTGAACCAGGATAGGTAGGTTCGACAATCAGCCAGGCCCAGATATGTAGAAGCGGTAAAGGCTAGTTAGTAAAGGGTGAGTGAGTACTCCGTAGTCGCCGATCACTCTCTGTAAAATGGACGAGAGGCAGATGTCAATTAATTTTGACTTGAGCGGGAATAGCGAAAACAATCTCCAGAAAATGAGGAAGAGCAGAAAAGTAAGAGTGATGGTGAGAGTGCGAGCAAGAGAGGAGATGGTGGTTGATTGTTGAATAATGCAGCCAAGACGAGGTGCAAGGTGTGGTGCCCAAGATTAGTGTACTACAACGCGCCCTGCAGTACAAGTGCAGGTGGATGCGGCCGAGAAGGGAGCCTAAGAGAGAGAAAGGAAAGAAAAAAAAAGAGAGAAAAAAACAGGGCCCCGGCGCAGCAATTGGCAGCAGTTGGCAGCAGCTGGCGTGCGGAGGCGTCTTGGGACCTGCTGGAGATGGGGACTAGGCCGTCGTCTCTCGGTGGGCGCTGTACCGCGTATGGCTGTACCTGTGGCCGCCGTGTGTGAGGCCCTGTGGGGACCAGGCGCAGGGAGGATGATGAGAACAGCGACAGGGATTGGATGGAGAGCGCCCGGGCTGACACGACACGACAGGAAGAGCGCGAGCGAGCGAAAGAGAGAGAGCTAAAGAGGGGGACTCTGCGTGAGCACTGTCTCTGCTCTGCCTTGGTATCAAGATTGGATGTGCGGATATTAATCGAAATCGATCAGTTCGGGCAGAGCGAGACTGATGTCATATGGGCTTTGGATGAATAGGACCTGATTGAACTCGGACCTCTCTTGTCTCGCTCGCATGAAGTCGCAGTAATGAGCATCACGAGGTGAGAAAAGAGGATGAGGACAGGAGGGGAGGGGAAGAGAAGTGAGAGAAGAAGTCGAGAAAGCACAGCACAGCAGTGCAGTGCAGTGCAATGCTGCGCAACGATTCGATTCGATACCTACCTAGGCAAGGTAGGTTGCGATAGCCAAGTAAAAGCAAGGGTGTGTGTAAATCGAGGGCGTGCGTGTTTCGGGAATGGGCGATTGAGAGAGCTAAGAAAGATCCAACCGACCAAAGGGAGAGAGAGCGTCAAGGTGAGGTGTTGGGCCGCTGCAAAACTAGGGGCGTGAGGATGCAGGGATGCAGGGATCTTAGGTAACCCTCCACTAGCGTCACCTTAACAAGGACCGTGAAAGTCCCATTCCCATTCCCATTTCAACAGCAGATGCATCACCAGGCGCCCTCATCCTCGGCCTCGACGCGCGCGGGGATTGACGAGAAATGATTGGCCAGTCTGATTCTCTAACAGCCAAGAGATTGTCATGATTGCATTGCACTGGCTGACTTGAACGCGGGGGGGATTGTATTCGGTGTTGGTAGTTGCCAAAGAGACAGAAGAGACAGAAGCCCTCCTTTCTTCTCTGCCTCGAGTCAACCAGAAGTGCACAAGTCAGATTCATGATGAGACATTCACTCGTCTCGAGGCGAGATGAGGTCGCGCAATAGGCTATGAATACGGATGGGAGAGTACACCGATGTGAAGATATCTCCTCAAAACTATGCGGCCACATTGTTCAACCAGGCTGTTGATCATGCTATTCAAGGCCTTGGTGTTTGAGCCTGGCACCACATGAAAAACGATAACCGGCGCTCTACTATGTACGAAACTTGTATGTATAGTACATACATAGGTAAGGCAGTGGAGACGACGCCCAGCAGATCTCGATCTTGTTATCGGATTCGCTTCTCTGTACGTGCTCCGTATTCACGGCCTAACGTGCAGTGCCTGTGCCTGTGCCTGTGCCTGTTGCGTTCCGTTTCTGCCGTATCAGAAAAGTCGTGCATCTAAGATTTTCAGATTTGGATGCGAAGCGAATATGTCGTGCTCTGCCAGATGTGCTGTGCCGTGCTGTATTGTGCTGTTGTTGTTGTTGTTGGTGGTGGTGGTGCTGTTGGGATGCTTTATACTGGGATTGTGTCTGGTGCCGATCCTACCTTGGACTGAAAGTCTGTATGTCTTGTCAGATGAACATGGGGGATGGGAGGACTTTTAGTGATACAGCTTAATAAAGGCAGACAATTGACATTGCATCGACTATAGTGAGACCAGTTCAGTATGGCGGTTTAGATGTCTTTCTTCTTCTTCTTCTTGAAATGCATGCTTGATTGACATCGACATATAATTTACAGCAGCTCAGTACCTATACCTTGTGAAAAGCTCATCAGATAGACGAGACGCCATGCCACGCCATGCTATACCGTAACGAGAACAGTCAGCCAGCCACAGTTGGAAGCAGAAAAGGTCTAACGTTAGAGATGCCGAGAGCTATTGAATTGACTACGCCTCTTTGTTCATTCAATGCCTTGCTTTGTCTTTGTTTGAATTTTATCAGCGTTTTTTCTTCTCTCCCCTCCTTCTCTTCGATACCTTAGCTCGACATGTATGCATGTATGTACCTTTAGTATGTGTTTTTCCCCAAGATGATTGATGGATGGATGGATAACGCCCCCTCTCAAGCCCGTGATTCTGAGCAGGGTTCTTAAGACGATGCTTGGCCTTGTCCTTGTCGAGGAAGCATGACTGGGTGGAATGCTTCACTTGGCAAAATCAAGACTGTCAAGTCAAGCCCTGCTGAGTCACGTCAAAAGCCCAGCCACAGGCAAACCGTTGAATAGGTAGTACCTATAGTAGAATGTACGAGTAGAGTGCTAAGGTAGCATATAACAGCCGCCAACCAAGAATGAGCAAGGATGCGGCCAACTGAAAGAGAGTCGAGATCAGGGTCAGTGCGCACCGTCTTTGTTCTTTTTGACAAAGAATTCAAATTGGTGTGGGTGGATTGAAGTGTGTGAGTTAGAGGTGGTGGTGGTGATGATGATGATGTTGTTGTTGATGAGATAGAAGTTTGGGCACGCTTTTGGCCGACCAAGGCGCGTCTTGAATCAATGCCAATCTTTGTTTGGATTGTAATTGTCGAGGACCAATCAAATACTGCGAACCCCAAGGGTCTGCAGCAGAGGTTGCATCGAGCAGTCTCAGAATATCAATTGGATACCTGACTTTTAGCTTTTGGTGCTTGCACCCACCACCAGCAGAGGCGAAACAATGATGGATGCAAGCGACGGGACGAGGAGAAATACGAGACCCCCCGCATCTCAATAACCTTGCAATCTACTACGTACATACATATTTACATAGGTACCTACAGCGCTTCTTCTCGCAATACTTCATGGTGTCTGTCGTTCTCGGTCCACACACATCCTTGGATGATGGATATCCTTGAGTGGCTGACTATGAATGGCATTGGCGCTGGTAATGGGGCTCAACGAAGAAACTCTAACAGGATCACCCTTGCATGTGAAGAATCGTGGTTTTCCTCGTGCCGCCTCTGATCTGTCTGTTCCTCCTCCGATCTGCAGCATATTAGAGTTTGCATTGAACGAGACCAGAAAAGCGAAAAGTGCTCACACAGTCCGGCATTCAAACTCTTTATAGCTGAGAGCTGAATGCTGGGCCTGTGAGCAAACCACGCGAAGTTCATCGTTGCCATGTATCCAATGCTATCCGGGTTCTGGAACTTCTGGCATAGAGACGTGCCCTTCCATCCCATCACCGTACCTAAGGTAGGTAGAGTAATTACTGATAGATATCCTTCAAGGTTGATAAGCCCTGAGATACATAGGTAATCTTTGTAGCATGTCGATCAAATAGGTACTTGGAGTATGTACATATTCCGTTACGCCAACGGTCCCGTCCTGCAGGGCGCATCTTGAGCTTTGGGCTGTTTTGATGATGGATGGATGGCTACCTACCTAGTTACTGTTGAAGAAACTTAGGGCTATTGGATAACGTGTCTTATGCCTCATGGCTCAAACGCTGAAAACAGCCTCAACCTTAGATCAATCAAATCAATCAACCAACCTCTGAACCAGGATTTATTACGGTGGGTTCCATTGACTAACGACGTAGTTTAGTCAATCATCGGCTAGCAAGTACCTAACTAGATCCTTGCTCCATCATCAATAGTTTCAGCTGTCAATGGGCTTTCTTACTGTACTTGCAGACTCAGTCGGTCGAGATAGCGCAGCGCAGATTCACATTCGGCTCAACGGAGGGAAGAGAAAAGGCCAAAGATTGAGACCAGGACAGGCCAAGACCAAGACCGAATCTTGAATATCCCGTATCATATCTACCTAGGTAAAGGTAGTTAGCGGGGTAGGTATGTAAGTGAGGCGTCATCATGATCACCTCAGCCAGGACGGGAGGACTCAAGCTGTGCTGTACTATGTATGTATGTACAAAAAAAGCCACAGAGTTGGATCTGCTTCCCACTAACACTGACACCACCAAAACTCAATTATTCAAGCTTCAAGGTATGACGCGTCTTTTTCCCAACCCTCTGTCACGCGTCTCGTTACTTGCATTATTTACATATTGCCTCTTTAGGTAAACACCCAACCAACAAACTCTACTACAACTCCAACATCTCTTCCATTGCAGGAATGGATATGTAACCCAAAATGCGACCTCACCAACTGACTTGTCCTGACCTGACCTCAGCTGAGCCTGAGGTGTTTCAATGACAATCAATTAACTGATGCCATAATTTTGACCGCTTTTTCGTCCACCAAAATATTAAATTCCTCCCTTGAATGGTAGAATGGGCACTTATAGGCTACAACTTTACCAGCTGATCTTATCCCCCTGAACGAACATCTATGTACCTACTAGGTGGGTATCTAGACGCAGTGACATCATGACCGCTGTCAAACGATTCATTCATTCTTTAAAAAGAAACTGATCAGTCTCGTTTCGTGCCCCATCCTCAATTTAACTGATATCCACATCAGACACGCTCCACGAAGCCATTCGCTCCAGGGCAAACATCCCAGTAAGTCCTTGATAAGGCCTAGGCCCTTTTTTTCTCCGCAAATGGTTCTCAAGGGCTTTAATGGGTTCCCATATTGAGACGGGATGTGCTGTCCATGCCTTGTTAGTCAAGTGAATTCGATTGAACATAAGAAGAAGAGAGAGCAAAAGGTCTTGGGTAGAGGCAGGGATTTAGAGGGTTTGGATTAGTAGGTAGGTAGCAGAAAGCAAGCGTCCAACTGCCGTCGCATTGCGTAGGAAATGCTAATTTTCCAAAAACCAGTTTCTTGAAGCGCTTCACACTTTGACAACTCATCTAGTCCCGGGCTAAGCAGGCATCTATCTCTACAGAGCTGAGATATCTACGGATTCCTGGGTATCTATTCTCTGTTCGGTCTGTGCCTGTCGTTCTCATGAGGCCAGACCATGCAGGTACTGTACTGTACGTAAGTAGCAGAAGCTGATCTGAGCTTTCATCCGATCGGGCGCTCAGTTCTCTCTGCTTTCCCTTCCTTCCTTCCTTTCTTTCTTTCTTTCTTTCTTTCTTTCTTTCTTTCTTTCTTTCTTTCTTTCTTTCTTTCTTTGCGTCTCTTATTTTATTCTATTTTATTCTATTTTATTTCCCTCGTTCCAAACGGCCGCCGAGGTTTTCCCCTCAGACCCGCTCGCAAAGTCAACCCTGCCAGACTAACTACCTACCGTCGAGTCCTGGATTCGAACCATTTATCCCTGCATATATCGGACGCTCCGTGCCTATACTCCGTGATGTACGGATAGTTAGGCATAGAATCCGGCACATACCTACGTACCTTGATTCTCCCCTGAAAGACTAGGTGACTAGTCTCCGACCAGAGATGGGGCCGAGATATGCCGGGAGCTTGGTGCGCAGACAGACTACATAGGTAGTTTCTACTATCCCTGGCGGGCATCTCATGATCTCTATAGAGTGGTTTATGCCTTCACATACATATCTCGCCTTCCAAGGCATGTCGACTCGTAAGGAATGGAATAGCCTGCACATTACGCACTCTCGGCTCTCTGACATGCCGCAACTGTCCCTGTACCTACATCCTCGCGGCCTCGTTTAGCTAATCCCGACTCTTTGCATGTTTCATTTAGATTGACCTGTCCACATGCACTACCTCCCGCACCTCACACTCACATTCGCAGCATGCCTTGTCAGCTTGGACAGTAATGCCAATTGCAACCTCACGGGTTTGTCAAAGACTGAAACTTCCTTTTCAATGCCCACTTCGTGCGTGTGCGGACTTATATCCGAATTCCAAGACAATGTCACCGTGAATTGATGAAAGGGGCTTGAGACCTGGCTGAGACCTTTTCCACGCCAACGTAGTACAATTGCAAGCCGGAGCACGAGGCCTCGTCCCCGATGACATAGTATTTTCGTTATCGTGAAGCGGCATCGTGCTTCGACCTCGGCTTCACAGCATGTTCACGACGTTCCTCAACATAGCGTATCTCATTGCACAGCATGTCGCAAGTAAAAGTTTCCGCAAGACGTGGCGAGAAAAAGAAAAGGCAGGGTCACAATAAGATAGGTTTTCTGGACTCATATTACTACTAACTAGCTAGCTCTACGCGCATCAACACAAATAGCCATCCGCCTTTCCCTGACTAAACCTCTCACTCATCTGGGTTCCCACCCCATAATCAGCAATTGTCTGCCTCCTTTTCCAAAATATGCACAAAAAAAGTATGGCTTTAATCCAAAACTCGTCCCGCCACCGCCGCTGCACTGCTGTCTTTGGTGGTTGTCTTCTTGAGTGCCTTGCCCAGCTGGATCTCACTCAGGAAGCCTGCTGGACGACCGCCACCGGAAGCAGGAGCAGGTGCATCGCCGGGAGGCGGAGGAGGCGGAGGAGCGCCACCCATAGGGGGAGGAGGAGGAGGAGGTGCGCCGACTGATGGCATCGGTGGTGGGGGCGGTGGTGCTGAAGGAGCGTCACTTCCGGGCATGGGAGGAGGAGGGGGAGGTGGCGGTGGAGAAGTTATCGGAGCCGGAGAGTCAGCGTTCGGCATGGGAGGAGGCGGAGGAGGTGCGACAGGAGTCACAGCATTGGCGGCCACAGGACTAGCAGTTGCTGATTCCCTGCCGGCTGCGGAGAGAGGACGAGGAGGTGCCATTGTGCCAAATAGCATAGAGGCCAGCTGAGCTGCGCTACCACCTCCAGGTCGCTCATCGTCTGAGTCATCGTCCTTATCATCATTATCAGAACCCCAGTCGTCAGTGTCTGCACGGCGACGCGAGACAGGGCCTGAAGGAGCTTTGCCCTCCTGGTTCTGGGTCATCCTGTGGAAAGGGTTCGTAGCTGAAGGTGCCGGAGGAGCAGCAGCGGGTGTACCCTCAGTTGACTGAGACATCATCCTGAAGAAAGGGTTCTTACTCTCGGTCTCACTGGGTGGCGACGTGACAACCGCTGGAGGAGGAGGTGGTGGTGGAGAGGAAACTGCCTCAGCAGCAGGGGGGGGGGAGGCCTTCTTGTCAAGCTCTTGGCTGGCTACCTGGCTGTCACTCCTGGTCGGCGTAGAAGCTTGAGGAGTGATTTGCTGAGGTCCTGCGTCTTCATCCGACGACGAGCTATCGTCGTCTTCCATGGCTTCAAGCTGCCGTTGAAGTTCTAGCTCCCGTTGACGCGCAGCCTCAATCTCTGCCCGCCTTGCCGCAAGTTTGGCCTCCTTCTCCTTGGCCTCAGCCATGGCTGCCTTCTTCCGCTTCTTCTCTTCCTCCTTGCGAAGTTTGCCTTGTCTCACTTGTTCTTCAAGGGCTTTCAGACGAGCTTCAGAAGCCTCACGCTCCTTGGCGAGATCGTCCTCCTGTTCCTTTGCGTCTTCTCTAGAAACGGGGGTTAGTAAATCATTACGCGGACCTTCAGATTTCACACTTACTCCATCTGCTGCGTCTCGCGCTGCTGCTGCTCGTGCTCATGGGCAAGTCGTGCTTCTTCGGCCCGCTTAGCGGCAGCATCCTCTTCAACCCTCTTTGCAGCCTCTTGATCGGCCTCTGGCTTACCACGGTGTCGCGTTGGGGGAGGTGGAGGCCTCTTAGCCTCCGCCTTGGATTGCTCAGGTGTAGGAGGTGGAATCCCTTGCTCTTCAGCTAGACGAGCCTGGCGATCGGCTTCCCTCCGAGCATCCTCTTCCTCTGCCTGCCGTAACTTCGCAGCTCGCTCAGCGCGTTCTCGCTCGATGCGCTGCGCAGCTGTCTCGCCGGACTTTGTCGGGGCCTTGATACCAAGAGCGGCCAGCCTCTCAGCCATTCGCTGTTCAGCTTGCTGTTTAATAAAAGCAGCTCGCTCCTCAGGGGTCTTGTATGAAGAATATGAGCCTCCAGCAGGAGGAGTTGCCGTACGAGAGGTCGAGACAGGACTCTCAACTCTAGGACTAGCGACACGTTCCGGCCGACTTTCCTCGGTGCGTGCTGAAGCCCGGGCGGGTCGCCTGTCTTGAGCACGAATTCGAACGCTGCGACTTTCACGCTGAAGGTCGAAGATAAAGTCTCGAACCTCATCCTCGACACCGAGTGCGTCCTCCCAGCGGCGTTTTTCGTGCTCACTGGTGTTGTCACGGCCACCCTCTTTGAGACTGTCCTCGATACCGTGCGCGAAGTCGCGAACACTTTCCTCAACATCACGAACCATACGTTCGTTACTCTCCTTTTCATTCTTTACCTTGATGCTCTCTTCCTCAAGACGCTTAGGCGCATCGAGATCCTCAGTGCCGACATCAACCTTCTTACCAGTTAACGCAGCAGTTCGCTGCTGCATCATGGCCTTGGCCCTGGCCTTGAGTCGGTCTGACTCAGTTACTGTACCGCCAGGTCCTGTTCCTACAATAGGAGCACCACTGCCAGGGTGAGCCTTGGCATCCTTGATACGGAACAGTTCCAACCGAGCATCCATAATAGCTTTCTCAGTTCTGCGCACCTGCGAAGCAAGTTCAGGAACCTTGTCAGTAAGACTTTGAAGTTGGCGCTTGAGAGCTCTCCGCTCAGCATCCGAGTCTCCGCTTGCAAGGGCAGCATCGGGATGAGAGTCGATATCCTCTTGAATTCGACGAATGCGACGATAGAGTTCCTCCGCCTCACGGCGGTCACGGCGGTCGAGGATGTCGTCCTCTTCATGGTTCTTCTCATCTGCGAAGTCCATGGCATCAAGCAGAACCTCCTTCTCCTTAATCTTTTTCTTGAGCTGATCCAAGGTCAGGTCGTCATTCGAGGCGACAGAAGCGGGAGATTCGGGACGAGGCGAGTTGTTGCCGACCCTGCGACGAGCGCTAGATCTATATCCAAACTGTTCGTCTTCGTTTTTGAAGACTGTGGCATCCTTCCGACCAGCGACGGCTCCGGCGGGTGCGCCCCTGAATGAGCGGTTCTTCATATAGCTAACGCCAGTCTTCTGCGGAAGCAGAGCTGCACCTGACTTGGTACGGAATTCGGATTCATCGTGAAGCATTGACTTGAGGGTACCGATGGACTGGCTAAAGTTTCGAGTCGAAGGAGGAACAAGCTCAGGGGGAAGGTTGTTAGGCAATGGATAACCGTTTAGCTTTCTGTAGATTAAATGCATGGCAACGGCGAATTCGTCGAGATCCAGACGTCCCTTATTACCGTGATCAGCCAGAGTCCAAACTCGCTCAAGATCGGGCTTCTCAAGTCCACTCTGACCAAATATCTCGATAGCCTGGTCACCACCGATGTACCCCTTGCCCAGGCCATCCCAAGCCTTGAAAAGAGAATCGTATCGGGTCTTTTCTTCCTTTGTAATGGCCCAGGGGATAACGGCGTTTCCTCGCAGTCCCTGAGTGGTGAAGTTTCCGGCTTCTCGGCCCTGTTGAGGCATCATCTGGGCTTGAAGGGCATCAATGTTGGGCAGGCCGGTAGAAGGAGCATTGACAAGACCCCACTGGCCAGGCCGTCCTGTAGGTTGAGCATTCAGAGGGGCAGCCATACCACCTGCAGGCCCAGGAGCGAGCGACTGGCCAAATCCCGTGGGCATCGGGGGCATCGGGGGACGAGGACCGCTGTAACCTGTGGCTTGAGGGTTGTTTGCCATGCCAGGGAACCCTGTTTGCTGGTTTTGCAGACCCTGTTGTTGACCGAAACCCGTCTGCTGTCCCGGGAACCCAGTCATCTGCGCTTGAAGCAGCTGTGCATTTGAGGCTTGAGGCTGAGGTTGCGGCTGCTGAATGGTTGGTGGAGTGGCAGTGTTGGTTCTGATATCAGGAGCAGAGGAAGAGCTGGCTCCAGGAGCACTCTCGTCAGCGACGCTGAAGCTAATTATATCCACCATACTCGAAACCTCATTCTTGATGTTCTCGGGCAGGGCAGGTGGCAGCTGCTTGCCAGTCAGTTTCAAGTTGCACAGGTACATGGCGAGTGCGAATTCGGGGAAGTAGAGCTGGCCAGCACGAGTGGTATCAGCAAGAGTCCTGAGACTTGTCAGCACCAAGGGCAAAAACAATGAGCAAGATGCCCGGAAGAGATTCTCTTCTTACCAGATGTGCGATAGAGAGTCGCCATCAAGTCTTGACCTCATGAGCAGATCCCGAGCCTTCTCTCCGGACATGGTCATGCCAGCTTCTCCCACAGCAGACTTGAACAGGGTTTCGAACTTGGCCTGGTCCTGGGCTGTGATGAAGGAGAGGCGGATGTTAGGGATTTTGTTGGGCTGCGACTTCTCCTGTCTTCGACCTCGGGGCTTCGCAGTACCGCCAGTCTGAAAGGACGCGGCCATCTCGGTGAAGCCGGTAGCCTGGGGCTTCATCGGTGCTGGTGGTGGGTTTGAAGGCCCAGAGGCTTGCTGAGGCGAGGCGGAGAAGCTAGTGGGTTGCTGCTGGAACTGAGGCGGGATCGACGGCATCGCAGGAGCACCGGTCTGGAAGCTCTGCTGCTGCGGCTGGGATTGTTGTTGTTGCTGTCCCGGAAAACCTGTAAACTGTTGTTGAAGGGGCTGCTGCGGCTGTAGTCCCTGACCCTGCATCGGAAAGCCCGTATACTGCTGCTGCAGAGGTGCTTGCCCGAAACCTGTAGGTTGAGGCGCAAAGGGGCTGGGTTGGCCGGGCTGCTGGCCAGCACCCAGATTACCAAAGGATCCTCCACCATATTGCTGCTGCTGGCCACCAGGACGCTGGCTATTACCGCCTAGGAAGGCGTTCGAGTTGGAATACATCACGGGTTGATTCCTTCGCAAGACCACGGACAAAAGCTCGTCTGGGAGGTTCGAGGAGGCGCTAAATTCGGGGGTTGTAATGAACCAAGAGGAGCTCTCTGGAGCGTGAAAGCTCCACTGGAAAGGGTTGAAAGTTAAAAACAAATGCACTAAAAGTATGCGGAATACAATATTAAAGGACTGAACAGCCCTCAGATGGTAATTGTGGAGTGGACAGAGGGCATCCACGAAATGTGATGATGGAGGAGTGAGAATGAGTGGCTTCGTATTGGATGTGATGACGAGCGTCGTGGTCCCGAGCCTGGGCAGGTTACTGTAGGTTTCTACTTCGTACCTCAGTAGTGGAGTTGGCCCCCAATGGAGACTGCAGCTGGAGCGCTTCTAGTGGCCTGCTAAGGTATCTGTGGGCTTTTACAGGGGAATGAACCAACCTATGCAAATTGGGGTGGCTTAGACTCACCTGGAAGCGGCAGGGATTGGCCGCCTTCTCCTGAGTTACTAATCTACCTAAGGTAAGTAGGTAAGTAGAAACTCCATACCTATGTAGATTTGGTTGAGTCGGGCACGCTTATTGTGTTATCTTGGGTAAGGTACTGACATATGCATCAGTGCAAATAGTACCTAGCTTAAACTGAGACAATTCAAGGCTGATATTGAACTCGACTCATCTAAAAACTCAAACTAGCGAAGGGTATCAAGAGTAACTTATACGCGAAGCCTACATAAACCGCCAACAATCAATCATACCAGAAACTCATAGACGCCTGCCCCCTTATCCCAAGTGAAATCATCACAAATAGAACTCCAGAATGATCGGATAATAGAGTCGGCCGCAATGCCACCTTCCCTGCACTCAATTGTCCATTAGTGTTCGCCGTCCTCATCTCAGGTGTTCCGTTCCTCAAACTGGACTCCATGCTCTTCTTCCTCGATGCAGCCGGCTTCATCACTCCAGAATCGTCGATGGGCTCGCAGTTCAAGCCCAAAGTCAGGATCATGCGGATCTGCAAAGCTGTATTCGTAATCGAGGGGCTCTTCGTTCCTGTCTTGTTGATTCTCTACCAGATACTCCTTCTCTACGGGGCTCTCGGGCTCAGGAGGTGTCGGGATCGCTGATCCTGTGCTTGGACTCTCCGTAGCGCTGATACCCTCCTCGCTGGAGACAATTGAGTAAGATCTTGACCAAGACCTTGTGACTCTGGCACCTGGTTCGGCGCTGACCAAACGAGCCGGGCCCAGTGAGATCATACTAGCTCTCTTATTGTTCAGATAAGGGTTGGAAGCGCGACGATTCATGGCCCTCTTGGATTCGAACGCCCGTAGCGCTAAACCGCCAAATGCTTTAGAGAAGTCTTCTTCACCATCGCATAACATATAGCCATCTTGGCCTGAGTCGTAGCGACCATCTTCACCTTCTTCAAACAGGAGTTGGTTTCTCTCTAGAACCTCTTGTTGGGTTCGGACTGCGTCTTCCCAGCCATCTCGCAGCTGCTGTGCTAGAGGCTCACTAATACTTTGGGGCACCTTCTCGTGACGCAGTTTGGAGATCACAGATTGCCTGCGCGCCGAGGTCGCCGTAGCCACGGCGTTGTCCACTGACTTTTGTATTGTCTGGGCGAGATCGCGATCCGAGAAAGCCGAGAAATAGCGGATCGTCGTACTGTCACTCAAATGTCGGACGAGATGTCTAAAATTAGAAAGATTGAAATCATTGCCCTCACAGTCAAGACTGTGAAGGGTTTTGTTAGCAGAGATGGCTTCAGCCAGGTCTCCGATGTTCACGTTCAGCAATTGGCTTCGCACGCGAAGGTGCTCCAGCCGTGTGTTGAACCTCAGTCCACTCAAGGCCTTGGAGAATTCTCGTCCAAGACGGCCTTCGTCCAGCTTGGAATCAAACCCAGAGAGGTCAAGGAACCTAATCGTATGGTTATGAGAGAAAAGATCCGAAAGCGCTCTGCAGGCCGTTTCGCTGGCCGAGTCAGGGGTAGCAGTACCCGCCAGGCTCAGGCATTCAATGGTTTGGTTGGCCGTTAATGCCTTCAAAAGTTTGATGTAGCTAGCTTCCAAGGCAAACTCCACCATCTGCACGAAAAGTCCCCAAGGGCCAAAGCATTCGCTGATGACTGCACACAAATCATCTATGCCCTCATCTAAGCGGTTGCCATTGATGTACAATGTAATTTGTCGAGCCTGGCCCATTGCGTAGAACATCTGGGCTATTTGAGCACCAGTCAGACCACATTTGCTCAGACGAAGCACTCTGAGGTTTTCGGAATTCTGTGACGCCAGATATGCAGTCAGAATATCCACAGTTGAACTATTGAGCTATTCGACTTCTGTTAGTTATGAGTCCATGCATGGAATATATGTCGACTTACATAAATGCCGGATAAGTCAAGCTCCTCCAGACTCCATGAGCTCAGTACATGATCCTCAAACAAAGGAACATCAAACGGGAGTCGAGTGTTGCCAGCGATGTTCAGTTTTCTTATAGCTCGTAGTTGACTAAGCGAGTCCCGGATGGGTTCGAATTTGACCGTACCTTGATTTTCGGATGTATCAATATGCTGAAGATTGGCGCCCTGGCCTGGAATTCCGGCCCAGAGTGCAGTAAGACCCTCATCGCCAAGTCCACAATTAGATAGATCGAGTTTCTTCATGTACACCTCATCAAGTACAAGTAAGTTTGCCAGCTCCTCAATGTCGCTTGATGCAATGAGATTGCCAGACATGGTGATGCTGTGGCAAAGACACGCTTGACGCTTCAGCAATAGAAGAATGGGTCGAAGAACCTCGGAACTGACTCTCCGAGCGCCCTCAGGGTCCTTGGAGCGGCCAATGGTGCTTCGTGGACCAAGGATATTTCTCAGATCCATACTTCGGATCGATTCCGATGAGAATGCCAAGGCATGCATCTCTTGACTGAGAACAGAAGACTGCATCAAAATGTCATAATGTTCTTCAGATATCTTGACCCCGTTCAGTGATGTGTAGGCGATGGTGTCGCCGAAATGGGAATAATCCTTTTTTCCTGCGATACCTGATAGATCAATATTGCGGAAGGAGAGCTCCTTGAAGTAACTGTTATAACGCAAAGCTCGGAATAGTGCAAGTAGTTGTAATGTAGAATATGGTTGCGCGCCAGGAGGTAAAAGGCGAAATGCTGGCTGAGAGGGGGTGTTCCATTCGATGGTCCATCTTGGAACCTGGACCTTGAAAGCAGCGCAATATGCGTGCAAACTTCGCTCGAGACCTCCCAAATCATTTCCAGATGTCAACTGAAGTGGCGGAGGAAGGCCTTTGATATCGAATATTGCCTTTTGCAAATGCTGTGGCCACATCGGTTTCAGTTCTCGGTCGACTTTGGTCATCGCCTCGATAACATGTCTGTAATGTACACTGGCAAGCTCGAGCCTGTTCTCACGGCTCAGTGGTAGCCTAGCCCTACGTTAGAACATAAAGTGATAAGTTTGGTGTTGCGAGACTTACCGGAAGCTCATCACAAACCTTTGTTCGTGTGATGCAACAGACGCTCGGAATCGAACGAGTGAGACTGTACCGTAGGACTGTACCTTTACGCGCAGGTCACCAGGGGTAGTCGCATAATCTGCCTTGAGAACTTCGAGGAAATACAACATGGCTGGCCCAATGACGATGTAGAAGGATGAGCCATCCACAAAGTGTTGAGACTCATCAGCAGAATTGGTCTTCTGAGGCGAGCCTATTGTACGCTTGACCACGGGAAAAGTCAATATCTTAGCGGCGTTGGCATTCGAGTCTGGTTCAGTGGTTTCCACAATATGATTGATTCTCGCTTTCAAATTGCCAGGGATCAAGGAGGGAGAAGGAGCTCGCCTATGGCTCACTCTACAAGCCTGTTGAATACTGGCCAGCCAGTCATCCCGGTCCTTAGGCAACATGAAGAACAGATGAGTCTTGGAGTACGCAAGTTTTGGCCACTGGGAGAACCACCATATCTCGACGCCAAATCGAGGACTTGAGCCTTCTTCATTGAAAACGCCAACGATGGATCGCAAGGGTATTTCTATCCGCACGTCTGAAGACGACCTGTGAGAATTGTGATGAGCACTGCTGGGCTTCAGTGTTCCACTGCCCGATTTTATCTGTGGGAAAGCAGCTCTTGCTCCTTCCATACTCCCGAACTTGATCAGACAGGTATCTGTAAGAACTAGATACTCGGCGCGGGCCTTGAGAAGCGAGACATCGGTCTTCAGTGGTCCGTATTGTATAAGCTCCATGGAGGAATAGGGGACTTCAGGAGTAACCGATGGGAATTCCGGGGCGGATGCGCTCATGGGTGAAGCTATCGATACTCGACGATGTATCCTGTCAATCATAGACCCTGACCCTGAATGTGTCTTCTGTAGACGTCGAATGGAGGAAGAGCTTCGAGATGGGCTCTGTGACATGGATTCCATCGAGGAATTGCTAAGAGAACGAAGAGCTTTCGAGAAAACGCGTGGCTTCTTTCCGTCGACATTATCGAATTCCTTATTACCATCGGTTGGAATCGGTACAGGGGGCGTCTTGAGGGTGGGAAGAGTCCTCCTCTTCCACTTTTCGGCGTTCATGTTGGCAGCTCCTGGACGAAAATACCACGAGATTGTCGCTAGCTTTCAAGGCTCGAGGATTGTAGTTCCCCAAATCAGCAGAGATGGAGAAATGGTTCAGTATGTAACGACGGAGAGCATGCCGTCAGGAGAGATGCGCACGACACCACAATCGCAATTCGAAAACAAATGACGGTTCCTTGAAAAGAGGCCGAAAACGATATAGAGATGTGAGCCGTGGACTGGGTGACAGGGTCGTCTCGACGTCAAGATGTCTCAGTTCATTCGGCTACACTTATGCAATGTCGCAAAATATTGAACGAGTCAAGCTGAAGGGAGCCCCCGCATGCGTTGTCGTCAGAGCCAAGAGTCAGTGGGATGTGGATGTAGATGCGGCTGGCGTCGAATCGGTTGTTGAATCCTAATATTTTGAGTTTGGCGGTGGTAGAGCGTTGTAGGAGAATGGCCGAGGAATGTGCTTAGAGGCTGAGCGCCATGTATAACTAGTTCTAGTTCGGCCGGAGATGTACTTGATGGGTAATATGTACTGTAGATACTGCAGACAGTCACGCAAGACAGAAGTCCTTGGAAGAGGAGGATGCAAAGACCGGTAGAGGCAAATGGAGCGTGCGTGGAGGGAGTTATCACGGTACGAGCTGAAATTTCGATCGGATAATCGGCGGCGAGGGAATGAATCAGAGGCTTTGATGAGACCAATATTCAAGATGACGTCGTTGTGAGGCAGAAAAGACGGGCCAGCTCGGTGAGGAGCAAAGAAACATGTGAGATCTAGATCACAGTCGCAGGCATGCTGATATACTGCCAAGCACGGGGGTTTTGAGGGCAAAGGCGATGCCCAGCAACGCAGAGCGGGAGAAAAGTCGTCGAGACGAGAGCCAGCAGGAGGAGGCTAGAGACTTTAACAATACGAGGCGAGTGAGCATAAGCTTTGGATCCGGTGGCCCCGGAGACGACAAGGGGAAGAAGAGCGAGAGACAGAGTCGTAGGCCGAGCCTTTTAAGGAAGAAGAGGATGAAAAATGAGACAAAAGAGGCGCCCGGAGTGGTGATAATGTATGGATATCTCGAGTCACGGGCCAAGGATAGGAGCTGGCAGACGCCGGAATAGCGATGGATATAGAAGAGGATGGTGCAGGAAAGAAATAGAGAAGGGAAGGGGTTGACTACCTAGGATCAATTCCAGAGGAAAAGTCAAAAAAAAAGTCTCCAAGGTCGAAAGTCGAAAGGAAAGGAAAGGAAGGAAAATGGAAGACCAAAGAAAATAAGGTAAGGTAGTCCATACAATCATAGTCCGTAGTAAGGTACCTATGGTCTGAGGTCGGGTTGGATCTCACATCCATGGATCCCATCCATCAATTGTCGTCGTCATAAGGACTGCTGCGGCCGGGGGGTTTTTTTTTTAGTGCAGGACCACCCATGAACACATTGGATCTGTCTGTGCATACGGACTTGCAGTTGGGTCAAACGGCCAAAGCTCCACTGAACTTATAGGGAGGTAGCTACGTAGGTAGGTAGTTGGCAAATCTCCAACGGGCGGGTAGCCACCTAATGGAAAAGAAACAAACTAAAAAGCCTCTTTCATCTCTAAGAGGAAATCCCTGTTCAACCGGACGCTTTCACCCAGCACAAACAAGGACTAACGCGTAGTAGATTAGATCTCGATAGGCAAAGCCAATTGAATGAACCAACCCAAGGATGCGCCTTCGTCACCCTGCGACTTACTGGTCCTCGGCTGAATATGGCCGCAGGAAAATGTCAAGGGGTGAGGGCACCCCGGCCCCTGGGCCTGGCATTTCGGGGATGAGAAGAATCAAGGCGCGTGCGTGTCTAGACGTGGGCATGGATGGCGTGGTCCAAGATTTGAGACGGAGTGTGTGCTGTACCGAGTAGATAAACAGGAAATGGCTGCTCAAACCAAGACGCTCTTATGCACATCTCACTTTCTACTACGTGTAAGCTGTAAACCGCAACTAAACGTTTGGTCTCTGATGACCCCCAGAATGCTCTTCCGAGGATGATAATTGCCATCCATGACGGGCAATGGGCATGGCGTGGTGGGTGGTTATGATGATGCTGAAACCCATCATTATTTCGGCTCTTGATGTTGGGTTTGTTCACGACGAGGCCAATTATCAAATGCGCGGGGTACCCTGCCATGCCCTGGTAATGCATGCAAATGTGTGTGACAATGCTAATTGACGGTCAGTGTTCGCGGCCAGATTCATCAACAAGTGCTCGTTTCAGACTTTCAGCTGCCATGGTTTGATTGTACGGATAGCCCCATCATCAATCATCCAATATGACGATACTGTACTCCATAGTTGATGGGACTTTGAAGTTTGCGGCCCTTCCCTTAGGTACTACTTACTATTCCATCTTCCATCAAAACCGTCCATTTCGCTTCAAGCCCAGCTTCACTCAGTAAATTCCTAGGTCTTCATGGCCCCGAGATTCTGCACAAGAATTGCGGCTTGTGTGCTTGTATTCGTACGTTGGTGGAGCTGCCGCCCAATGCCCTGGCTCCAGCTCACCAAGCAGGCCAGTCCTTTGATCCTTTTGGCATATCAACATCGTATTCATTGATCTCGTGTCACCTGTAGCTCTCCTTCTTTTCCCCCGACTGTCGTGCACTCTGACAGGATCTCGTGCTGAGCAAAACCTCTGTTCTGCATAATCATTATCTGCCGTATTGCCGGACGCCGCATCAACTTACGAGCTTTTGCAACCCGCGTAGTCGCAGTTCACAAGCCTAACTAATAAGTACCTACATAGGTAAGCTAGGCGAACAAGGCTTGCTTGATAGGGCATCATGGAGCTTGCGATTGGGGTGCATCCAAGCCACCCGCTAGACGATGCAGCCTCCTCGTTCAGGATAAGCTCCAGCATGATGAACTCCGATCCACCTGTATCTTGAGGGATGGGCCGTTCTGGTACTTCCATCTATAATAGTCTTAGACAAACTTGCGTACTGGCACAGGAGAAGGTGAGACTGAAGCTTGGATATCTGAGTGCTCCAGGCAATGTGCTTGACCGTCCAGTCTAATACAGCCCGCCATTGCCAGCAAAAGTCATGCTATTCTCAGGCCAATGGCCGGCGAGTCCGTGAGGCTTTAGGACGGCACTGCAACGGTCGTATTGAATCTACACTTGCAGGAGCTAAGTTAGGCAGTGTTCCATCCACAGAGGCCCCTCTAGCCCCTGTCGAGAGACCCTTGACGGCCTGCACTGCAGTCCGCAGCACCTCATGGATCATGTCATGTGGGTTTTGATGCTCGGCACGAACGAACGACACCGGCTCCAATGTTAGCTGGGGGAGGAAAGAAAACTCAGGACCTTGATGATTAATGACAAAAAGGCTTAGGTGATCTAGCATAGGTTTGTAATATCTTTGGTCAAGTTTATTTTTACACCTTATATCAAGGTCTGATACTTTCTTGCTCCCTGAGCGTTAGGTACTCTAAAATAAAATAAAAAACCAACGCCCCCACTGATATCCATGCTTGATGGGCGATTACTGCGCTCCATAAATTCAGGGACCAGACTATAATAAAAGCTGCCGTCCTCCGTCATCTACCTGAGTAGTGATACTCTAATTCATGGCAGTTCCCCTGTTTGTGGATAACTCAGTCACCATCCCCCGCTGACCGCTCAATTGCATACCTTGGAGACACGTGGATAAGGAGGTTGTTTGAGGCTGAGGTCCAGTGTATACTGACCTCGACAAGGGGAGTTGAGATTCGACATAGACCGCTTACAAATATTTGGACAATTTTAGTTAGAACCTTGGAGCCTTACTGAACTATATTGAAAGTTACTGGAAACCCTATACACAGTCGACCGATATTCTGCAACTGTGTTATTTCCACCTGTTCGATTTGGCGCACCGTCTACAAGAATTCTACCCTTGAAGGCTTTCATGCCCGAGGTGGTACTGGTAATCAGGAGCTCAATTGAACTTGTGGTAAATCTTGCAGCACTCTGTATACCTAGTCTCTCGAGTAATTATCGCGTGAGACAACAGATAAGAGGCTTGCTTACTGCCAATTCCAGACAACGAGGTATGTCCGAACGACGGCTGGCAGCAGATATGTTCAAATATAGGATACCTGTCCCACAAGATGTTATCTGACGAAAAAGAGCTGTTTAGTGATGCGAATTTCCACTGAAGATGATGCGTCATGGTATTCTAATTTGAGGCTCTTGATGCTTTGCTGCGTGTGCTTTCAACATGTAGGCTGTCTATTCGTTGATATTCCTTACTTTGGTCTTGGATACAGCCTCGTGCATTTGCTAAGGTTCTGATGAGAGCATCCTCTGCACCTTCGAATTCCTCTCGATGTAAGTTGATTCAGTAATGATAAGTATTGTTGTGACAGTGGTTATTCTCAACCCATAGTATCTCGGTAATCATAATGTCATGCTCAAGACCGTATCAAGAGCTTGTCCTTGTTGTTTGGCTTAGTCTGGCATGATGAATCTAGGTGAATTCGAAATAGATTGTATTGTGCTGTTGGAAATTCCATCATGAGAAGTAACAAAGTTAAGGCTCTGATCCGATGGGGTTAATAATGTATGGCATTACGTGATACCAGAAATTGGCGATATGAGGCCCTCTATAGTTCCTGTGTTTAGATAATTGTCCATACCCGGTTAAGAGTTCAAGTAGTGAGATGATAAATAAATCTCTCAATTTACACAAATTCCGAGGTACGGTAGTTCTGACGACCACTTGAGGTCCGAGGAAGATATCCCTCCTTCAACTACTAAGGTACTAAGTTAGATCTCGGTAAGTAGAGGGGCACGACCAAACTACCGTAGGGAAGTAAACTGCCTATACTGAGATATAGCTGTATGGTCTACGCTAGCTTGTATTAGGTGAGCTTTGCCGTGACGTCTATAACTTAATAGGAAGGGACATGATCTACGTCAAGGAGTAATACAACACAAGGCACATTACCTGCCTACCTTTTACCGTATATGAATCTGCCATCTTGTATTTTAACTTGACAACTTCGCACTGATTTAGCTCCGAGAGTTTTATCTGCTCGTGATACTCTGCAATTGGCATCAACAGCCATAGTCTGGCCAATCAGATCTATCAATGCTCATCGATAATTGTTCTCACTATCAATCGGTATTTTCTACCGCTTCACCGTCCCCGCCGTCTGACCGCCTTCCCAAACAAGCAAAATCTTCCATCAGCCATCAGCGATTTCGGAAATCGGCCTTCGGTTTCCATTTTTTCATACTAGAGCTCCCCCCCTCATCCTCTTCCTTTAAACCGTCAAACGCCTCAGCTTTCTTTTGCACCCCGCAAAGGCAAAAGAAGAAGCAAATTACTGCCTTTTGTGCCTGGATACGGTATATATATATATACCTACACGCTTTCGTACAACCTCACACGAGCTCATTTGCAAGGTACAATTGCTCAGCCGAGAGCAATACAACAAATAAACAGAGCTTCACCTCCTAGTTGGTTTCCAAGGCGGGGATCCCCAAAGCAAAGCTCCACCATGTCTTCTAATGGCGACAACCACTCGCTCTTCGCGAGGCACTACATCGATTATGTCTACGCCCCTGGCCTGCTCCTCGTCGTTGGCACTCTTATCGTTAAGAAGGAATGGGCCCCTTGGGCTCTTCTTGTCGCCGTAGTATTCGGCATTTACAACTTCATGGCCTTCCGTAAGTTGCCGCCAGGTGGAAATCTCCCCCAAGTCAATGTCGACTAACTTGGAATCGCAGAGGTCAAGACAACTCTTAAGCCCGATGTCTTTCAGGAGTTCGAGCTCGAGGAGAAGACCATTGTCTCTCACAATGTCGCCATGTATGCCGCCCCGTCCTCGTTCTGTTCAGTATACTGATCTCACAATAGCTACCGCTTCAAGCTCCCCAGCCCCAAGCACATCCTCGGTCTTCCCATCGGCCAGCACATCTCAATTGGCGCTCCCTGCCCCCAGCCCGATGGTACTACCAAGGAGATTGTTCGTTCCTACACTCCCATCTCGGGTGACCACCAGCCCGGCCACGTCGACCTCTTAATCAAGTCTTATCCTCAGGGCAACATCTCCAAGCATATGGCCTCTCTTACCGTGGGTCAGACCATCAAGGTCCGTGGCCCCAAGGGCGCCTTTGTCTACACTCCCAACATGGTTCGACACTTTGGTATGATTGCTGGCGGTACTGGAATCACTCCCATGCTCCAAGTCATCCGCGCCATCGTTCGTGGCCGAGCTGCCGGAGACAAGACCGAGGTCGACCTCATCTTTGCCAACGTTACTGCCCAGGATATCCTTCTCAAGGAGGACCTCGACGCTCTCGCTAAGCAGGACTCTGGTATCCGCGTTCACTACGTCCTCGACAAGCCCGAGGAGGGTTGGACTGGTGGCGTAGGCTACGTCACTGCCGACATGATCGACGTAAGTTCTCACGCCCTCAACTTTACTATTTTCAGCGACTGACCATGTTCTAGAAATATCTTCCCAAGCCTGCCGATGATGTCAAGATTCTTCTGTGCGGTCCTCCTCCCATGATTAGCGGTCTCAAGAAGGCAACAGAGAGCCTTGGCTTCAAGAAGGCCCGTCCTGTCAGCAAGCTTGTTGACCAGGTCTTTGCCTTCTAAGCATACCAATTTCTCCAGCCTCATAACCTGTGCCAATTCCTTACTCCTCTCGACAAGGAACCATACAGGGCCCATCAATAGCAATGTAAAACCAGCCAGCTCATATATATATATATACAGAAAATGAGCGTACAAGAGACGGAATGATACGTAGAGTCTGAAATTACAGGACACGGCCGCTGAGGAGGCGCACATCCTGGGGATAGATGAAGAACCACGACACGTGAAGACATGTCAATTCACGTTAGTTGTATACCACAATTTATTCGCTTAATCTCAAGTATCATCTCTGTCGAGGTACACCAGTCTAAATGACTAATTGTAATGAACTCGCTTTCCATTCATCCCTACGCCATGATGGGAAACCCATCTAACTTATGATACAAATAATCCCAACCGGAGGGGATCCTTTTTCAGCTTATATTAGCAAAGTTACATTCTTAATTATCGACTTGTGGTTCCTTTCACTCGTCTTCGTCTGCGTCGGCCATGCTGGTATCTGCAGCAGGACGAGACTCATCACCAGATGCTTCCACAGGTGCATCCCCATCCTCATTGTCCTCTTCGTCACTGTCAACGACACGTCCACGACGAGCTCGCTTGTGCTGTTGGCGCGGAGCGATCTCTTCCTCGTCTTCGTCTTCGCCTTCCTGGTTGGCGCGGTCGTCGACCTCCATCTTGTCATCATCGGCAACCTTCTCCTCAGCCTCAGATAGAGGAGTATCTTCGCGATCGATGTTTCTCTCATCACGCTCGAGTTCATCATCTTCGTTCTCGTTCTCTTCGTCGCTGTCAACAACAATCTCGGCCGACTTGAACTTGGATGATTCTTTCTTTGTCAGACGACGGCGCTTCTTTGTACGTTCCTCTTCTTCCTCAGACTCATCGTCTTGACGATCACTCTTCTTCTTCTTCTTTCCTCCTGATCTCTTGGGCTTTGATTCTCCCGAGGCCCTTGGAGCGGTTTTCCGCTTTCGTTTTATCTTCTCCCCCGTCTCGCTATCAGTCGTCATTTCGGCCTCGGCGCGAGCCCGTTCCTCTTCAGCGCGTTTTTCAGCCAGGGCCTTATCTTGCGCAGCAATCTCTTCACGTTCTTTCCGAATCTTTTCCTGTCGCTCCCGTTCTGCTTCCAAAGCCTTTTGACGAGTTTCTTCACGGCGACGGAGCTCGGCCTCTCGTAGCTCTCTGGCTGCCTGTATTTTCTCCTTATTCTTCTCCTCCCACTCTTTCTGCTTACCGATGGCTCGTTCAAGCTGTTTACGCAAGGTGTTACGGGCCATGTTTGCACGCTGCTCGACATCGTGCTTAGGGTAAGGGGTTTGCGGATGCGTCGCGATCTCATCCAGTGACGCGATAGCAGCCTCGAGGCCCTCGGCGGCCTTTTCAAGCTGCTCTGTCGAACGCTTGTTCTCTGGTAATCCTTGGACCATTGTAACAAGCTGGATTTGCACAAAAGCCACGTTGAACTTGTAATGCATCTGTTCAGGAGCAACCTCGAGAGCCTGTCGATTAGGAGTAAGCATATGTACAAAGTACGACGAAGTATGAGAGGGGGCCACTGACCTTCTGCGCACACTCAAGCGCCTTAATGTGTGCATCCACATCACGTTCGGCCCGCCCACGGTTCAACCATGTTCGACCCAAACAAGCGAGGATTGTTGCATCGTTGGCCTTTCCATCTTTGGAAAGCGCAATCTCATAGTGCTCAATCGCCTTTGAGTATTGTCTGAGCTCAGCATATATGTGTCCCAGGTTAACATAGAGGTGAGAGTCCCTGATAGTTTCTCGGACCTTGTTGAAGATAGCCAGTGCCGCCTTGTAATCCTTCTTGTCCTCGACAAGAGCAATGGCCACACCCTGCGCAGCATAAGCGTTCTTTGGATCCAGCGACAGCGCCTTGTCAAAAAACTCAACAGCCTTGCCGTAGGTTGCACTTCGTTTTTGTTTTTCCGAGTCCGATTCACGGCGCATCTCTCGTGCCTGCATGAGATACAGGTTACCCATGCCCACGAGAGCGTGTCTATCATGTTTGTCATAGTTTTGGAGCGTATGCTTGAAATGGCGGAACTCATTGTCCTCACCCAGGTTGGCTGGGCGTTTCCTTGAGCCAACTCGGCCCAGATACCAGCCGTACAAGGCCCGGACCTCCAAGTCGGTATTGTTCTCCTGGTACAACTTGGCGACGGCGTCGGGACCCTCCTTGTTTGGGTTCTTCCTGAGTTTGATGTAGGCAAGTCTGGCGCGAGCATCCGTGTAATCGTCGTGGCGAGCCAAGAGACTTTCGTACACCTCGACAGCCTTGTCTGTGAGACCTCTAGATTCGTAGCTTCGAGCCAAGTTGAAGCTGATTGTGGATACCAAGGCATCTGTGTCCATCTCAGGGTCCTTCTCGCCAATCTTCATGCATGCACCTAGCGCTGCCTCAAACAGGTCACTCGCTAGCTCATGTTTCTCAGCTTGTGAGTGGAAACAGCCGATGTTGTTAAGTAATTGAGGGGGCAGCGACTTGCGAAGCGCAGCCTTGATTTCAGCCTCATCAGTAACATCTTCAGGTCGTTCAGAGGCCGGGACCTGGTCCAATTCTAGTTGCTCGACTTGTTGCAAGCATTGCAGAGCTTTGTCAGGGCGATCCGTCTCATACAGGCGTGCCAAGTTGAGGAGAACTGAGGCATCTGGCGATAATGCCTTCTTCGGGTCCTTCCAAGCATTCCGTACGCCCTCAAGAAGAGCGGTTGCTTTCTTGAGTTCAGCAGACTTGTCCTCCTTGCTGTCGCTGACCTGGTTAGCGAAGACCTCCTCGGCGTAAAGCGTGCCAAGGAGAATCATAGCCTCATGGTTCTTGGACTGTTGAATCATCTTTTCCAAACGAAGCTTGGCTTCTCCCAAGTCATTTTTCAAAACTGAGAGCTGAGCAACACCAAATTTAGCAGGAAGATAGCCCGTCTCAGTACCTCCGCGAGCTTCATCGGCACGGCGATAGTAATCCGTCGCACGCTCCGTATCACCGTCATAATGCTCTTTTCTCGCAAGCATGTACCAACCATCACTGGCAATGGCATTGACGTCTGTGTATTGGATAGCTTTGTGCGCCAGCTTGTCGGCATTGTCCCACAACTTTCGAGATAAGAAGTAACCGGCAAAAGTCGAGCAGGTAAGGGGGAGGTTTTTGTCAAGCTTGAAAGACTTCTGCGTGTATTCCGTCATGGCCTTCTTGTAGAGCTTCAGGAATTCGTCGCTGTTGACTGGTACATGACCGCTCGCATCCAGGTAGTAGAGACCGAGGAGAATGTTGGCAACCTTTGAATCAGGGTTGATCTCAATACACCTCTCCCAAGCCATCTTAGCGTCATCCTTGAAACCAAGCTGCCAGAAACAACAGCCAATTCCAATTCGGGGATCCGGGTCAACCAAGTCAGGCATCTTTTGCAGAACATCCTGGTAAATTGTGAGCGACTCGGGGTACTTGTGCATTGAAAATAGAGCACGAGCTTTTCCCATCAGTGCAAGCATGTTTTTTCCCTGGGAGACTCGCAGGGCATCGTCGAAGGACTTCACGGCAGTCTTAAGGAGCTCGTGCTTCTCGGAACCGATGCCTCCAGTAGTTTTGGACGGTGCCTGCAAAGAGGCTCGTAGAAGGAGGAGAACGCCGCGGGCGAGAAAGATGGGGGGGAACGATGGGTTGAGTCGAGCGGCATCGTTCAGGGAGGACGTCGCGAGCTGAAGATAATACTCCTTTGTCTTGGCATCAGACACAGAGGCGCCCTCTGGTGCGACACGGGGAGCCTCTCTGCTCTTCCACAGATACATCCAACATAGACAACAGATCATGCTGACTTTATCGCGCGGGTTGGAACTGTTGCTTTGGATGGCGCTGCCGCCTCGCTGGAGCATCTCGATGGCATGATCGATCTTGTGTTGTTTGGCATAAGCTAGAGCGACGGTCATCCAGTAGGTTTTGGCGGCGCGCTCGTTCTCGAAGAGGGTACAGAGTTCGGTGGGGTCATCGACGAGGTCCTCGAGGTCGATTTCGACAGCCTCATCTTCCTGGTCACCTTGCACGGGAATGTCGATGGCGGAGGGGATGTCAGTAAATCGGATACTGACCGGCGCGGACCGTGTTCCGCCATTGACACCATTCGCGGCGGCTGTTTGTGAAGAGGACATTGTGGTTAATGAGTGGCGTGAGGATAAAAGAGTGGTGCTGTTCGTTCGGGAAAGAAAAAAGTTGGTTCGAGGAACGCGTCGCTCGGAGCTGGTAGCAATGCGCCTCGAGTTAAAGGAGGATCAGCTCATCGAGTGGTTCAAAGACCAAGTGACATAATCAATCGCAGAATCTGAGCGAGCCTGTGTGAGATTATCTACGCGAGTGAGAGGAGGGCGGGTTGTGATGATGGCGTATGAAGTTTTGGGCGTATCAACCTGGCCTTGTTGCATTCGCAGGATGAAAGAGAATCTGAGAAGCTGCACCCAGGCGTCCCAGGTCTTGCAATGCGGTACGTACTTCAGTGCATATTAGTGGGACGAGGGCAACTCGCTGATTGGCCAATGACTTACACGGCGAAATCTCCAGCTTCCATTGAGGTGATCACAACCTACGAGATAGTCAGGCTCTTTAATACTAATTTTAATTTAAGAAACATGAGCTAATAGTTGTATTATAGTATTTTATATGTATATTGCTACTTGTTTTTCTGCAAATAGGCCTGTTTATGCCTTTGTAGACTACTATTATAATAACGATTTACTACATCTACTATAATTAAACAAATAAAGGCAGTACCTTTTTTTTTCTATAAGTCTCTATATCACTGATTATTCTGTCTTGTATTTCATGGCTCCAATCAACGTCCTATGTACTCGGTTCATAGACTTCGTGAGCCAGAAAAGAGCATGTTCCTATGCAATACATTTCCCTCTGTTCATGCTTCTCGAGCATCACCATATCGTCATGTACGGCATCACAATCCCTATACCCGCTCCAGCCTCTCTATTTCAGGTGTCAAATACTGATGTTTCTATTACTTCCAACGTTCACAGGCCCAGGGCGCTGGCCCGGTGAACACTGGGAAGCTGGCTGACAGTGTCAGCCAACTTTGACAATGATGAGTTCTCACGCTCAGGTGTCCATGTCCCTCCTAGAGGTTCAGATATAGTTTTCATTCGAGGCATCTATCCTCGCTTATTCTCTTCCTCCATGCCTTCAATAAGTCATAGGAATGATATCATCTTCTTCGTCCTTGCCCATCCCCAGGAGGACTCTTCCCAACTTCGTCACCCACTCAAGTTTGCGAGGTTCAATCAGTCCTTTCTCTTAGGTACAGAAAAGACAATCTGCAAAGCTTCGGTGCGATGGCCCCTGTTCCTCCTGTCAACAAGGTGGGCATCGCCTGGCCCAACACAATGAGCCTTTATGTTCGGGGTCACAAGTGTTTGGGTTGGGACTGCCTGACTCCCTCTGAACAAGCAGGTATCATCACCAGTGCTACAGTCATCTTGATCGTTCTTCTCTTTGCCTACATGTACTACCTTGGGAGAATAACGACAGCTCACCAGGAAATTGTGCTCCGCCGCCAACGGAGGCGTAGAAGACGCTCGTTTGCCCTCGCCCCGACTGTTTCACTAGTACAACTACCTCCTGTTCCGAGATTCCCAAGCCAACGGGTATCATATCAGCCTGTGCTCTATCACCCCCCTCTCGCTCCAGTTGCCCTCCCGCATCTTCAGGGTCCTTCAGGAGTGATGCCTCAGCAGCAGATCCCAGTATTTCTACCTGTTCAGCCAACTACATACGTTCAAGCACAGCCAGTATTTCAACCTACGACTCGCCAGAATGAGCCAGTCCGACCAATGCAGCGTTCCGGGTCATGCCCAGCTTCTATGTCTTCGAGCGGTTTACCCCCTCGTCATCCTTCGTGGCGTCAGCGTCTCCGTCGAGCATTTGGGCTTCCTCTGGGAAGAGCTTCGACCGTGAGCAGCGAATCAGTTCCCGGAACCCATACCATACCACAGCCTCAGCCTCAGCCTGAAGGCTCTCATCCGGAATCAAACGTATACAAATCTACGGATAAACAAACAGAGGCTCATGAAGCACCTCGCCCCAGCCAAAACCTTGGGCATCATAGTAGTCCCTCGGATCACTCTGGGGGAAGTGACAGGAGCGACACAGCGGGCAGTGATGGAATCCGGTCGCCAGGCTCTGCTGCAGCGACAGTTCATAGTGACGATTACGATCTAATCTCCAATGTGCAACCACCACATACTCATCAGAACGCATCCGACGGGCAAAAATCTCGCTCACACACAAATCTGTCAGACGCCAATGATAGCAACCTGTCAGATTATCACAACCCTTTGGTCATGCTGCCTCTCAGACCCCCTTTCAAGCCCATGGAAAGGCAACCGATTCCCAAGTCTGAAATGTTGGACGCTCGACAGCATATTGACCAACTCGAAGTTGTGATGCCTGGGTAGGGTACGCTCGTATATAAGATTCATATAGTACTAACATACCATCAGGCGAAAATCTCGTGCTTGTACGCCAACATTGTCCCGTCAGTCACCTACTAGGACATACCATCCTGAGTGTGAGCAGCACCACCGAGGTCGTGAGATGCACAGAAGAAATTGTGACAACACGTCAGTTTTTGGGTTCGCATTCTTTGCTTTGATTGGCACTGATCTATTGACTTAGACAACCCAATGCAAACTACATGACTGAAGGCATTACTGGCCCTTCAACACCTCAGCCCACTCATCAAGGGGGCGGCATCTACTAGCCATGTGCTTGAGACATGCGGCTTGTGAGTCTATAACATTTGGTTTCGGTTGGCTTAAAAGAGTAGAGTTGCAAGTTATTGAACTCCGTGATCTAGTAAGGAGATACTAGATCTTCTTGCAGGGATGTGTTGGCAGCCAATGCACAATTACTAGGTCATCAGTAACAGGATGGTTGGTGTATATTTGACTCTATGTAACGGTCAACAACCATTGGATTTCCCTTGACAGCCACACCCGAAGTCGGCTTGGTCCAGCAGGGCTCCGCGGAGGTCACAAGCAACCAACTTTCCACTTTCCATTTCCTATGCTGTTGGCCAGGTCTCTGGTAAAACAAAGAGCCAAAGGAAACTAGTCTCGAGGTTTAGTAGACTCGGAGTAAAATTACCTCAGTCTTTTTGTCACCAGGGTAAATATCACTACGTACCTATTTATTTGTATATGAAAAGCGACGCCAAGATGCGAAATACCATCACGTGCCCACCTGCAGATCAACTACCCTATACTGGCCCTCCGCTCTCGGAGCTCCATAGAAATTTCCTGTGTGACGCATTGAAAGCCACAAGCCAAATTCATTCATTCTTAAATGGCCTCAGACCGTCGCTCTGTTACATCTGGGGACGACATATCGAGAGTTTGAATTGACCAACGCCCTTGGCCGCTCAATCTCTTCGCATCATTCATTCATTGGCTGTAACTGCCAGGAATTTCCCCTGCATTGTGTACAAGTTGAGCCGGCACAATGTCACTACCTGACCCTACTGAAGATCTCGACTGGGGAGGCTACATTGGAGGCATTCATGAGATATTCCACAAGAATGCCCTGGCTCATCCTAACAGGCTTTGTGTGACAGAGACTGTGACCTCGAAGTGGGTTGATGATGTCCCCCTGCATTGAAACATGTCGTAATTGCATCAGTCGCTAACAACGCATGCAGGGCGCCAACAAGAACCTATACCTATCGCCAAATTGATGAAGCAAGTAACAACATCGCAAATTACTTACGCGACTCCGGCATCCAGAATGGAGACGTAGTCATGATCTTTGCGCACCGCTCAGTTGAATTGGTCTGTGCATACATGGGGACCCTGGCGGCTGGTGCTATCGTCACTGTCCTTGATCCTCAGTACCCTCCGCAAAGACAACAAAGTATGGCATACACCGGACGAGGACGGAAATCAACTTCAGCTAACGTACCATACCAGTCTATCTTCAAGTTTCCAAGCCCAAGGCGCTCATCTCCATTCGCAAGGCTACGGAGGAGAGCGGGTAAGGCCAACCCCAACTCCTGATGACCCGCGAGCTCCCCCCGATTAACGTCTTGACACAGTCCTCTTGCTCCTCTTGTCCAAAAGTGCATTGATGATGAACTTGCCATTAAGATCAAGATCCCAGACCTCCGCTTCACCGACGATGGCGAGTTGATTGCGGGCGAAGGCAGTGCTGATATCTTCGCCAACGTAAAGGAGAGGGCCTCAACACCTCCCGACGTGCTCATTGGACCTGACTCTAACTGTACGCTGTCGTTCACGAGCGGAACGCAAGGATTGCCCAAGTACGAGTTTTTCTTTTCTCGTCGCTCCAGCTTGCTAAGAGCTTGAACCTTTATTAACGTTTAATAGGGGCGTGCTTGGCCGTCATTACAGTCTAGCAAAGTATTTCCCGTGGATGGCTGAGAGGTTCGGTCTCTCATCAGAAAGCGTATTCGCCTGCCTTTCCGGAATAGCCCATGACCCAATTCAGCGAGGTGCGGGATTCATTCACCATGTGTTGAACAGCTGTGACTAACTCTGACCTCAGATATCATGACGCCTCTGGCCTTGGGCGCAAGCCTAATCCTGCCCGCCAAGGAGGATATCCAGCACGTAAGGCTGAGCGAATGGATGAGAAAGTGGTCACCAACAACAACTCACCTTACGCCTGCCATGGGACAGATTCTGGTTGGTGGCGCTACAGCGCAGTTTCCTAGCCTGCGCCAGGTCTTCTTTGTTGGTGACGTCCTCACTACTCGCGACTGTAGGAGTCTTCGTCAGCTAGGTCCCGCCTGCACCATCATCAACATGTACGGAACCACAGAAACTTCTCGCGCTGTATCCTATTTTGAGGTTCCTTCCGCCCAGGAGGACCCTGCAGCCCTGGACTCGCTCGGCGACTCTATCCCCGCTGGCTGGGGCATGAAGGGCGTCCAGGTATTGGTTGTGGATCGAGAAGACCACACCAAGATCTGTCCGATCGGTGTGGTTGGAGAGATCTATATCCGCGCTGCTGGTCTTGCCGAAGGATACCTCAATGATTCCGAGAAGAACAAGGAGAAGTTCATCGATAACTGGTTTGTTGATAACAAAAAGTGGGTGGAGGCGGACGAGGCCAACGATAAGGGCGAACCTTGGCGCAAGTACTACAAGGGGCCGCGAGACAGACTTTACGTCACAGGTGACCTTGGAGAATATCGACCAGATGGGGCTGTGCGTGTCCTGGGCCGTATGGACTCACAAGTTAAGGTGGTCAACGATTGATTCCATTGTACGTTTTTACAAAGCTAACTCTGACAGATCCGTGGATTCCGCATTGAACTCAACGAGATTGATGCGAACCTTGGTGGCAGTCCTCTGATCAGAGACTGCAAGACACTGGTTCGAAGAGATCGTAATGAGGAGCCGACACTTGTCAGCTACATCGTCCCTGAGATCGCTGAATGGAAGCGTTGGCTTGAGACTCAGGGCCTCCAGGATATCGACGAGGAGGGTGTAGAAATGGGACCCTGTAATGTCTACCTCAAGAGGTTTCGCCGTATCCAAGCCGAGGTGCGAGACCACCTCAAGTCTCGCTTACCGGCGCACTCCGTTCCTTCGATCTACATTGTGTTACAGAAGCTGCCTCTGAACCCGAACGGAAAGGTTGACTCTCCTAATCTTCCTTTCCCCGATGCCTCTCTCATGACAGAGGATGCTTCGGAAGAGGATCTGAAGAGCTGGGAGAGCCTATCTGAGACTGAAAAGACTATTGCGACACAATGGTCAACCCTAATCCCGGGTTTGAACGCCAAGATGGTCAGGTATGATTCCACTGATAGTTCACACATCTACCATTTAAATACTGACACTCGATTTCCAGGCCGGACTCAAGTTTCTTCGACTGCGGTGGCCACAGTCTTCTTGCCCAGCAACTGTTACTTAACATTCGCAAGGAACTGCGTGCTGATGTCACCATCGGTGTTCTCTATGCAAACCCCACTATTCGCGGCCTGGGCAGCGCAGTCGACAGTCTTCGCAGCGGCCAGGCTGTCACAGTCGACCATTCCAACGATAATGTTTACTCTGACTCCCTCGATGAGCTTACCAATACCCTAGACGCGAAGTACCAAAGCGCGAACCCCGATGCTCTGGGCCCTTCTAACGGCGCCACTTTCTTTCTTACCGGGGCTACTGGCTTTCTCGGCGCATACCTAGCCAAGGATATCCTCGACAGAAAGAACACCAAGCTGATCGCTTGTATCCGAGGAGCCAAGGACCTTAGGTTTGCAAAGGAGCGTCTTGTAAGATCTCTCAAGGGCTACGGTCTCTGGCAAGACTCTTGGACTGATAGGATCTCCTGCGTTATTGGTGATCTCTCTAAGCCTCGTCTTGGCCTTGATGATGCTAGCTGGAAGCACGTCGCTGATACAGCTGATGCATTTATCCACAACGCTGCGTACGTTCACTGGATCGCTCGTTACGAACAGATGATGGGGCCGAATGTTCTCTCTACTATCGACGCTATGAAGCTCTGTAATGAGGGCAAGCCCAAGCTCTTCTCATTCGTTTCCTCAACCTCGACCCTCGACACCGACTACTACATCAACCTGTCCGACGCCCAGACAGCTACAGGCCGGGGCGCCGTTCTCGAGTCCGATGACTTGCTCCCCAACCGCACCGGTCTAGGAACCGGCTACGGGCAAACCAAGTGGGTGTCTGAGCAACTCGTCCGCGAGGCCGGCCGCCGTGGTCTCCGCGGCGCAATCGTCCGACCAGGCTACATCCTTGGCAGCCGCAGCAGCGGTGTCTCGAACACCGACGATTGGATCGTACGCCTCTTGAAGGGCTGTTGCCAGCTTGGTGCTCGTCCTCGCATCATCAACTCGGTCAATGCTGTCCCTGTCGATCACGTCGCACGTGTTGTTGTCGCTTCGACGCTGAACCCTCTCCCTGGCATGAACGTGGTGCACGTTACTGCTCACCCCCGTCTGCGGATGAACGAGCTCCTCTCTGCACTAAGTTACTACGGTTACGAAGTACCCGAGGTTGACTATGACATCTGGAAGTCGCAGCTGGAGGAGTTTGTGTCGGCCGGAGCCGTGGAGAAGGATCAGGAACAAAACGCATTGATGCCGCTATTCCATATGGCTACTGCAAATCTCCCAAGCACTACTCGTGCTCCTGAGCTAGATGATAGGAACGCCGTGGCTGTTCTTAGGGCCGATGCAGACCGCTGGACAGACATTGACGATAGCGCAGGAGACGGCATTTCTCGTGAGGATATCGGTAGGTACCTTCGTTACCTTGTTGAGATCAAGTTCATGGCCGCACCCACGGGTAGAGGACGTAAGCTGCCCGAGATTGACACCTCGATCGCCGAGGCGCAAGCACAGTGGGGAGTCGGTGGTCGCGGAGGTACCTCATAAGAAGGCTCTGTTGGATGAAGGCATGAAGACAAGGAAGGATGCTTACTGTAGATAGGTAGACACTCAATGCGGAGTGACTTGGGAGTAAGAAAATCAAGGGTGCGCTCACGCGAAAGACGCGAGCATGAGACAACGTTTTGTCACCTTTGAGAGTGACTTGTCTAGTAGAAAATCAGAGTAGAAAATTGACATTTGGTTATATAAAGCACCTATGTATTTAGGTACTCGAGGTTGACTGATGGGGTTCATGTCAATACCCATTTGACTCGGGTAGCCATTACCTAGAAAGGTTCCACAACAGGTAGAACAAAGTTCGAGACACACCTTGTCACCTGCTGTCCATCCCAACAGTGAACAGTGGATAACCTACCTACCCTAGGTACTAAGTAAGGCACTTGCGGCACAGAGGAATTGATAACCTAGGCCAACTTCAGCCATAGCCAACTTGGCCCAGCCCCATTCAACGTCATCCCCTTCCCTTCACTACCTTGCCTAGGTAGGCACTAACCTTACTTCCACCGCCGACCGACGACCGCGACTTCTATCTTCACCTAGGTGGACTTCTTCTCATACATGCTCTGCTTATTTCGACTCCACGACCGGGAACAATAGGCCTGAATGTACCCAAGGTAGTCAGCTTCAGCGCATGAACCATCGTATCGTATCGCCTCATTCGACCCATGCTTGCCCCTCCCCCGCTAGCTACGATCTACCTTGCGCTTGAAGCTCTCGTCCTTCACCCGCAGCCTACCAGCTTCTCTCTGTCCAGGCTCCCGGTTTAAACGCGCGAAATAGACCACCTTGAGTTGTATTGAGTACCTCTTTCCGCAACACCTGTCGCGATTGCCCTCAGCAAGTCGTCAGAATGTGGAATGACGAGGACAATAACCCGTACGGCACCAGCTTTGACAGGCGGGACTCGCAGTCGTCGTCTGTCAACCCGACGTCCCCGTCAACTCGTAATTGTATGTCGATTACCCATACCATTTCACTAGACACCATTCCCAAACCGTCGCTGAGATGGTTGATTCAATTCTGTCAGAGGACGAGGAAGAGATCAATGATACTTACGATTTTCTCTCAGACCAATCGTTCGAGCCACCTCAAACACCCACCTCCAGTAGCGATGATGAGCATGGACAGTTTGGCCACGGCGGTGATGACGACGATGGGGACTCGGCGCAGGATCCCGGCCCTAAGCGCAAGCCTGGTGGTTACGACAGTCGCATCGAGCAGATCCTATATGAGAACCCCAAATTATCTATCGTCATCACGGATGCTGGCAAGAGCCTAGAGAGCGGCGGCAGATATATCGTGTACACTATCAAGACTGGCGTACGTCCATCTACTGCTAGTCCTCCGAGGTATTTCACTGACGACTACGTGACAGGATCTTGAAGTGCGCCGCCGATATTCAGAGTTTGCTTCTCTGCGCGATGCCCTTACGCGCCTTCACCCTACCTTAATTGTTCCTCCCATCCCCGAGAAGCACACGATGGCTGATTATGCTGCGAACCCCACGAATGCGAAGCAGGACCAGCAAATCATTGATCTTCGAAAGCGCATGTTGGCAGTCTTTTTAAATCGCTGCCGCCGAATGGACGAAATCCGAACTGATGGAGTTTGGTGGCGGTTCCTGGACCCTAATGCTAGCTGGGTATGTCGTGTCTCTGAACGCGCAGATGTCACTACTAACTGTATAATAGAGCGAGGTCTTGCACTCTCATCCCGTGTCGTCAATTCCCAAGTCGATCTTGAAAGCGCCTCCGCTGGACCCCGCAAACCCAACTCCCGCGCACAGCTACTTGCCAATCCCGGCAGCATCGGCAAAGCTCAAGACGGTGGCCGGTACCAATCACGATAATAGCTCGGGCCATATACAAGCAGGACCTCACGCCTTCGGCCGGTTTCCACCTGAGGGTCACAATTTGGGCGAACAGGAGCTGGACCCTTATTTCATCTCATACGAGTCCTCGATCAAGGAACTCGAACAGCTTCTTACTGGCCCAATGGAAAAGGTGAACAGACGAACTCTCAGTCATCTCTCCTCATTGGCTGCCGATCTCTGTGAGCTAGGGTCCGTCTACAACGCCTTTGCGGTTTCAGAGCAGGCACCGTCGCTCGGACCGGCCATTGAGCGAATAGGCCAGGCAGCTGATCTATCATATATCGCCACAGAGGAGCTCTCAGGTTCTTTGGGTGCTAGCTTTGCCGAACCAATGCGTGAGCATGCGCAATTTGCGGGTGTTGTTCGAAGTGTACTAAAGTATCGTGTGCTCAAGCGTGTGCAACAAGACTTGACTAGCGAAGAGCTGAACAAGAAGCGAGCGCTGCTCGACCAACTAGAACAGAGTGAAGCCGAAGCTCGAAGGATTGAAAATTACCTCTCGGGCAGTCAGCAAATATCACCACCGCCAAAGCGATCGGCGAGCCTTAAGGAGCCGTCCTCTCATCAACGGCGTGATGGTGGCCAGGACGACACCGAGTCCATCGATTCTGACTTTCCTGGGGCCCACGGAGACTTTTCCTCGCACACACCTTCAGCCAGTCAGGGGCTACCCGAAAGGAGTACCAGTGCGCCGTCGCATAAGAAGATGCCCAGTGGGAACTCGATAACGAACAAGATCTTTGGACCCATCCGGCATGCAGTACAAGGGGTCGTTGACGTCGATCCAGAGAGAACACGCCGCGATTTGATTGGAAAGACGAGAGAGAGCATCGGTCAGTTAGAACAAGCTCAGGTTGTCTCGGAGCGCGATGTCAAAGAAGCCAGCGCGAGTGTCCTAAAGGATATGAAGCGATTCCAAAAGGACAAGGAGGACGACTTGCGACGCTACATGGTGAGTTTATTAGCTCAGTCTTGACTAATCGCTAACATCCACTAGCTCGCCTATGCCCAGAGCCAGATCGAGTGGGCCAAGAAAAGTAAGCAACAATGGGAGGAAGCTCGAGCAGAGGTAGAGAAGATTGACGAGTCCTAAACATGTTGTATTCTGTTGTTTTGCGTGCCTGATGGGATGCTTTGAAAGCCGTAGATGATAAGAAGAGAGGAATGATATTCCCATGTAGTTCGATGGCTTCTTCTCTGCTTCGGTCTCTGCACCGATGCTTGTATTCCTTATAACATATCGTGAAGTTGTGCATCTCTGCGAATTTCGTGTAGTCTTTTCCCCATGAATTACTGGTCTCGCCAGGAGAGCCAGAAGTCTGACACTAAAGACCGTGCAAGTGTCACACGAATGTAGACCTTACAAATAGACGTTGCAATTTGGCTTGAAGAAGAAGAAAATGAGCTTTAATGAAATCTAATGTATATACTGAGTATGTTTAGGTCCGTCCAGCCCAAATGGCTGCCTACTTCGATTTGTTATCCTCCCTCTTACAGGAATGCTACATAACAGAAAAGAGCAAAAGTGCAAAAAATCCTTTTTTTAACAATAATAAATGATGATGATGAAAATTAAATTGGAAATCCTCAAATACCCTCAAAGAGTTCATCTCTCCCAAACAATACCTATGCTCCATGCGTACCTCAACCTACTGGTGGGAGCACAATGGGGTACCTAGTATGCGATCCTGTAGGCTGTAAGTGGTCCTTATCGATAAGCATTTATCATAAAGGACAGTAGCTTCATTGTCGCAACAACAATCAGACCTTTGCCGGTGCATCCTCACCACAGTCATCGCGATGGCCCAACAAGATGGGCCCATCGCCTCTATCGCGGAGCCAGGCATCAAGGCTCAAGGACAACTACTCCACGAAATGCGCAAGGAGGTCGCAAACCTTCTCAACAGGTCTGCTACTGGCTTTCCCGGTGCGCAGCCCGTGAGCTTCGCCCGTCAGCACCTCGAGGAGCTCGCTCAGCACGAGTAAGATTGACATGGGACGCTATTTCGCGATCTAGAACCAACAGCTGACGGTGACCTTGTAGTTACTACGTAGTCGAAAAGTCCGACGGTATCAGATATCTCCTCTACTCGACAACAGACGAGAATGGAAACGAGGCCCACTACCTAATCGATCGCAAAAACGACTTTTGGTTCATCACGAACAGGAGCCTGCACTTTCCTCTCGAGAACTCCCCGGAAGCATTCCACACGAACACGTTGATCGACGGTGAACTGGTTTGGGACACAGGCTCCGACGGGAAGCGCGTCCCCATGTTTCTGGTCTTTGACTGTCTGGTACTGGATGGTGCCCTGCTCATGGAACGAACGCTCGATAAGCGGCTCGCATATTTTGACCAACGATTCTATCGCCCCTACAAGAAACTTTATCAGGAATACCCTCAGGAACTAGAGTTCCAGCCCTTCTACGTGGAGATGAAGAAGCCCCAGTTTGCCTACGCCATTGATATGATGTTCAGAGATATCCTTCCCAAGCTAAAGCACGGCAACGACGGCCTCATCTTCACCTGTCGCACCACTGCTTACAAACACGGCACTGACAACCACATCTTGAAATGGAAACCGCCAGAAGAGAACACTGTGGATTGCCGCCTGTCCCTGGACTTTGTGGAAGTCGAGCCCAGCGACGAGGAGCGCCGCGAAGGCATCACTGAGCCATTCATTGATTATGACAGCGTCCCCAAGGCTGATCTGTACGTCTACGCAGGGGGTAGCGGCCCCGAAAAGTACGAGTATTTCAACAGCGTGTTCATCTCCGATGAGGAGTGGGAGACTCTCAAGTCGCTCAACGATCCGCTCAACTGGCGAGTGGTTGAATGTAACATCGATGAGCAGGGTCGGTGGCGTATTGTGCGCTTCCGTGACGATAAGAACGAGGCCAACCACATCAGCACAACTAAGAGTGTGCTTCAAAGCATCGAGGACCGGGTTTCGGAAAAGGACCTGTACAGAGCAGCTGGGGAAATCAAGAATGCCTGGAAGGCTCGGGCGAGCCGGGGCCCTGCAAGATAGATTAATCGACAGGCAAAAACGGCGTCCGGGGATATTGGTTCTGTATCGATGGGGCAAGGCGTTGGGAAAGGATTTATGGATAGGAGATTCTCATATTTCACCACTACACCGCATACCATCTCGCAAGTTTGATTTGAACAGACACATCGTCTTCAATACAGCCATAGCTTACATGAAATTAGGAGATATTAGCAAACCTCAAGCAACATCAACATCAAGAATTCGGAGCCGAAATTAGAAGTACCCATGTTGCGATATTGAACTTTTTATCTATACCTAGTCCCCGGCGTCCCCTTATTCATTACCTAGGTACGCAGCATCGCGCAAGCCAAGAGCGGATTTACAGATCATCTCAATTCCATTTCCAGTTTGGATATCAAGTCCAATGCCAGTTCTGACCGTAGAAACTCCAATTCTCCTAACGTGGCCCTTGCTCGTCTTGCAAGTGCTTTCCTACCGTTCCTTTCCGATTACCCCGTCAAAGCTCAGAATGCAAACATGATAATGGCCACCAACATAACGGTGCAGCTAAGATTGGTGGTGCCGCTGGTACCTCCCCACCCACGAGGCTCGGGCTTCTTGGTGCCTCCTGAGACGGCAACAGGGGTTGGAGTAGGCACAGTAGGCACAACAGTAACACTACCGGATGGACCTGGTAGTAAGGTATTGTTGGCGGTTGGGTAGGGTGGGTAAGCAGGAGGCGGAACCATGATAGTTGTTGTAGAGGTTGGGGGCACACCAGCAGTTTCGTAAACAGTCGTTGTGGTACTACTGGTAGGAGAAACGGACACGGTGGGTGAACATTCTGGGCATTTGCTAGTCAAAGTGACAGTGATGAATGAGTCGGGAGCTGTGATGGTCTTCTCAACAGTGGTGTACTGGGTGACAGTGCTCAGACCTTGCCGAGGTGGATAGAGACTTTGAATGGTAATAGTTGTGTGCGGTTTGGGGACGGGCGAGGAGACCTCGAAAGTATTCGTGGTGGTATCAGGGCTGGAGGTGGTGAGGACATCGAATGAACCAACAGTGAGAGAAAAGTCGGTTTTGCTCTCAGTCACGGTCTGTGGGTTACCGGTAACGACTGCATCGGATGGACCGCTGGTGAGAGAGAAATCAGTTTCATTCTCGGTCACAGTCTCTGGGTTACCGGTAACGACTGCATCGGATGGACCGCTGGTGAGAGAGAAATCAGTTTCATTCTCGGTCACAGTCTCTGGGTTACCGGTAACGACTGCATCGGATGGACCACTGGTAAGAGAGAAATCAGTCTTGTTCTCGGTCACAGTCTCTGGGTTGCCGGTCACGGTGGCTCCAACAGCATCACCCGAGGAGCTCTGGGAGACCTTGTCGTTAGGTACAGTGACCGTGTAGCTCTCGGTCATGGTAACGACCTGAACCTCGCAGTATTCGATAGTGCTCTCCCGTGTGGTGACAGAAACAGACAGGGTTTCGCCAGGTACAGTGACATAGCGGGTTCCAGTAACGGTTGCAACCTCGGTGACCACATCAGCATTCGAGGTGTAGCTGACACCGTAAATTGTAGATAGAGCCGTCTTAGTCCTATTTCCAGGGGTCAGTGGCTTCTCGGGCATCATAAAAGTACCTAGGAGTTTGGGACATACGAGATTGGGTATGAACCACCGGTGCTCTCGAGATGGCGAGCAATGTTGTGCACCTGATCACTTGAACGAAAACCGACAGTCTCGTTTAGCCGCAGGAAATGGAGGTTGGCTATTACTTGGTCAGTCCGTCGCAAGCCGTGGAAACAGCAAGTTGCAAAAACATACCATAGACTGCGCTAACAACACCCATGCCAAAAATGACGGGAATTGCACATGTGATAGCCAGAAAACCAACACACAGCATGAAAAAGAATCGAGATCTCTTCTGCTTGCCAACCCGGAACATTTGAGGAGTTTGGGCAGAACCCTTCTCGGAATCCATCAAGTCCGCCACTGGTAATGGAATCAGCCTTGGGAAGTACTGGGAAGCAGCTGTGGACGTACTTGGATCAAAATTGATAGTGATTAATACTGGATAATCAAAGTGACTGCTATTGAGATTAGCAAGCTGTTCGTCAGGTGAACAAGAGGACACGAGCGCAGTTCGTGATGAGGGCGATGCAGCACCAGACACCCGAGACCAAGTGAAGGACAGTGCTATAAGCAGTAAAAGAATAGAAAATGAAGTAACAGATACATACCGATCGAGTGGATAGAATAAGGCTTTTCTGGTTGGAAAGACAAATTATGTTAGACGACGTTGGAGTAACGAAGTTTGGAAGATGGAGGAGGAGAGTAGAAAAGAGGGCCGGTAAGAGGAAGATGTAGTAAGGGTGGGAGAGGGAAAGGAGCAGACGGCCTGTTGAATGATTCAAGGAAAGAAGTAGGGGTGGAAGGAGGTCCCTTAGCGGCGACAGAAGGCAAATTCAATAAACAGAGCAGGAGAGGCAGAGTGATTCATCATGGCACCAAGCAAGAGCAGGGCCGCATATTGCTCTGTTGACTGACTGGTAGCTGCAGCTGCCAGCCAGTGACAGACTTGACGCTTGCAACAGCTCTCAACGCCCTGTCTACTAGCACCTAATTTGGGACAATGGAGTTTCAAAGTGAAGCAGCGATCATGAATCTCGAAGAATGGAGAATATTGGCTTACATTGAACTACGGCGATTTCAGTTGCCTTGTTTCCGTCGTTAGTCGAGTGTCAGATGGGAGTTGAATAGATCTTCCAATGAAAAGGTGACTAAAAAGACAAGCCTGTTTTAAAGAGAGAAGAGGCATGAAATAAGAGGAAAGAGAAGGACATCGCGTTTTCTTCTAAAGGGGCAACGGCTCAACTTGTACTCAACAGCTTGCCACCAAAGCACTACAGGCAATGGAGATAACCCACGCAACACTACCTTCCATTTCCATCCACGGAAGGTCCCCTTTCATGGGCGAGTACAAGTTAATTATCCCTTGGGCTGCCACTTACAGTGCAGCAAAATGATTCGACATACGGCAAACGATGCGGTCAAACTTGTGCAACAGACATCTATCCTCAATTGCTCCAGGCCGAAACCGCAAGGGAACTTTCTAGCATGAAACCTCACAATGGAGGCTCTATGTGTCAGATTCGCCTCACGGTGAAATGAAGCAAACATACAATGGTCGTACATAAACGGCTCTGTTGCAACGATTCGAGGTATCACCGTATTCGCAACACTTGTATCCAATGCCGTGCATGTACGTACCAGCAGAGCCAGCCGAGTTCAATTATCGGTTAATTGATGAGCTTATAGATACGAAGATAAATATGTGACGACAAGGTAATACAGAAAAGGTAGTGCTCGTGATGTTGCTCTCCGTCAACTCTCACTTGGGAGCCATTCACTTGGCATCTTGGCATCTCTGTGTCCATGGAACATCCGCATTGACTTCAATTACCAAGGTAGAGTTCGACTACCTACCTGTGGTGGGTACGGAGGCAGTTAAAGGTACATATATCTAGAAGCTATACCTGAATATGGCATCCCTCACGATTCCCGAACGACACTTGACTGTCAGACGCCGTGTGCCACACAATCCCCAATGAGGAGCCACGGCCAGATGACAAAACCCTGGTAGCTGACAATGGAGGTTTTGGTTGGTTACTTTGACCTATATCTATCTCCTAGACAGAGCCTTCTAGCAAAGGACATGAATAGGGCGATCATGAGAGGAACAAATTAGTGTCTCAGTGTAAAGTTCCAGATCGGAGCCAAATCCCCCTTTTCAGTCAATACACGAACCAACAATGGCGTGTCATATTATCGAAAGGGGATTCAATAGTCATGCAATTGTGTTCAAAAAAAAGAGAGAGAGATTTGAGGTTGGAGTTTTGTGTACCTGGTAAGTAAGCATGATGAACTCAGTAGAAGCATAAACATCAAGGGCATATCCTATTAGTGGGGCAACTTCCCGGGCTGTTCAGGCCGTGACTCAATTAGGTATAGGCACCTAGTAGCTTGGCTTTCTGTCGGGTGCTACCTTAGTAGCTTTCCTACCTCACGGTGGTAGCTTGGTCAAGGAAGCTCCTGTTCATGCTGCTTGGCTAGGTAGGTACTGACCTACCCACCCACCCAACATCTGTCCCCCGTCGAAGTGGAAGTGGAAGTGGAAGTGGAGTGGCTAACGTCCAAAATCAAAAGTAAGGTCGCGTCGCGCGCACGGAACACGCCTCCGCTTATCACAAGAACATCTCTCCTACTACGTGTCTGACCTTTAATTTATCGTCGCTCTTGAGACTTTGCTGTCTTTACGATAACTAACCCCATCGCTCTGATTACCATACTGGCGCTACCTCTAACGGTGCTGGTATTGCAGCGTTCAGGTCTTTGCTATAGCAAGCGCATGCGATGCGGTGTTAGGACCACTACGCCCCCCAAATTTCATATCCCAGCCCAAATAGTCACAACATACCGTCTGCCGAAGCATTATTGTTGGATTCTCTCCTAGACCCTCCAGCTCCTTCAAGAGAAGCATTCAATCGGCGGTTTTTGTATAGGGCATGATGGCGCGTCGTCGGCGCGTCGAGAAGCCTGCTCAAGTGGAGGAGGAGGAAGTCGTTGAGCGGGAAGACGAACAAGACCAAGAAGAACAACAGCACGAAGAGCCCGACCATGACTCGGAGAATGAGGAGGAGGGCGAGAAGCGCAGCTTGACTTTTGACGAAGAAATTTCCTGGAAACCCGCCAAGCCAATTCCTACGAGCACTCTGATAAAACGACTGGATAAATTATCCAAGGAGCTCTCCGATCTCGATCAAGGCGCCGCCGACTTGGACTCCATCAGGCATGTGGCCAAACAATTAGGACACCGTAACCTACTTCAGCACAAGGATGGCGGTGTCAAGGCATACACAGCATGCTGCCTAGTCGACATTCTTCGGCTCTTCGTTCCCGATGCTCCTTTCACCGACGACCAGATCAAAGTGTGTTCAGCACGATTCTCCTTCTGTATCTGTTCCATGCTAACATGCTCCAGATGATATTCACCTTGTTCATCAAGGATATCCTGCCAGCTCTGCACGATCCCACAAATCCATATGACAGCCAGCACAAATACGTTTTGGCATCTCTTACGGAAGTCAAGAGTATTTTGCTCCTCCACCAAATCTCAAATGCTGACGATCTATTGTTGAGACTCTTCAACAGCACATTCGACGGAGTGTCGGCATCTGGCTCTAAGTCAGCGTCTGAGGAGCAGGTCGCTAAAGATGTTGAGATTCACCTGACAGAAATGCTAATGCAGTTGATTGACGAGGCCGAGAGTGTGTCAGCTTCTGTTGTCGACGCGATTATCAGTCAGTTTCTGAGAGCTGCTCCTCCCGGTGGAAATCGATATAGAGGACAGAACGGGAATCAATCCACTCTTCTTCTCAAAGAAGAACCACCAGCATATGTCATGGCGAAAAATATATGCAATGGATGCTCTGACAAAATGGCACGTTACGTCAGTCAATACTTCAGTGACGTTATTCTCAACGCTTCCGGCTTCGCTACGAAATCCAATGTGCAGCGACATCCGGATGATTCTGATGACGAAGACGGGACTCTTGGCCCATCAGAGGCAGATCTGAGGAGTCTCCGTCAAGCCCATCTACTCATTCGCGAATTATGGCGAGCCGCCCCGACAGTTCTTTCGAACGTGGTACCGCAGCTCGATGCGGAGCTTTCAGCAGACAATGTGCATCTTCGTCAAATCGCCACAGAGACGATTGGCGATATGGTTTCAGGCATTGGTGCAGCGGGGCCACCACCTCCTCCTTCGTTGGAACCAGCGGCTTATCCTCCCATAAAATTACTGGACGATACTCCAACTCCAGCCGTCGAGAACGTCTTGACAAAACCTTACTCTCCTCAGTCTTTTGCTCAAACACATCATGCCGCCTATCGCAACTTCGTCGGGAGAAAGAACGACAAGGCCGCCATCATTCGGGCGGCGTGGATCTCTGCTGCCGGTTATATATTGGCCACGTCTGCAGGGGGCATTGGTCTTAGCCGTGAGGAGGAGAATGAGCTCATCAAGGCACTCTACGAAAAGCTCAATGACAGCGAAGAGAAAGTTCGGCTGGCTGCGGTGCAGGCAGTCGAGCTGTTCGATTTCCGCGACATCGTTCTGAAACTTGGAGCTCTCGGAGGTGTAGAGAAGACTGGCTCAATATTTGCCAGTTTGGCGGATCGATCTCGTGATAAGAAGCCTGCCGTACGTGTTGAAGCCATGGTTCTACTGGCAAAGTTGTGGTCAGTTGGTGCTGGGGAGATTGCTGATGGGCAAGAGGCTGTCATATCCTGCTTAGGTGGTGTGCCTTCCCGTATCCTCAGTGTGTGGTATATCGGCGATGAGGATCTCATCATTCTTCTTGAAAGGGTCATGTTCGAGTGTTTGGTCCCTTTGAAGTATCCCTTCATAAAGGGCGCAAAATCAAAGGTGGCCTCTCAGTCGCAGACGGCCAGTAGCCAGGCAGATCAGGACAAGATTCGCGCAGAGAGGATCCTCCTATTACTTAAGTCACTGGATGCGTCAGCTAAGAGGGCCTTTTTCATCATGCAGGCCCGTCAGCCCCAGGTTGCCAAGGGAGTTGAAGTGTTCATTCAACAATGTGAAGCCTATAACGGGGGGGTGATCAATGCGAACGAGGAAAAGGTCAAAGCCGCCTTGAGCAAGACCTTCCAGTGGTTCGGTGCGTTTTTCCCGGATCCGCTCAAGGTCCGTAGCGATCTCCAGAAGTTCGCCAAACTCAACGACCGCCGTTGTTACCAGCTTCTCAAGTTCATTATTGCATCCGATACCGAATATCTCCATGTTCGAAGAGCCATTAAGGAGTTGATTGCCAAGGTCCAAAGTAACCCGGGGTCAGCGAGCTGTTTGGATACCCTCATCCCTCTAATTTACCGGGCCGGCTCTTTGATGTACAATCGGAGTCACTTGGCTACGATTATGGACTACTCCAAGAATGACAAAGCTGGATTCTCTACAGTCGCCCATGAGATCTTAAATGATATATCACAGCGGAATCCTGCGCTTTTCAAGGCTCATTCGGACAATCTCAGAAAGGAGATCATCAGCCAAGCACCGTCGGGCAGCCAGCCTAACGAGCCCGCGGTGGTAGATATTCTCAAGGCATACTCGTCCTATTCCAAAAGATATCCCCAGGAAATTACCTATGATAAGAAGTTCATCCAGGTTCTTATGGATTACGCCTTATGCGGTGTTCCTCACAGGAGTGCCAAGTATGCAGTCAATATTCTGCTTGCTAAGAACGATGACAAGAGTAAAGTTACTGCCACTGCTCTTCTGCAAAGAATCATGAAGGACTTCAAGTATGGCTCGCCGCATTTCTTGACGAGATTAGCTGCCGTCAGCCAGCTTGAACGCCTAGCACCAACAGTCACTCTAGACTTTGATGGGACAATCAACGACCTAACGATCAAGCAGATTCTGCGCCAAGTACGTACCGATGACAAGAACTCTGAGGTTTCCTGGGTCGAGGATGAGGACATGAATGAGGAACTACAAGCGAAATGTCTTGCCATGAAGACGCTGGTCAATCAAGCGCTCGCCAACCAGGACGACGATGACTCTCTGACTCGAGTGAAACTGGTCTTTAAACTCCTGAAAGAATTTGTGGTACAAGAAGGAGAGTTTTGCAAAGTCAAGGATACTCCATTAGCTCACAAAAAACGACTGAGACTTCTTGCTGGACTTCTGATCCTGAAATTATGTACTGTCAAAAAGTACGACGACGAGTTTGATCCCGCAAGCTTCAACAAGCTTGCAGAGCTCGTGCAAGACACAGAACTTGAGGTTCGTCGTCATTTCATGGAGAAATTACAAAGTTACATCACTCAGGGAAGATTACGGGCGAGATTTTACACAATGCTCTTTTTGGCTGCTTTCGAGCCAGCAGTAGAACTCAAAAGCCGGGTAGAAACGTGGCTGAGGTCCAGAGCCCGACTCTTTGCTCAAAACAAGACTCACGTACTCGAGGCCATGATTAGCCGTTTCATTCCTCTACTGGCTCACCATCCTGACTACAGCTCTGACGTTGATGACCTGGCTGATTTCGCCAACTATTTCGTTTTTTATCTGAATACCTGTGCGACAGAAGAGAACATTTCATTGATCTACAAGTACGCTGAGCGTATCAAGCAAACGCGCGATGCACTGAACCCCGAGGCTAGCGAGCGGATATACGTGCTGGCTGATATCGCAATGGCCGTCACACGCAAGTGGCAAGAGAGGAAGAACTGGGTTTTCCAGGCTTATTCCGGCAATGTCGGCCTGCCAAGCGGTCTTGTGCAAAGCTTGCCGTCGAGTAGCGTTGCCCATGAGATTGCGCAGAAGCAATATATGCCAGAAGAGCTAGACGAGAAGTTGGACGAACTGCTCAAAGCTGCCGATCGCAAGAAGGTTTGTGCTCCTTAGTCACTACGAAGACCACTTCTAATGATTGATCATAGAAACGAAAATCAACAGGAGAAAAGCAGGATCCTCCAGCAAAGAGGGCGAGAACTCAAATCAAGACAGTCATCCGAGAGAAGCGTGATAGCAGGCCCAAAAAGGTCTCGAAACCTAGGAAATCCAAGCCAGTCAAAGACATACCACCGCCTTCGGAACGTCGTCGCAGTGGTAGAGCTCATAAGGTGTCTGTCTATACAGAGCGAGAGGACGAGGAGGACGAGGAGGAGATGCTGGAGGGCGTGGCCAACTGGGAATATCCAGAAAATGATACTGAAGGTGGCGAGGCCAGTTCAGGCGACGATGAATCAGAGCTTTCGGACGCTCCCCCGGAGGAAGATGAAAATGACGATAGTAACAAGGCATCGGATAACGACGAGCCTCCAGAACCGGAAGCGGATAAGCCCGAAGAAGCCCGATTCAACGGAAGAAACGCCGCTCCATCACTGAAGGGCAGGGGTACATCTAAGCCAGCTGTCAAGGCCAGTGTTCTTGCAGAGGTAAAACGACCGACAAGGTCAACAAGGCCACGACGAGGCAAGGGCACAGACGATATGGAAGTTGATGCTGACGAGTAACCAAGGGGCCCAAATACCATGGTTGGGATTACAGGATGCCAATTTTTTTGAAATCATGTCTATTCTATTATTGTTGGGTCTGATCTTCTCTCTTATATAGATACAAGAGTGGCGACAAAGCTGATGAGATTCGGGGAGTCGGTTCGACTTCTGTCATACAGGGAAGGGAGTCTTTGGTTTGTGGGTAATTGTCTTGCCGTATACCCTCTCATACGGGACTCAAGCAATAGCATTTCGATTTCATGACATCTCATTCTCGATTTACAAGTCATGAGTGACATTTCATGTTGTATGTACCTAAAAGGCCAGTCATGGCTATACATATCAAGCATGAGAAACATGCGAGCAAACGCTTTGATATTGATATTTAACTTCATGTCCTAGCTCAGTTGTACAGCGCCCAGTTCTCCCGTAGACTCCAAAATGAATAATAGACCAACCTGAAGAAGGGGAGACAGCTGTTCGTGCTGTTCGTTTCGTCGGTTCCTCATGACCCCGCCATTCCCTTCTGTGCTCACATAACTCGAGGCTTTATGTACAAAACAATGATGAAAATCCACCAGTCACAAACTCTGTCTTTGAAACTGAAAATCCCGAGGCCAAGTATATTTGCAAAGAACCAAGAACGCCCATTCGGTCATCGAGCAAGATGCAACCCAAGACAACAAGGCCAGGCAGTAAGGTATATGTTACAGTGGCGAAACCTCTGTTTCACATGTTGCTTGAGAAGCGCCCACATAATAAATCGGAAATTCAGGGATTGGCCTCCCTCGCCACGCGCTTCGCAACAGCATTCTTGTGCCCTGAAAAATCGAGATGGGTCTCAAACTTCTTAACCGTCATATCTGGGCCAGGTGTATAGAGCTTGGTTGTACAGTCCAGGCAGCGGATACGCGGCAGCCAGGCATATTTAACACCTTCGGGCAGAGGCTGGCCTTGGATAGGGAGCTCTGTCACGGGGTGCAGAAAGGAGTACTTCATCGTGGCCTCGAACCTGTCGCCACGGTTATAGGTCTTCTCTAAATCCTTGAGGGCATTGACAAGCCATTCCGGGGCCGGGGGCTGGAGGAGCATTGCAGTCAGTACCACTGTCGATGTGCGTTATTGAAAGGCTTGGTGACCTACTGATGGCATGTGAGAAGACTGTCCAGGAACTGTCGGGGGTGCCGGTAGCCGGCCAAGTTGACCTGGCGGAAGGGACGAGGATGGAGTTGCTGAAGCGTGAGGCATAGCGCTGGACGGGGTCGAAGGTGGCGGTGGCATGGATCGTGAGGGAGTGGAGGCGCTGGGTGCTCGTGGGAAGGACACTGGTGTCTGAGATGGCGGCCTCAAGTCTGAGTAGTCGCGGTTCATTAGCCGCCTCAGCTTGTCGCGGGACAGCTTGAGTGTCACGATCAACTGCAACGGCTCCTCTGTTTCCTCTCTGAATCGGCGGGAGGTCCTAGTCTCGTGGTGATGTGTAATGGCACTCGATTCAGGGGTTTCAGACCGGCCGATGTTGGCCATTCTTTGTTGAGCTGCAGATGCAGCACCGCGCATACCTCGTGTTCGAGCAGTACCGCCCGTGATTTGTGACGGGGCGGGTGAGTCAGGAGCTGAATCGTCGCTATCATCTGAATCTGAGATCTCTCCATCACGTACAACGCGCTTCGCCCTAGGGCCAGCAGCCCGTTTGTAGAGTCTACTCTCGTCGATGGTAGCCGCAGCTCCAGGCAAAACAGAAGAGACGACCAATGTTCGAATGGTTCTTTGCCGTTCTCTAAGATCGGGCAGCTGGGGACCTCCTCTTCTGTTGATCGATCGCTTCTGGCGACGCTGCTCACGAGAGAATATCGTCTCGTTCCGTTCCAGATCTGCTTCGCTGAGTTCGTAGAGGTATGGTGCGTATTCCTTGGCCTGCTGCTGCGGTCGGAAGACAGCAGGGAGCGGTGTCTGGAGGAATGCGCCGACGAGATCAGGGTCTTCGACTGGCCGACCATCGAACGGGTGGCCAACGCTGTATAGACTTCTGGTAAAGAGTTGTGTCTGCTCTCGAATACAGTGTGCGATGGCGGTTGTAAACTCCCCAGATAGGGACAGATCCCGAGCCATGTTGGCAGCAAAGTCCTCTGGCGAGTTTGACGGGTTGTTGATTTCCCATTCGAACTGGTCAACAAGGGTATGCTGGCCAATCGTAATATTCAGCTTGACGAGGATTCGCATCTCGTCGTTTTTGTATGCTGAATAGGGGAGCTCCGGGTCAAGCGCATCATCTTCCGAGTATACCAGCGGGTAAAAGTCATTGAGCTGCTCTCGCATTTGATGAACAACCTGCTCGTATACCGGTTGAGACGCGGGGGGCTTTAGGCCCATGTCTTCAACGAGTTGCGCGGCGAACAGTTCGACCTGGAGAAGTCTCTCGTGCAAATTCCAGGTAAAAGTATCACGCAGCTTGATCTTGTCCCACTCGACCTCTAAACGCAACGGGACCAACTCCTCGTGCTGCTCTGCCTGCTTCAGCATATCCTTGCGCTTGTACTTGAGGGGTGGGGTCGTTCGTTGGCCAGGTCGGGGCTTCTGGGAGGGATAGATGATTCGTGATGGTCCTTGGTTCTCTGTGTATCCATTGGCGAAGCCATTGTAGCCCTCGCCGTAGAGCTTCGACGGGGGGAACCATTGACGATACTCGGTGCGGACCTGGCGGTATTCTTGGATCTTGTCGCGCGTGTCGCTCATTATCCTGCGTGTCTGGTCGAGCTGACCGCCGAGCGCGGCGGCGGCGATGGCATCGCGGGTGATGTACCGCTCGACCATGAGTTTGTCGAAGGACTCCTTCGTACGCACCGGCATATTACTAGGGGAGTTCGAGGAGGACACATCCTTATCTGCGCCTGTGGCAGCCGAGCCCGTGGCCAGCGCCGAAGACGTTGACGCGGAGGGCTGGGCGGTCATGTTCAGACGGTAACGGGGGCGTGGATCGCGGTCGCGGGTCGCGGCGCAGCGGAACTGCCGCGTTAGAAAGGAAGTAAGCGAGAGTTTACGACTTTTTGTGTTCAGCACGCGGCGGATAGTTGGATGTCTTATCTGAACGTTGATCTTGGCCGGTGGAATCGGCGTTGTTGGATGAAAGGCTAAAGGTTAAAAACCGCGAGGCGACAAGGCTTGACGATTTGTTAAGTTCCGTTAAGTTACTAAGGATGCCTGCCAATGCTGGTGCAGGCTGGGGGACGTGAGGATTTCTGCCGGGCCACGCTACGACCGGGACGTGAGTTTGATCAGCCAGGGCGTCCTGTGGCTGGATGTAGCTGTACGTTCTGTCGACGTATATTTCCCGTGCCGACTGATGTATCTCGACTCGGCTGCGCCACCTGTGTCTGTGCAGGTACATACCTACGGAGTATTTAGGTGTGGCTTGTAATTCGGTAAGTTGAGGGTACCTCACATGGAGTTGCTCGTCATTGAGATGATGTCTTCTGTGTGCTTACCTAGATACATAGTACTTATTACTCTTTATACCTACCTTACCTATTATGCATAGTCTGCCTGGTTTTTCTTTTATCTTTGCTATGTCTTGGGATACCTTGTGTTACTATAGAGTTCGCAGTCTGGAGCTTCAAAGAATGACTAGGTAGTCCTCAATATTCTACTGAATGACCATACTAAATTACCTGTAGCGTGTTACTATAACTACTGAGCTATGTGATTAAGCTTGGATTTTGGTAGACTGGGAGGGCGTGTAATTACCAATGATCTTTTTTTTTTTTTTTTTTAGCTGATTGTGAACCTCGTCACATAAAGTCGTCGACAAGCTTGTGACCTTAAGGTTGTGATGTTGGTGATGATGATGTACGCCTTGCGACGGCCGAGGCCAGACAGCCTGCACGTAAAACGTAAATACATTGAGTCTAGTAAGTCAATAAGTTATGATGCACAGGTGCTACTAACAAGTCGCCCTGGAGCAGCAAACCAAACTCCAGAATTGTTACATACTGGGCGCGGGACCTGGGAACTGTAGGGTATGCAGCCAACAGAAGCTGACGATGATGGATGGGTGTAGCCGCAGCCTAAGGTACCTAATATGGAAATAGGCCAGGGCTGGATGAAGTCATGGATGATTTGTGGCATGGATGTGTACACTGCCCCTCATTACCAAAACTGCCTGGGCTGTTAAATAAATGAACTGTGTTGCAAAAAAAGGTGGCTATCCCCTAAGAGAATAATAACGTGAGAATGTGAACAAGTGGAGAAATACAGCGTGCCCAGGCAGCCAGGCTCCCATGGATATCAGAGAAACCGTTCACCGAGTGAATATCGTCGGCTTGGACCATCAATGACTCCTCACGGACGTCCATGTCTGTCTGCAAGCATGCATGCATGTTGCGGCTGCTTGCGCACACAAACACGCCCACACTGCACGTATATTTATTTGTCTACAGTCGAGTCATCGAGGAATGGCATGAGCTGGGCCAACAACAGGCCAAATATGTAGACAGCGACTCGCCGGGAGAGTCACAACAAACCACGACAATATACAGGTAGGTCAGTAGGCAAATACCTGATGCCGAATCTGGTGGATAGTAGGTGTAGTAGGTCCCTAGTAAATAAAAATGAATAAAAATAAAACAAATAAATAAATACTGCTACTTCAGGCTCTATCCTCCACCAAATAAATACCTTGGGTAAGGTAGAACAAACCAAACCCTGTTGTCGAAACCCTCACAGCTCATCAAACCCCACTTCCAAGTCCCCATTCCACACTGGGCGCTATTCGTATTGGATTGGATTCTGATTCTTGTGTGCGCGCGTGCGACTGACCCGACCTGACTTGACTTGCTCAAGCCTTCATCCACTCTTCCCCGGCATTTGCATTTGCAGTCCTTCTTTCACCTTTTTAAACCCAACGAGTCAACAAGTATTGCCCATCATGTCGTCTGAGACCAAGGAAATCGGTGAGTTCCCCCCCGGAAAAAGCCCCAATTAGCTCTCCCATCCCATCCCTTCCCTTCCATTCCATGTAGGATCTCAAAGCTCCTCTGTAGCTCTGCCGTGCACTGGGCATGGGCGGCTGTCCCGTCGGAGGCACACGACTGACTGTTGCTGCCCCTCGTTGCTCCTCACTGCCCCGCCACCACACAACACAACAGCATTTACTGCGAATGCCCTCGTCATCAGTACCCCGCGATGGCCTCGCCCAGGCACACCAATTTCGTCGCATTGAGCTCTACTGTGCTGACATAACCACGCAGACTACTCTCTGGCTAACCCAGATACCCTTACCAAGTACAAGACCGCCGCTCAGATCTCCGAGAAGGTTCTTGCTGAGGTCTCCAAGCTCGTCGTCCCTGGCGCCAAGATCGTCGACATCTGCCAGCAGGGTGACAAGCTGATCGAAGAAGAGGTTGCCAAGGTTTACCGAGGAAAGAAGATCAACAAGGGTTCGTCTTCGTCACACACACCCAAGACTTGGTCTGTGGACATCGCTGAAGCTGACACCACCTGAAAGGTTTCTCCCACCCCACTACCGTCTCCCCCTCGTCCTACGTCACTCCCTATACTCCTCTCACCTCCGACGAGGCTGAGGCCAACACCGAGATCAAGGATGGTGAGGCTATCAAGATCCAACTAGGTGCCCAGATCGATGGCTTCGGTTCCATTGTCTGTGACACCGTGATTGCCACCCCAGAGGACAAGGCAGGCGACAAGATCACCGGTCGCACCGCTGACCTGGTTCTCGCCAACTACTATGTCAACGAGCTTCTCCTGCGACTAATGATCCCCCCTGGTCTCCTCACCCAGGGCAGCGAGGAGGAGAAGGCAAAGGCTGCCTCTCAGAAGGCCCCTACACAGGCCAAGATAACCAGCCTCCTGGAAAAGGTCACCAAGGCCTACGAAGTTAACCTCGTCGAGAGCACCACCTCTTGGTTGTTCGACCACAACGAGATTGAGGGTAGCAAGAAGATTGTCCTTGCCCCTGCCGAGGGCACCAAGGGCGAGGGCGTTCCTGAGGTTGGTGAGGTATGGGGTGTCGAGACCGGTGTCAGCCTGGGCTCGGGCAAGGTGAAGGGTCTTGATCAGCGTGCTACCCTCCACCGCCGCACCAACCAGACCTACGGTCTTAAGCGACCCACCTCGCGAAAGATCCTCAACGAGGTCCAGAAGAAGTTCGGCATCTTCCCCTTCAGCTTGCGACAGCTTGAGGACGAGCGTGATGCCAAGTCTGGTGTCGTCGAGTGTGTCCGAGGCAACGTATTCCGCCAATATGAGCTAGTTGGTGACAAGGACAACTCCCCTGTTGCTCGATATCTCACAACCCTTGGTAAGTCGCACATCGAGAGGTTGACCAGTTCGAGAGCTGATATTGACACGACATGCAGCCATTACCAAGAACGGTATCACCAAGCTTGGTGGCCCACCTCCTCTGGACCTCGAGAAGTATGAGTCCGACAAGAAGATTGAGGATGAGGAGGTTCTCAAGATCCTGGAGCAGCCCCTAGCCAGAAACACCGGCAAGAAGAAGAGCAAGCCTAAGAAGAAGACCGCCAAGAAGGAGGACGATGAAGAGTAAAAGAAAATGACAAGATAAGACGGACAAGCTGGAGAGTTGCTGAACAATTGATGAAAGAACCCGAGGATATGCAAACAAGAATCAAGTCAAACAGGATGCAAACCCAACATTCAGGCTCACAAGCATCTCTACCGTTGGACGAGCTGTGTGGATAAAAATACTTCCATCGAACAGAGTGGGCAGCTGGATGGTCAATATGCATGATTGGAATCTCGAAAAGCGAAACCCACCGTGTTTACCAGATGGTCTGGCATGACCAGAAAGATATATATAAGTCTAACACAACCTGATACTGATCAACCATGGAATTCTGTATTATGTGATGCATGTTTGCAAGAGTTCAACCGAACTGACTGAATCGTTGAGGCATACCAAGGCAGGCTGGGCACAGTAGCGATAAGACTGACAAAGATGGTTAGCGAGCGAGAGGCAATATGACCGAGAACGCAAATTACCTTAGGGAGAACACACGATACTGCGAGTTTCTGCACAGGTGCTGAATACCAAAGTACTGAGTGAGCGTGAGCCACTCTTTATCATGCCCATTGATGGAGCAGACCCCCTGGCAGCATATGGTCTATGACGATACATGGTAGCAAAGTGCGGAGAGCAGAGGCCAGACAGTCGTCCAGTTATTGGTAATGTGGCTGCCTTGAGTGCCGGGACTTGCAGATAAGGGATGACCATGTTGAGTCGTTGTTGAAACACAGCAATACCAACAGTGTCATGCCAGTTTGATGTCTATTACTGTCGACATAGGGCATCATATGCCCGTCGCACTGTTAGCTGCAGATATCGAGGTGAGCCAAGCCAGCCCCTATTTATCCATTCATACAAACAACATGATGAGACGCTGCTCTCGAGTATCATTACACATACCGACAAGATAAGAAAAAAACAAAACAAAACAAAACAAAACAAGAGTTGGGCATGAAATGAAAGACACTCTATGTATGAGCCATCAGGCTCCAGCTGCACTCTGTAGCATATTGAGCGTGAGCTACCTTTGTGGATGGGTTGGGGAGTGAGTGTGGGTGGCTGGTTGCTGGGGGCGAGGGAGGAGAGCTCTATTAACCTAGGCTTTATCACCTGGAAGCTCAAGCTATTCTACCACGGCTAAGACACATAGTTCTTTGTGGAACTGCGTACAGAAATGAATATCAGTCCAATGGAAAGGATGAAAGGGGAGAAAAAAAAGAAGAAGTAAAGCAAAACAAAACAAGGTACTATGTAAAAGTACTAAGGAAAGGAGGCGAACTCGGAAAGGTGAGCACATCCAATGTAACTGAGTACCTAAAGCCAGGGAGGGTGTTTTGTAAGCTTCAGTGCTGCAGGAGCCACTGAAAAGTATCCTACCTTAGGTAGTGGAGGACCTAGGTTAGTACCTAGACACATGAAGCATGCAGAGCCACTTCCATCCCATACAGTCCCTTCCTGGTTGACGAAAGTATGTACCCAAGGTAGCAAGCTTACTAGCACCTATTCCGCGGTTTTTACTTTAGCTGTCGCTTATAAGTTATTGAATAAGAGGGTGAAAGTGACAAAGGGAAACAGATAAGAAAAAATCGACTCTACAGATCAGCAACACTCTTTTTCTCCCCGTTATCCCTGAGCCACCTCCCCCCCTGGTCCCTTGTCTGTCCGACCCGCGCCGTCAGCTCCGGTGCATGCATGCACTGACACTGACTGACACTGGGTCTGGGGTCTTTTTTTTCAAGGACTGACCTGTCGAGGCGAAGAGGCAGGCAGGGCGTTGACCATAGCACAGCAAAAGCCGAGTCTCAACCTGCTACCCACCCACTCTCTCTTCAACATCATCATTCCGCGTTCACGACCTCGGAAAAACGCGATAGAGTTGCAGTAATTCATGCTGCTTCCCAAGATAAAAGTATTAAAAACCTGGACCCCGCCCCTTTTGTGCATTTTATTTCAAGAACACTGCTAACTGAGCAACCTTTTAGCTGGCCTAGAGAGGTGCGCTGCCCCGTCCCGCGGCAACTGGCACACACAGAGAGGCACACACGCAACACACCACCACCATAATCACCAGGTCAGGCATGCCAAAGGCCGGCACAATGATCTCGTCAAATACCAGAACTACACGATCTCGTTACTCTAGTCCCGCGCAATCACAGAATACCAAATGGAACGGAGTACTCGACGCGTCTAAAGGGGCAACAGAGGGTTCAAGAGCTTTCATGCAGCGCTGGCTAGAGCCGACCGTGCAGAGCAAAGCGAGCTTCGAGGATGATGGGTTGGTTCGATATGGGGTTGTTGAGAACATGGCGCCCCTGGGAAGTCTGCCCAAACCCAAGAAGACGGGACCGGAGACCAACTCAGGAGTAAAGAGGATTATATTGCGGCCCTCAGGGGGGGGTGCTGCCAAAAATGTAGCGCAGATGGGCTCCAGCGACCCAGTGGTGGATGTCGTGGATGTGGACGGGGATGCGGATGCAGATGCGGAGGCGGATGTTGCGATTACGGCGAGAGCGGCAGACTCTTCCCCTCCACCTGTGGCTCTACCCCCTACACCGCCACGGAGAGTATCTATTGTTCTCAAGGACGCAGCAGCAGCTGCCGACGATGAGAACGACGAAGACTACGATCCGAGTCGACCAAAGAGACGACAATCGGGGCGCACATCTCTAGGAAGACGGTCGCGACGCTCCTCTGCCGGTCGCAGAAGCTCCATCGTGACTAAGCCCACAGCAAAGGAGGCAAAGGAGGCAAAGGAGCGCAGAGAGTCGGAGAGGGAGCCGAAGAAGACTGCAAAGTCGGCGGAACGAGCCAAGTCATTCAAGGAGCTCGAGGAGGATGAGGAGCTGGAGGTAGCAGGGGCAATCACAGCAGAGGCGACGATTCACGCAGCTGAACCTGTAGAACCTGAAGACAAAGAATTCACGGACAAGGTCATCGAGGCTGCAGTGGACGAGGCCCTAAAGCACTATCGATATCCGACTGCGTGGGCTCTGCGGACCCTCTACGACGAAAAGTCAAGCGACCCGCGGTTCGTTGCCATGATCGAGGAGGTTTTCACGCAAACGGCAGATGAGGCTACGATGCAAAGGTTTTCCAGAGAGATGCAGAAGAAGAAGCGAGAGGGCAAGAAGGACAACCAAGGCTGCTACTATTTCATCCCTCCAACAACCAACAGCAGATTCACTCCTCACAAACCCAAGGCCGCGCCGTACGGCAAACTCCTGCATCACAATCAGGTGGAAGAGGTGGTCGAGGTTGTAGAGGTCGAGACTGAAGACGAGTCAGAGGTGCATATTCTCGACACGGAGGAAGCAGAGCAAGTGAAAAACGCTCATCGACATCCAGCTCGAGCTACCAAGAGGGCAAAGACATCGCACTCTCGCGCTCACTCTTCTTCCCATCACAGCAACACCCATCCCCATACTCAGACTCACGCCCACGCCCACGCCCACGCCCACGCCCACTCTCACTCGACCCGCAACACGCCACGGAAAATGTCTTCAAGTAACCTACCACAAACACCCTCGCGCAAGCGAAACAGACGAGACTCAGCATCTAGTGATTCCTCTCTCTCATCGGCCCTCAGTCTCTCGTCGCCTGAGGCCATAATGGGGAGCCCAAGCCCTGTCCGTAGAACAGGCACGGGCACCAGTCGCCCTGGGCCAGCTGGGCCCGACTCCAGTGATGCGCCAAAATCTCGGCCAATCACCACCCGCCGCAAATCACTCGCCTCCAAGGGAGGTGCCAGCCGCAAGGCCAAGCCCAAGACCACCAAGCCTGCTGCTACTAAGCAGCCATCACCCTCAGCTCTCACACTGTCCACCCCAGACATCACCAAGGGTATCAAACTCAAACCCACTGATGCACCCGCAAGTGCGACCATCAGCGTGAGCGCCGACGCCAGTATGCCAGGAAGGGTTTCTGCCGGCCAAATCTTCCCAAACCTGCCTACAAAATCAAAGATAGCAAAGAACAAGGGATCATCATCTGCCCTGACTCCAGCTCCATTCTCGGCTGATGACGCTGGCCATGATAACGACGACTCCTTCTGGGATCGGAGACGCGATGCGCAAAAGTTTGCCAACAGTGTCACGGCGACTGAGAGTTCTATCCGAGGGGGAGACGAGGACGAGGACCCCTTCACAACCCCCGCAAAATCGACGAGGAAGACGCGTCAATCCATCGCCGCTGCAGGCTCTGCTTCAGCGGGAACGACGAGATCCACACGCTCGGCGAGCAAGAGACCTCACGACGAGATTGACTCTGCCGTGTCCCCTGTTGCGTGGTCTTTCCAGCGTGAGGACAGCTCAGTCGGAGGATCACGGGCTGCGACGCCCACGCTACGCCCCCCAAAGAAGCCGAGAACTGGTCTTCGTATCAAGTCATCGTAAGTTTATATCTCAATCATCATCTTCATCACCAGCGACTTGGCGTGCATCACAAAATTCACGACTATTGTCATCTGCATATCGCTTTAACTGCTTCCACCTTTGGAAGAGACTCATGGATGCGCGTGCGAGATCATTCATGCCATGTCTTTGACTCTTGGCTTGTCTTATTATCAGCCTCAAGGTTTTTGCCCGGGATGACTGCGCCGTGACTCGCTCATTTCATCATCATTCTGCTCTGGTCGGATCATGCTAACTATGTATGATTTCTAGCCCTGTCAAGAAGAGAGGAGGAACAGCTGCTGGCGTGCCCCGGCTACAAGGAGAAGCCCTAGCAACCAACGGCGTAGCCAAAGATCAGGTATGTATTTTTGTTTTGTTTTCTTTTGTGCTCATTCATTCATGCTGTGCAAATTCGCGACATCCGCCCTAGATTTGACCGGCAAGATTGGGTTGTCAACATCATGGGCTTTGCTGGGAAATTCACCAGATGGTGGCCAATTTTGCGACTCTGTACAGACCTTGTGCCTTGTCTTGCCGGGCCAAGGCCAAGATGGCCTACCACTCACTACTGTACGGGGTAATTTCTGGTGGCCCCCGAAGGTCCGCTTTTTCGAGCTAGCCCCCAGCAGTTGAATCAGCAACTAGGAGCCGGTGACCAGAGAGAGCCAGGGACGTGTTGAAACGCGTAGCGCAGCGTAGCATGTCGTATCTAATTGCACAGGCTGAATTGAGTATACTAAGCATGGCTCGCGTTTGGCTAACTCTATCCCCTTTCTCTAGGTGTCGGACAACGACGAAGATTGCTCTGCCTGCGGCGCCGCTGGCGACGTTGTCTGCTGCGATGGATGCCCACGGTCATTCCACTTTGAATGTGTGGGCATGATACCCTCGGACCATCTTCCCGACGAGTGGTTTTGCAATGAGTGCCTTTACAAGCGATACCCATCGCGGATGCCCCCGTACAAGGGTGTGTTTGCTGCTGCCCTCGTCAACCTGGAGAAGAGCATTCCTCGCGCATTCAGCCTCCCCAAGAAATTGCAGACCCGCTTTGAAGGCGTCAAGGCCGGTGCCTATGGCGAGTACGAAGAAGTCACCACCGCCAAAACGACCAAGTCAGTGATCTTCCCAATAGCAGCTTTAATTCTAGACATGCTGACAAGGGCTCAGGAGGAAGAATGGCTACGAAGAGTTGCCCGACTTTTTCAAGCAGCGCGATGAAGGACAGGCTGTGATCTGCCACGGCTGTCAGAAGCCTGCCACAGATGTTCGAGCCATCATTCCTTGTAGCATTTGTCCCTTCTACTGGCACATTGACTGCCTAGACCCTCCACTCGCTGTCCCGCCTGTCCTCAAGACCTGGCGATGCCCTCTACATCCAGAGGAAATAATGGCAGAGGTCCGCTCATTGGCACCTGCTCACCGTTTTCGCAAGATCAAAGGATCGCAGACCATCGTACCATCTCTCACACGAGGTACCAAGAACAACGGGTACATTGAAATCGACTGGGAAGATGAGCCCGAACCCGCCAACAACTCTGGCTGGCCAGATCCTGACTCGTTCGGTCGAGCTTACAAACTACCAGCAAAGGGGATCGTCCTTGATTTTATCGAGCAGTAAGTCCATTACTTGTTTTTTGCATAATCAACTTTCTAATGTTCGTCCAGGCTACGTCGTCAACATGCTGGCTATGGCCCTCGTCATGAAGAATCCAGATGTGTGTCGTATATTCCAACAACTGGAAACGGCCGAAGTCGACCTCTTGCCGGCTCTGAGTTACAGCGGACTGTCAATGAAATGCAGTTAGCATTGACCCTGACCACTCTCAAAGAGCGCAAGTCGGACGGTGTTGACCAACTGATCACGGCTCTGGTAGTAAGTCGTCGCAACGATATTCCCTCACCTCACCACACGTGTCACCTTGCTGACGATTAATCAATCAACAGGACACAGCTGATGCCGGTGTTTTGTCACTCATGGCTAAGGCAGATGCCAGTAATTTATCTACTGGTCATTTGACCGAGAGCGACAAGCTTAGTCTGCGTGTCCTTCTAAATCAGATGGATTCCATGGGGGCTCGCATTAGACATCTGCTTGGCGAGCCAGAGCCTGTGAATATTTCCGCCACCATGCAAGACCAGGATGTCATACCGAGCATCCTTTCCCCTCAAGACTCAGCCATTGCTGAGCCACTCGACAAGGTTATGACACATCCTGTCACGGAGCCCACGCCCCCTTCTACCATTGACCACGCTGAAGGCTCTATGGATCTCGACTGAACAACCACAGCTCTCACTCTCTCACTCTTGAGTTTCCACCCAACATTCACAAAGAGTAATTGCGATAATATCGGTTCTCTGCTCGAATTTACCATAGTCTTTTCCCTTATCCTAATTCATTATTGGAGGAATCAAACAGGACCTTTGTACGGATCTCTTCAACCTCTGCATGTATCTATGCAAGCCCCCAGCGTAGCATTACGCAACCACTATCTGAAGCGCTGTCTTTTCGCGCGACCTTTTTGATTATGGATCGCCGGACTTTGGAGGGTTTCGCTATTTGAATCACGAACCATGGTTACAGAGACAATCTAGATGCTCTTTGTCTCCATCAATTCCGCGTTTGTTATTTCCGTCTCGTCTGAAGGAGACCGTAACCCAAAGGCAACCAAAACACACACGACCACCCCACCTCTGAGCAGCACAAAAAGCCCAGGCATCGTCTGAGCGGTGCCATTACTTCATTACCTCAACCCCACCTTTGTTTCTTTCTTTCCGATTTCTATATTATGCACGAAACCACCCTTGATTACCCAGTTGATGGTGGACATGACATTAGTAGCAGCTAGTAGACACAGGGTGTTTCGAGATCGAGGTGAACTAGCGCTGCGCTAACTACTCTTTGTTTGTATCATAGTTGAGAGTTGACGAGGAGAGAAAGCGATATTGATCGATTCAGCCACCCGGGATGGATTCAGAGGCTGGTGCGATAGAAGTATTTGTCAATATGAGAAACATGAAACTGAAGACAAGATATTTGATTCTTCATCATCTCAAGACTGGCCACCATCCCCGACGAAAAGTGATATGGTACAAAATGTCAGAAAAGTCTGTCCCTCAAGTTTGCTTCTATTTTCGGGGTACACCCGACGCCAATATCATTGTGTGCTGCAAATCTAGACACTTCAACCCCAGTTGTGCACCACAGAAACTCCATAAAACATCAATTGCTAAGTCGTAAAAAGCTCAAAGACGTAGATACGTCAGGAGGCTCTCGCAAATCTTTTAGTTTTAATATACAACAAACCTCTAGGAGGTATGTCTTGCAAGGTTAGCCACTCCCACCCAAGGATTGCAAGATGAAATCCTGGCATCGTCCTTAATGCCTCAAACAATCCCCCTCTCCAAGCCTACCATCGTGTCTATCATCAAACGCTGACGTTGGGCTGACCCAGACCTATAAAAAGGACTCATCACAGACGGAGCGACCAATGACTCCACAGTGACAACAGACCTAGGGCCAACTGCCGTTTTGAACAAGAATCGTAGTGTTTTATTCTGTTTGGAGTTTTTCAGGTTTTCCAGATTCGTTCAGTCGTTAGAAGTAACCATGCCTCTCCTCTATCTCTTGCAAAACTTCCAAGACCGGCCTGAGACGAGCTCCGCAAGAAGTAGAAGGTAGGTAGGCATCGAAACAAGAGGACAAGACATCCAAGTGACGGGCGAAAAACGTCAGCCTTGGCCAAGTCACTATGACAAACACGGTCGTCTTTGAAATGTGCATCCGTAACCATTCCTCAAACGCCGCTCCAGCTCCCCAATGGCTGCATGCTAGAAATGATTTGAAAAAAACGAGAACAAAACCCAAAATCCATCGAAAATGGTGTCGGCCACCCGGGGCGGCGCGCGAACCGCGGTTGACTTGATCATCTCTGAAAATAGTGGATTAGCCCCCTCTTCTTTGTTGCCCATTGCGTGACTGAGGTTGTCTTACGCGGCCTCGTCGAGGGTTACCCTGCTCCTGTTGCTGCATGTATCCCATGTTGGGCATGCCTCCCATGTTACCATAACCATAGTTGCCCATTCCCATACCAAATCCTGGGGGTGCGAATGGAGTCTGGCCAGCGGGCATCTGGGGCATCTGGGGCATCTGTGAAACAGGCGGTTGGATAGGACTTCCATTCGGAATGTTCTGTTGACGATACTGGTCGACAGATGGGTTGGGACCATTGAAGCCACCATAACCAGCCTGCATAGGAGGATAGTTGAAATTCATGGGTGGCGGCCCTCGATTCATCATCTGCTGGTACTGCATTTGTTGCAAGTTGGCAGGCATTGGACCTCCGGGTGCGTTATACATCATGCTCTGGTTGAACTGAGGGAATGCGGAAACGCCGCCATCAGCAGGCTCGTTTCTCTGGCCGCCATAGGGCATATCAAATCCAGGAGGGTTAGTTGACTGGTTCATGGGGTTATAGAAAGGCTTATTGGAGTGCGCAGAGTTGGCATGATGGCCATTCGAGTTTGCCTGTCGCGAGGATGGACGTTGGCGTTGCTCAGCATGTGTACTAGCATCACGGTTGTTACCGGTGCTGCGAGTCGACAGGCCAACCTCGTCCATCAGGCGCTTGTAACCTTGGTTGGGCTGGGCCTTGATTCGCAGAAGAACATTCTTAACATTTTCAACCACCTGGTTGCGGATAGACTCGTCGAAAAAGGGCGTAGTAAGAACCTTAAAGATCAGTGTAGCACCGCATTGGTGGTCCTTAAGAATGGCTTCAAGTACTTGGTCATTAGGTGTGAAGAACAAAGCTTGAAGGATGGCATCGCGTGCATCCGCCTCTGCCTTCTGGTTGATGACCTTGAGCACTGTGAGATAGGCAACCTTGTGGGTGCAGAGATGAACCAGATAAGGCACTAGCTGGGGCGAGAGAACTGTGCGGCGTTGAGGAAAAGTGCAAGTGTCAAGGAACCAAGTCAAGAGTAGTGCACCATTAGCGTTGGTTGCCAACTGCACGCTGTTCAGGGCAATGGTAGCAGCGAGCATTCGCTGTTGGTCCTTGGTGGAGTGATGGCTCTCGAGGCATGCTCTCATGGCACGAGCACCGTACCGGCCCTGTGAAATCTCCCACATGCGGGCAAGCATAGTCTCAAAGATGAAATCATTGTAGGGAGCACCAAACTTGAGACAGCCTTGGAGAACATAGTTGCCGTATTGGTCCAGGAAAAGAGGGATAGTGTAGGGGCGGATGTGTTCAACAATCAATGACATCTGCGCAGGGGTCTTGCAGACATCAATGATCTTCTGGGCCGCCCAGGTACCGTTTTTGTGCACCCCAATCTCGGCCATGTGAGGCGCAATCTCGGACAGCATGGCATCACGGAGTTGATCGGAACAGTGCTCAAAAAGCTTCTGTACCACGGTGTTACCAAGATAGTCGGACGAGAGCTCGGCAATCTCCGGAAGCATGTCCACAGCGATATTCTCAATTTCAGCTTGAGACAAGCTTTGGTTATCAATCCGCTTGCGGATATCCCGAAGCTTGGGTGCATCGTGAACACGAGTGTGAGCAGGCTCGCGGATAGGAGGGATTTCTTCAACAAACGAGTTGAACTGAATGGCCGACTGCAGGTTACGAGAGATTCTGAATCTATCCTCTTCAGACGCACCAAATTGTTTGACAATATCGAGAATATCAGTGGTCATATCACGGAGAGCAGGAGCCTTAGGGGTTGCGTTTGTGGTGGGAATGGCAGGGGTAGTATCGCCCGCAGGTGTACTGGCGTTCGTTCCCTGGACGTTATCTTGTCCCTTGGCAAATGGGTCAGGGCTAGGGGAGGGGAAGACTCCGTCGTGACCGGGAGTGTTGGAAGCAGATGGAGGCTTAGCGAAGTTGATGCGTATGGGACCAGCACCGGGAAAGATTTCCTTGCTGTTCATGCTTGCCTTGGCAGAGATGGCGCTTTCCACCCTCTCAAAATTGACGAATCCGCAATTCTTGTGAGTGAGGACACGAGCTGACAAGATGGGGCCATGAGACTTGAACATCTCAATCAATGTGGAAGTGGTCGTGGAAGTGGGGATGCTACCGAGCCAGAGTGCGCTGGTAGGACCCTCAAGACCTTGCTCGTCAGCACTGAGGAGACCAGCGTTACGGCTGCTGGATCTGCCGAGGTTAATTCCAGCAACGGCTTGAGGAAGATCCTCGTAGTCCTTCTCGTCTTGCAGTCGAATTTCAGCAGGGGCAACAGGGTTAGACAGGTTGGAGTTGCCGGACATGTATGTTCTCATAAGTCGACTTCCAGGAGTGTCCAAGACGCCGGCGGTACGCGCACGAGGGCGATTGGCCTGGTTGGCAAAAGCCTGGACCGCGAGATTGTGGCTATGAATCGCAGCGTTGGTAGCAGCCAGCTGATCTTGCAGAGCTGCAACATACTGGGGGTCGAGGGGCATTTCAGTATCGTAATCATCTTCGTCATCGGCATACTTGTCCTTGTTGTTGACTGAGTAAGATCGGAAACGGCTTGCTTGCTTCGTGAAGTCTAGATTGGCAAGGTAAGGAGTAGCAAGCTGTGCTCGGGGAGGCTGTGGGGTCTCTGCAAGGCCAAGATAGTCCAAGGTTCTCATATGAACATCGGACTCCCCACCTCCTTCTTTTGAGAATTGAGATTGAGCTGGCGAGCTAGGGCCGTTAGAGCCGACACTGGCAATGCTAGCCAAAGTGGACGCTCGCTCGCGTCCCACACCTGTAGGATTCCAGCTGCTGAAGATAGAGGGACCGAATGGCGAGCTGGTTCCAGGAATTGGTGCAAACTGACTCCTCTGAGGCATGGAACCGGCACGAAGTCGGGAGAGCAAGGTTGAGCTACTGGAACTATTCTCCGGTGCATCAGGATTGGGAGAGGGCGACTTGAAAGGGCTCTGAGTTGGCGTGGGCCTGTTTGTCTTGGCAACTAGGCCAGGAATACCGATCATGCCATTACCTGCACCCCCAGGAGAGAATCGAGACGGCACCGTTCCGGCTCGAGCGCGCCTTGTCTGAGGCATTGAATCCGGCGTAGGAAGCTGGGCAAAGTCCGGGAAGCCATCAGTTGGGGACTCGGGAATGTTCTCACGTAGTGGCGTGGAATTGCCGCTCGTAGGGGGGCCGCCCCAAAGGCTTCCCGGCATACCAGGTACTCCTTCTTGGGCCTGGATCTCGCGAGCTCTACAGGGTGGGACCAGTCAGTGTCGGCGCCATCAACAAATGAGTAGGAAGAGCATTGGGTTGAAACCTAGGGAAGGTCGGTATCCCAGGGTGGGGAAGAGTAAGGAAACACGGTTTGGGGACAGACGAACCTCTTGGAGAATAGACGGCTTGAACCAGGGAGTTCGTGCGACGGAGAACCAGCCCCAGATCGCGAGATGCCCGCCATCTTACTTGAAGGGTTGAGGCCACCAGACAAGCCGAATGGGGAACGAGAAGGCGGAAGAGGATCGATAGGGGAATTGCTGGCGGATGGGGAACCAGAACGAGGTTGACTGGAGGCGTAGCCGAGAGCCAAGTGTTCGGATCTAGAAGTTGACATTATCGATTATCTAGCCGACCTCATGAGACGGTGACACAAGCAAGTGTCGGGCCGGATAGTTGATTATTATTTCTCAGCGGCGATAATTGAGAAATCGCCGAAAAAGGAATCAACGTTTAGACGTTTCTAACGGCAAAAAAGGACAATCCCTAAAGTAGAAAGTCGCCGGGCGAGAACAGTCTAGCAGCTGTGTTTTCGACGACCTCGGAACGATGGACGAGGGAGACGACAACGTGGATGCGTCGGAGGATGTTCGAGCGTATTCGACAGAAACGGGGGGGCTGGATTTAAGGAGCGCGATGCGAACAAGAGAAAATCCAGGAACCGCCGGTATTACAAAGGATGCTCGTGCGAATTGGAAGAGGCCTGTCTGAGCCGAGAGCAGGGTCGTTATTCTATAGCTGAAGAGACCGAGGGGACTAGGGCAAGCAAAGCAAACTGCTGCTCGGACGAAGATGCAATTGAGGTGGATTTAGGTGTGGATGTGGATTTGGACAAAGGTCGTCCAGCGTCGTCCGAGCCCGCGGCTTGAGAGAGGGCGCAAAAAAAAAAAGACAAGGGAATGTAATAAGGAGACTACTTCGGGCGGAGGGCAGGAGGGCACAAACAAAGATATGATCAATATACAGGCCTCATTGAAGAAGTACAAAAAAAAGAAGATTTTTTTTTTTGACTGGGCCTGGAGAAGCAGACGAGACGAGCGCGCGATTATGGGGAATGGGGCACAAACGGGGGGTTGAGGAAGGAAGAAGGAGGAGGAGTCGAGGAAGGAGGGATGTGTGATATGTGATGTGCGATGTGCGAGGAGGTGAGCGGGAAGGAACCTGGAAAGGCCCCTAGGTACTAACTAGGGTACCTGCGGACGGGACGGGAGTACAGAGCACTCCACTGTACTGGTACCTGCCCGTATCTACCTACCTGACCAACAAGGCTACTTCTTGCCCTGCCCTGCCAACTACTAGCTGGGTTGTAAACGACTTGAGGCCTGGAATGAGGATACAATAAATAGACAATCCGAAGCCTACCTATATCGCGCCGTAGCTGGCTAAGAATTTCTCTCACCTGCAATTAGTATCTACCTTAGGTAGGTACTTATATCGTCCTTCACCTCCCAGTAGTTCGCCAGGCAAGAACGTTGGGGGGGCGGGAGAAGCCAATGTTCCGTCAGATTTTGCTTTAGAAGACGCTTTTTATAATGGGCTGGAAGCTCAAGCGAGGCGCCCCCAAAGAAACGGAAAACGATGTGTTCCGATCATTATTACCTACCTACCTAGTTACAGAAACAAAGTTTCTTACAATCAGGCTGTGGCATTCTTGTCAGCCTGAGGACTGTATACGCGTCCAGCTTCGTCATATGTCAGTACCTACCTAGGCATTGCAATGATTTTGGGTCAATTCCGGGACTGTTCGTTCACTCGATTGCCACCTATGAATACATACTCGCCCACTGTCCAAGGCCCTTGCATTCGATACCCAGCGGTGTCTGTTGGTTGATGAGCATGCCCATTGATTCAGCCAAGATGTGATGGTTCGAGATGCCGGAGGGCTACCCGCTTAAACGGGTTCAGGTATGAAACCCAATGCCATCTCCTATTTGTTTCTGACGGGTTGGTTGATCACCCACCCATTGACTCTGAGCTACAATAAACAATGTGAGGCATGAGCTGCAACTATTTCTAATCTCTTTTCTAGATACTCGTCGCAGACACGGTCACATGGGGCAGCAAAAACGTCCGGCTTTCTGCCATGTGCCAGAAATAACTACTACTAGGTGGTCCAAAGATCTATTGAGCTACCCATGTGTAAGGCATGCTAAACTTGCCCAAGTCTTTTTTATCACTTACCTAGGACTGAGGCCCTAAGCTTTTGTCTCCTTCAGGTGAGGACCATACTACCTCCGTAGTTGGCGGTAAATTCTAACACGGCCCCCCCGCAATGATCATTTTTAGAACATCTGTCAATGGATGTTTCATCGGGACTCAGTTTGAGTCTCCCATACCAATAAGCGACCTGTAAGCCTTCAGGTTGAAGCTACCTAAGCTTGCCAGGATATCTTCAAATTTGTATCCGTATCCGCTTCTCAACTGCTACTTTGTTCTGTTTATCAAATACGTTCTGTTCAGTTTGTGCACAGACAAGACTCGCTTTGTTTCTCCACATCCATACTCCATGGATATCCATATCCAGAAGTCGGCAAGCATCCGAGCATTTACGGCATTGTGCATCGGGAACTCTGCCAAATACATCCTCTGGTCGAGGTTATATCGCTGAGGAGCTGAAATGGGCTTCCTCCAGTGTCGTCTTGGAAGTCAATGAAGTAGTAGCGAGGGGCATAAGGGGTTGGCTACCAAGCAAGCCATTTCTCTCTCGCGCGCTCTCTCTCTATACTGTACTGTAGATACCTAGGTAGCTAGGTAAGGTTATCTTAGTAGTTTGTATGTCAATCCTGTCACTTCCGTCAACTTGTACTAGGTATACTTGACAATACCTACAAGGGTACCACATGGGTCATACATAGTATGTGGTGTCAAATTAGGTATCCCCTATTCCGCCTTTCAACCTTTTACGACCAGCAAACAAAAGCTTCTCCAATACTTGAAAGGTTGATACTCTGCTGCTTGTCACTCGGATTCCAAGACTTTGTGCTCTCAGCTCGTTCGTAGCATTCAGCACCGACTCGAATATTACCGTCCCAATGTGATCTGCCAGCCGCCCTCTATCTCAACTCTAGAGTCACTACTCGGCATTCTTGTAATTCGACAGTTTTTCTTCTTCTCCATTTTCATGCTCTTGCAGAAGCACACTCCGATTGGTCGCACTGATGACACCTCTCCATCTCCCTTTCAGCCCCCTGTTAGCAGCAGAGCCAATCGTGACTCTGCACCTTGTCGTCGGGGGATCTATTAGCCTCTTGATGAAACAGCCTTACTATAACCCCCTGTCTTTTCGACTCCCTACCCGTACATAACACCCACAAAGTGGAAGCTTAGGGGTTATCATGAGTATCTCGAAACATAGCTCTTACCATCCCTCCCCCTTTTACATATCAGTGGTGTTTCCAGAGCTATCACCAACACTCCCTGTTCAAATTTCGTCGCTGATTCTGGGCCATGTCTCAGATAGCGGCCCGCAATCCCCGGACACTATTTTAGAAGTTGTCCAGCCTCGGTGTAGTCCTGTCTTCTTCGACTCAAAAATTTGATACACGGCGCCATCAGGAGTCACGATTTCAGGTGAAAGGGAGCAGTTGATCTGGATGCGTTAGAAATATCCATATGTTGTAAGGATCATGCCTCCGGGAAAATATCCAGATTTCTGTACAAAGAACAGATTCAACAACTACATCAGATGGAAACTCGTTCAGAGACATCCAGGATATGTATTGCTGTCACCCGATTTCATGTTTTCTCTATATACGTGGCCCTTTGATTATGCTCTTTCAAAGTGAATCTTCCGCGCCTGATAGTTCCCAATTGCGCTCAAAATGCCACTGTTGTGTCATCGCTGGGGCAGACAGTCTTCCCATGTCCATTCTTTTCTTTAAGGGAAAAAAGAAAGGGTTTCGTCCAGTGCCTCATGTCACCCGACTCATAGTACATTGGGTATTTGTCCTAGCTTTCATCGCATATCATCATCATCGATACCGCGGAGGGAGACTTCTTGGACAATGTGGCTAAATGCCGCCAAGTAGGTGTAGAGACATCCGCACATACGCAATGTTTTTGCCAAGTGCGAGGTGCCAAAGAACTTTCGCCCGTAAACGCCAAGAGAGAAAAACACCATCTGTGGGGGAATATATGTATCGCCTTGCTTCTGTACCTCATTCAAAATGTCGGGCTGCAACATGAGCGCCCGCTCCTCACGTGTGTCTCGTGTGCGTCCTCTTACTTGGCGTGCTTCTTGAAAGCAAGAAGATCTGCCAAGCTAGCCAATGGGCAGCCATGACGCAAAAAGTCATGAGCCAGGAGCTCATCAGCAGAGGCACGGCTCTTGACGTCCACACACAGGCAGACAGACAAGAATGCCTTCAGTTCTTTGCTCAGTTTCTCAGGCTTCTTGAGCCGAGGAGTTCCATTTGTTGCGATGAGGTAGAGAGCTTTGAGAGGTTCCTCGTTAAGATATGGCGGCTCGGACTCTATCATCTCAATCGCCATAATACCCAAAGACCAGATATCGACCTTGGGACCGTATTCCTTCTGCTTGACAACCTCGGGGGCCATCCAATAGGGGGTTCCCACCATGGTGGCTCGCTTGGACTTTGTCTCCGTGAGCTTGGCGCAGAAACCGAAATCGGCTGGAGATATGTCAGCATCGTGGACTTGTTCATGTTACTGGCGATCGGCTTACTGATTTTCACGTTTCCACGAGCGTCGAGTAGAACATTATCACTCTTGATATCACGGTGAATGATATTCTGTGAATGCAAGTGCTGCAGTCCGCGGCAAGTCTATGGGTGTCAGCAATTACAGTGTGGAAGAGCCAATGCGCATACCTCGTGGCAAATAGTCGAGATTTGCTCCTCGGAGATGGACGGGTTGTTGTCAATCACGTCAGTGAGGGCACCTCCCTCCATGAATTCCATAACGACCCAGAGCTCTGCGTTGTTATTACGCAGAAAAGCATCCAAGAAGTTAACAATGTTGCGGTGCCGACTGTCTTTCATAACCATGATTTCGTTCACGATGAGCTCCTTCCTAGGTTGGTGAGCGAGGTCCATTTGTTTGATGGCAACCTGGGCCCGAGGGCCCTGGGCACGCAGAATATCGCGGGCAATGCCCACAGCTGTCTCCTTAATCTTAGCAACGTAGACAGACCCTGATGCACCCTGTCCGATCTTCTTCTGCTTGGAATAGGAAATGTTTGGGTCGTCCTTCGAAACGGCTTCCTTAAGCTTGGCCATAACCTCACTCTCGGACATAGTAGACATTCTGACATCCTGCTTACGCTCCGAAGGCGATGGCTTGGCAGTTAGAGCAGCTTCGGCGGCCTTAACGCCATCAGTCTGCTGCTGTGGTGGACTGGGCTTGGGTGCAACATTTAGGGGCTTGACGGGAGCTGGTAAGCGCGATGCTTGAGTCTGTTGCTGCGGCTGTCGAGGTTGTGAAGCCTGGTTTCCATTGGCATAACGAGGTGCGGCGTTATCGGCGCGAGGAGTTCGCTGAGCCTGGCCAGGATCCCTTAGAGTACTGGAGCTAGGCTGAGAGGCTAATGGTGGTCGCTGAGAGGTGGTAGGAGGTGAAGGAGCAGGCCGCTGAGCCTGAAGGTTGCTCTGCTGTTGCGAGGCCTTTGGTGCAGGTGGAGCTGCTCGTGTTGGATTGTAGCGGTTGGGCTGGGGAGAAGGTGATGAGCTATAACCACCACCAATTTCCTGCTGGGCAAGCGGAACCTTGGTTTTGGGAAGAGAAGCGTTGTAGGCTTCAAGGTCGCGTCTGTTCTGCTCCTCAATTTCGCGCTCCCGCTGTCTCTGAGCCTCCAACTGCTTCTTACGCTGCTCCTCTCTCAAAGCATCCTGAGAGACGTAATTAGGGGACATCTGTTGCATCTGCTGGCGCTGCTGGTACTGTTGCTGCTGATCCTGCTGAGCAGGGCGCTCATCAGGGCGGGCAGGGCGACGCGGAGCATTGGGGTTGGGTTGAACAGGAGAAGGGTTGTAACCTGGGCGCTGAGAAGCGGCCGGCGGCGCAGGTCGAGGAGGCGCCACAGAAGCACCACTGCCATATCCCAGCTGCTTGTTGGCCTGGCTCTGGGCAGGAGGAGTTGGCGTCAAGCTGGGATATTGATTGGGATTTTCAGCCCTTTTGGCAAGATCGGTGTAAAAGTCCAAAACCTCGAAGACGGCTTGAGGGTTACGCTCATAATCTTCTTTAGTGATGGCTGATGAGTTGAGGAGCTTCGACCACTCCGGTGGCAAACCGACGAATTCACCAGTCTTTGGATCAAAACCAACATGCACGGCGTGAGAAAAGTTAGTAGGGTTGCTTACTCCGCCCATGCCTGGGCAAGCGCCGTAGATAAAGTCGATCCACTCATATAAGTCATCGTCACTCTTTACCTTGATTTGTAGGGTTTTGGTTTGACCGTCGTCGTCGCCGGGGCTGTTAGACGAACCATCTGGTTTGCGCTTGATCTCGAAGATGGTACCGGCGGCTTCGACTCGTCCGACGTTGACTACATCCCTGAGGTAAAGTGTGTACGAAACCTTACCACCCTCGGTCTTGTGAAAATCGAGCGACTCTTTACGGAGAATTAGGTACTTCTGCTTCCACGGTTGGATAAAATTCTTGCTCTCCTTGACCGACGCCCAACCCTCCTTCTTCACAGCGACTCCACCTAGACCATCGGTATTGTTGGACTGTTGGCGGGCGATCGGGAGCGAGATGGTTGAGCCGGTGTACGTCGAGGTTGCAGTACTTCGGATGGGGGAAATAGCCATGTTGGCCATGCTTCCTGGAAGGTTGGCATTGGGCGTTAGGTTCAAACGCGGTCGATCGGTGGGAGGCCGAGGCGCAGGGCCCGGGTTCATGAACTGGCCGGACGAGTACATACTACGAATCGTTAGTTGCTGAACTTGAGAAGCAATCTTATTCGTATTGTTGGTTGCTGACAGTGAGGAACCCCCTCTTCTAGAACGCCACCACAGATTTCAAAAGTAGATCCCAGCAGCGTCAAGAAATATGATAGAAAGATTGGCACGGCATCAATCTATCAGGCTGACATAATGGCTTTACGGAGGAGTATGCGTTTGTCGCTCAAAGAAGGGAGAACTTTCACCCCGCCTCTTTGCCATGAGGCGCGCGCCCTCATGTCAAGACCCAAGGAGAAGTAACGTACCTGTTTTGAGCCATCTTGAATTACTTGAACTGCGAAGCGCAGTAAGAATTATCTGATGGTGACTAAAAAGAATAAGACCGTCTGAAATCGATATATAAGTAGGTTATATGGCGGGTCGTACGCTTGCTGGCTCCCAGATGTAATAGCGAGCGGTGGACGGGAGGGAACCAACTCGGAGCGCTCACAGGGGTGGTTCTGGGCGGTCTGGTTTCGACAATGTTGGAGGGTACCCAAACAGAGATCAAACAAATATTGATCTTGGGCACAGAAAAAGGCCTTCTCAGCGACAGGATGGAGAGGTCATGTATTCGAAAATCGAGTCGGAGCAGCGGTCAGGGGTAGACTGAGAGTAAAGGTAGGTAGACAAGGAAGCTCGTCAGTGACAAGCACGCGGGTAAGGTAGATTGGAGTGGAGGTGGGCGAGCGGGACTGTGCTGGGATAAAGGATATCGCACGTAGCCGCAAAACGGAGAGGAAGACGGCGACGAGAAGCAAGTTTAACTTTGTTAGCAGCTGGTGGTGAAGTACCAGAAGCCGTAAAAAGCACAGGCGAGTCTGACGTTATGAGGGAGAACAAGAAATACTGGATGGATAAGGTAGGTACCTACATAGGTAGGTAGGTAAGTAGGTAGGTACTAGGTAGGTAGGTAAGTAAGTAAGTAAGAACGAAAAACCAGGTGGGTTTGGGGGAGGGAGCGGCCTTCCAAGTTTGGACCACCTGCAGAGAATGAACAGGAGAAGGAGGAAACGAAGAAAGGTGGGGAAGGAGGATTAAATGACCCCTGGTTCCCCAGCGCTGAGATATTCTCCCGCCGCAGAAGTGTCAGATGAAGGGAAGTTCCAGTGGCGTTCCAGTTGCACATGCCCGCAGCCAGCTCCTCGTTGTAACTTAGGTAGGTACCTATAATTGATGGTGGCGGGCAGTGTGGTCAGTGCCTCTGGTACTGTCGCTAAATACTCACCTAGGATCAATGGAATGGATAAGGTAAGGTACCTTAGCCTCTAGGAGCAAGAAAACATCAGACCCTGATATAAGGTGTAAGAATAAACTCAGCAAAAGGTATACCAAGTTCATACTAAATTTAGACTAAATTGCCTAAGTCTTTTTATCATTCAGGATCAAAGTCCTGAGCTTTCTTTCCTCCCCTAGGCCGGGCGCTGGGCTCCAATTCTTCCTCAGGTAAGGCACCTAAGACTTCCGTCTAGTGGAACTCGACCCCTGGATTCCGGGTTGCCAATGCATGCCCGTTGCTTCTTGAAGTTGAAAGGGTCCAATTACTTGCATTGGATAAGATGGTGAACCTGGGGGGCTTTTCAACGTGCATGAGGTGAGGTTCTAATCGAGAGTCTCTCCATACCTCTAGTACGTAATAAGGCCTGGATACGGGAGGAGACTGCCTTAAGTACTACCTTAACTACTAACATAGTGACGTACTACCTACCTTAAGCTACCTAAGGTATGCACCTAGGTCAGGTAGACAACGAGATTAGGTAGTAGAGACATGAGCGCACAAGCAGAGGAGTTCTTCAATTGCAGTTTGCAAAGAGCTATTCCGCAATTACCTACATACATACGGAGTACTACCTAGGTATCTAAACTCAAGGGATTGAGAAGCTCCCGTAAGGCCCCACTTTTCTTTGTGCTGATCATAAGTCTAGGTAACTGTAGGTTGAGTCAATACGGAGTACGGTACAGTACATACATACAGCACCAGCGGCGGTCATGGCACGGGCCGCTGTTGGCCAAAGTGAAGTCTCCAGCTGCCCCATCTAGGAGTATTGTCTGGGTAGGTAGGCTAGGGGAGGAAAGAAAACTCAGGGCCTTGATCCTAAATGACAAAAAGACTTAGGTAACTCAGTATCAGTTTATGATATCTTTTGCTAAGTTTATTTTAATACCCGATATAAAGGTCTGGTATTTTCTTGCTCTCTACTGTATCTACCTTAGGTGAGGGTATCTAGGTAGGCAATGAATAATCTCAGCAACTACCTAGTAGATAGCTATCAGCTTGGAAGATTTATCACATTGTTCATAAAAACCAAAACTCCTGGCCAATCCGTGATACACAACGATTGCCCCTCATCTCAGTCTTTATCAAGCTTTATTAGCGTTCTGAACACTGTTGGCTTGCTTGTCTCATGGTTATTGGTGTCAAGGTCGACTGTTGCGTTGCAAGCGCCCATTTGCCACGCACCACCATTCCTCATCTAGCGGCCATCAGCGTCTGGATCTTTGATGTTGTCAGATCCCTTGAGAAACTCTTTTCAAGTCCCATAAAATGGCCCTGTCTAGGCAATGCAGAAGGAACGCTATAATCAGTTGTGGCTTTCCTGGGTAGATCGCACCTAGAAGATGAGACCGAAACACTCGGTCTACTTGGCCTATATCATGTGTCATATACTAATCTCCGAAGCTCCCAGTCGAAGAAGCTTACTGTATGATGATGATGATGATGGATGCCAAGAACATGTCCTCAGACTATCGATATAAAGTTTCCGCTATCCGTGGCGCGAAATAGCCGCGATGCTTGCTCAGAGCCTAAGAGATACCAAATGACACTCCTTATGAAACAACCTCATCTAACTGTTCGGGTCTTTGCTACCTACCCAGTAAACACTGTCAATTATCAAGTCGCAGTAGTCGCGGTGCTTAACTTGATTACAATGTTAAAACCCGGTAAAACGCTTCTCATAATTGAACACTGTCCAACTTCACAATTAAAAATTGGAGATTATCGTCCTTTTCCTCAGCAACCAAAGTCTGCCATTGCAACCCAATCTCGGCTTCTCCAGTTTTAAATTCAGGATCAAAATCAAAATGCTGTAGTTAGCATTTTTTTTTACTAACTTTCACTTCTTTAACAAGCCAAGGGAGAACTCGTATACTCAGCCAACAGCGGCCTGGTCAAATACCAGTTGTTTCACAACCTCAAGACACTCATCTCTGAGCCCTTCGACTTAGTGTCAAGTCAATTGAAGTAAGATGATTGAAATCCACGTAGATGAGCAACAGCTGCTCGCCTTTGCACGTCGCTTACCGATCACTGGGAGCCTGACTTCCAATCTGAACCCTGTATACCTGGTAACTGGCATCATGTACATCCAGGAGACCTCGGAACTCCTTTGGCCTGCTGTTGACCATCGAGAGCCACAGAACCATTGGTGAGGGGATGATCCATGAATCAGCTGAAATTTAAAAGGCCCATATAATATAACTTTGCTTTTACTCTTGAAACCCGATTACAGTGTTTTGTCTTGTGATTCCTAGACTCGAACTTGACGAATTCCATCCCCTGCCTTTAAATTCACCATTTTGATAAGTTTTTGGTCACTGCGGCATCTATATTACATTTCTTCTAACCCTTTCTACTCTATCGTTGAGCAACGTCAACCTCCTGGCCCTCAAACTTGGGGAGCTCACTCTCAATCTGAGACCAAGTCTTACTGCCGTTCACAAGCGACTTGATAGCATCGATGATCTTTTCCTGCTCCGCTCGGACTTGGTTGGTGCTGTCACGGTCTCGCAAGGTAACAGTACCGTCTTGTACTGTCTGGAAATCGATGGTAATGCCGAGAGGAGTGCCGAGCTCATCGTTTCGGCTGTATCGCTTACCAATGCTGGCAGAAGAGTCGTCCACACGGCTGGAGATACCGGCACTGCGGAGACGTTGGGACAGCTGCTTCAGGAGAGGCTTGAACTGGGTGTTGGAGGAGAGGGGAACAAGCAAAACCTTGGTAGGGGCCACAGTGGGAGGGAAAGATAGAACCTTTTAAGTATTAATATTTCATCATGCACGTTTAGGGGGTTTGTTCTTACACCACGGGCTTCGTCGCCACCTTCGGTGCCACGAGTCCAGAAGCTGTGCTCCATCAAGGAGTAGAGAATGCGGCCAATACCGAACGAGGGCTCGATAACATTGGGCACAAACTCGCGCGTGTTCTCGACCCTCTTGCGGAACTCGATGGCAATGGAGTCCTTGTTAACCTGGACCTTGCCGTCGCCAACACCAGCGACTTCAAGAGTGATGCTGCCGTTGTCGCTCAACTCCTTGGCCAGCTTTTCTCGCTGTTCTTGCGTTGTAGCCAAGAGAGCAGTCTCGACAGTCTTGGCATCCTTCTTGAACTGGGGACCAAATTTCTTCCTTTCGATGTCGATTTGCCATTCCTCAATGACAAGAGGAGTTTCGCGCTGCTCGCGGACAACCAGAGGGGCACCAGTCTTTTTGGCATGGACACTCAGGTCGTAGGCACTTCGGTCAGCACAGCCGACACACTCGATCCAGCCAGAGCTGGTGAAGAGTTCAGCATCCCAGCAGTCGGTGGCATAATGAGCCATCTCGTTGGCCATGTGCTGGCGGAATCGCAGCTTGGTCAGATCCACGCCAATCTTTTCCAAAAACAAGTGAATTCGGGCAAGGAAGTAGCCCAGCGTCTCGTTGTCGACAAGACCATCCTTGACAGCCTGGCCGATCTTGAGAGTTCTGGTCGTAGTCTTGCCACTCAGCTGTGTATCACGGTCAAGGAGAACAAGCTCGACATCTTCAACCTCATGGAATCGGTGGTGCTTCTTTCCACCCTCGGGATCGACGAAATGCTCAATCTCGGCCATAAGGAACTCACGTACTCGTAGAAGGCCGGCACGAGGAGAGATCTCGTTACGGTATGACTTGCCAATAGAGGCAGAGGCGAAAGGCATCTGAGATTGGTTGAACTCGAGGAGCTTGGCAAAGTTCAGGAACTGGCCCTGGGCAGTCTCGGGGCGGAGGTAGCCAGGATAGTTGCTGCTGGGACCAATGGAGGTTTGGAACATGAGGTTGAAGGAGACAGGCTCCGCGGGCTGGACACCAGTGGCAGGGTTTCTGAGATCGTACTTCTTAATGAGCTCGCCAAGCTCCGGACCACCGTAGTTGTCGATTCTGGCGAGAACCTCCTCATACTCCTTGACGACGGCGTCATCGAGTTTCACAGCTTCAGTCTTTGTCTTTTTCTTCTTCTTCTTGGGATCCTCCTCCTTGTCCTCCACCTTCTGGCCACGGGCCTCCTTGTCGCCGTTGAGCCGGGCCTCAAGGATGGCCTCGACAAAGTGATCGGCTCGAAGAATCTCGCCATTCTTGGGGTCCTTGCACATCCAGTCGGCGAACTTGTCGACATGTCCACTGGTCTTGAGGACCTCGTGCGGGGTCAAGACAGTGCAGTCAACCTCGAGCATATCCTCCTCGAGGATGAAATGCTTGCGCCAGATATCAATGACACCGGCCTGCAGTGCGCAGCCAGGGGGGCCATAGTCGAACAAACCACCAACACCGCCGTAGATTTCGAAGGACGGGGTGTAGAACATGCGACGCCGGAGGATGGATTCGAGGACAGCCTTGTCGAGGGGCTGACCCTTAAGAGTCGTCGCGGCGGAAGTCATCTTGTCCTTTCTGCGCTTTTGCGACGTTTGCAGTTGAAAAGCGTTGAGGGGTCGTGAAGTCGCAAAAGTGTGGGAGTCAACGACAGTGCGGGGTGGTTTTGCACAGGCCGCAAACCGGAACCTGGAACCTGGACGTGACAGACAAAGTTGCCTTGACAAAGGGAAAGCTGGGGAAAAGCTTTTCTTTACTGTTGTTGGCAGTGAGGCTGGAGATAGTGATACGGGACGAATTGGCTTCATCCACCCTGATTGTAAAAGTCGTCAGGTAAAGAGACAGAGGAGGACGTGAGTCACAAAAGGCAACTCCGTAGGTGGCCTAAAATGGCTGCTATTAGGTCAGACCAGAGAGACTCGAGACTTGGAACTGGGTCTCGGTGTGTGGTACCTACCTACCTATGGATAACTTAGATTAGTACCTGGCTGTGGGTGGTGGGGGAATTTGTGAGTTTCTCTGGCATCTGCTGGGCGCTGATTCGACAATTTGGCGGTTAAAGACCCTAAAGAGGGAGTTTTGCTATCGTGGGTGTATCTACTAACTAAAGCAGCAGTTTTGGGAGGATAGGTAATAATAAGTCTGGCAGACATCGTTTTCTTTGACCCCACCACATCCGTGTACCATTAGGTTTCTACCATTCACGGAGTATAAGTACCTCCTATAAGGTAAGGTACTGTTTGTCCCATGGAATGCTCAGCACGTGCCGGGACACGGCTTGATCATGATAATCATGACGTTGGCTGAATTTTGCATTGAAGTATCTTTTTAATGAAATTAATTGAAATAATCAACCGCCTTGGTACTAGATGAAGCGATTGGCTCTAATAATAGAAACCAATTATGCCAACAAGTTGTGCTGCTTGTTGAGTGTCTGGTGATATACCCCTTACAAGTCGTCTCAATCTCCCAAGACGAACTCGCGGCTATCTCCTTATAGGCCGATTTTTACGTTTATTATCTATGAATGAAAGAAGAAGAAGAAGAAGAAGAAGAAAGCGTCTGTCTTACTAAATTTTCGTTGAATGTTGCGTGAATGAAAGGCAAAGATAGCACTGACTCTATCTTTAGATAAGATTCATCGTCACTTCAGACTTGTGAGCTCAGCCATAAGTATCTAGGTTGCATTGACGACGAGCGAGACAATGTCTGAAGAAATCTAGACTACTATACCTATTACCTAGGTGCCTACCTCACGACTCACGTAGGGTAATTCTTGCACGTATGCAAGAACTACTCCGTAACAAGTAATCGAAATGGCAATAATCGGCCTGGAATTTGGAGGGGACAAGAAAAATGTCACTGTCGGGGTGTTGAAGTCGGTCCTTAAAACCAATCACCAGCAACCACCAGCCCCGTCAACGTCTTATCTCAATGCATTTCGGTAATTGCACGATCTGAATAATTCATAAGTAAGATAGGCAGCTGTGCAATAACCTTCAGCGTCTGTGGTGGTCCGATCCCAAGCTCGCCCCAGATCTCAAGCCGCCCCCGGCGTAGTTGCTCGGCAACCATATGTTTATACTAGCTGGTTTCTGACCCCAGCCGGCGACCTGACTGACCGCATCGGATCCGTTCAAAAAGGCAAACTTCGTTCGTTTTTCTTCATCTCTTCGTTCGTCTTTCACTAACATTAACAGTCCATCCCGCCCTTGCTCCCAATAATGGCTACCCGTGCAATTGAGGCGCGCTTCGAGCGCATGTCCGTCAACGATGAGAATGATGCCCTTGGCGACGGCTCTAAGCTCTACAGCAAGACAAAGGTGTGTGTGTGTGTGTGTGTGTTTTGCTGCGACCGCTCCGCCATGGCTTGATCACTGACATAGGTAGACTATGGTCTCATCTACCACATCACAAAGTATACATGGAGCATCTCGACCCAACCTCTTCAAAGTCGCTCTCCAGTCGCAAAGCAGCAATACCAACGCCGCTGTGATGTTGCCATCCCAGGCTGCTCAACGAAAAGTCAACAACGCGCCTCCATCTCCTACAAGAAAAGCACTTCCATCTTCCTCCAGGACGTCGGATGAAGCTCAAGATGAACGAAAATCAGTTACACTGCCAGAGCAAATCAGCGTCCCTAAGCAGTTTCACCTCGGCATGTTCGAGATCGGTCGGCCTCTAGGCAAGGGCAAGTTTGGGCGAGTGTACCTTGCTCGAGAGAGAACAACAGGCTTCATCTGCGCCCTCAAGGTCCTCCACAAGAATGAATTACAAGCAGGCCGTGTTGAGAAGCAGGTTCGCCGAGAGATCGAGATTCAAAGCAACCTGAGACACCCCAACATTCTTCAGCTCTACGGCCATTTCCACGATAGTAAGCGAGTATTCTTGATTCTCGAATTCGCTGGCAAGGGTGAACTCTACAAACACCTCCGAAAAGAGAGCCGGTTCCCCGAGTGGAAGGCAGCCCAGTACATTGCCCAGATGGCATCGGCATTGCGCTACCTGCATCGGAAGCATGTCATCCATCGAGATATCAAGCCTGAGAACATATTGGTTGGCATCCATGGTGAGATCAAAATCTCGGATTTCGGATGGAGTGTGCACGCTCCCAACAACCGAAGGAAGACCATGTGTGGTACTCTTGACTACCTCCCTCCAGAGATGATCAAGCCCGGTACCTCTGACAACTTTTACAACGAGAAGGTTGACCTGTGGAGTTTGGGCGTCCTGACGTATGAGTTCCTCGTGGGTGAAGCGCCCTTCGAGGATACGCCAGTGATGACTCAACGAAGGATTGCTCGTGCTGACATGTCGATTCCTTCATGGGTCAGTCCTGAGGCTACCGACCTCATCAAGAAGGTATGCAGCCAGCCCCAAAGATTTCTGTATCGCCATACTGACATTGATGAAGCTCCTGGTGTTGGACCCTGAGAAACGAATTCCTCTTGAGCAGATTCAGCAGCATCCCTGGATCATCAAGCACTGCGTCAAGGGTGAGCGTGCTTCTAACCGCGAGAAGGGACAATAATGATATAACGACAAGTAACATGAATGGATAACGGTTGAAAGGCGTTCATCGGCAGTTGATTGACTGATTTTCTAATAATCAAGGACGGAGCCTGGCCGTTTGCATCAGTTGGAGTACGGGATTTTCTTTTGTGGCGTCATTCCAACAATCATTAAAACGAATACAAGAAATGCTTCAGCGTGTTGAAGGGTATCATTGATAGTATTGTGGTACACAAGCAGAAAGGCATCATACATTTCATTGAAGGCGCCTCTCGCCTGTCTTGGATATCGTACACATTTTCGTATGGAGGGCAGACTGCTAGCAATCATCGATAAACCTCATCGAATGGCCGCGTGTCTGCAAAGCAAGAATCCCAAACTTGGTTGACAACCTTGGTTGCATGAACGTCGTCCTTGCACGTGGATCTGGCCGTGACGGAATCGATGGCTCGTCTGCGGACGCAATTTTGGAATTGCTGCGTCAGTCTCCAATTCCCTCTAACAAAGGCCTCTTTTGTCCACCTGCACTCGCCACTGAGCATTGAAGCTCGGATCTTGATATGAGTTAGCATCCTTGTTTGTAAGGAAATTAATTGGCTTGCTTCCTTAACCCACCTCTGTGCACGCGGCGTGCTTCAAGTCCTTTTGACCCATGAAGTCGACATTCTTCCACCGAACATAGTCCCAGGCATGCACCATCTCATGCGCAAGCGTATCCTCGAGATGCTTTCGGTTCTTGATGTGGTTGGCACATATGAGGATGCCATGATTGGGGCTGAAACCACCAGATTGCCAGTTGACAGAGCCATCAGCCCTCAGAGAGGAGGGACAGCGACGGCAGTGAACATTGGAAGGGTCTATTCGTCCATTGAGAGCCTGAATCTTGTCGGACATGAAGCGAACGACGGGCGAATAGGTAAAGAGCCAGTCGCGGTCTCTCTCACAAGCTTTGCAGTCTTTTTCTTCCTCGATTTCGGTTGTGTACTCTCGGAAGAAGAATTTGCCCTCGGGTGTCATTTGGCCCGAGAGCATTTTGAAGTAGTTCATCCACCATGAGATCTCTGGAGAAAACCCTGTTTTTGCAGGGTCGTTCTTGATTTCTGCACTTGAAGCACTTGGCGTTCCAGCGGGGACACCTGGAGGAGGTGTAGAGTCAGATGACATTCTGCAAAGGCGCGTGTATGTAATTCCAAATGCCAATTGAGTCCAAATTAGGTTGTTGTGGCTTCGGCGAGTGAATTCGGTATTCGGCGTAAGACTCAGAATCTCAAGGTGATCGTTCTCTCTTGACCTGGGCTTCTTCTCCCAAGGCAGTGGAGGCTTTAATTTAGTTGGCTTCCTTAGCTTACCTCACTCAATTAGTAGGTAACCTCTATAGCCTCGCTCCCCTTGGAGGAGCCTGTACCGCAAGTGTCTATTCTGCCACGCACCCGATGGCCCGATTCGGCCAGGCGGTCAAGAGGCTGATTGGACCAGTTTTCCGAACAAGGGACCCTATTCGTGCTGTTTTCCCGGGCGACATCGGGGTCTGGGGAACTCTTCAGCAAGGGCGCAGGAGCACAGTCCAATCAATTCGACTATCGCCCAACGTTTGCCCAGCTCCAGCTCCAAACATCCTGACACTCCCACTCACATCCCATCTCATACCATCCTATTCTACCTATCCTGTTCAACCCTCGGTTCCACCTTCAGAGAGAGCGACAAGGGCGCATGAGAAAAATGACGAGTGAAAGCATGTTTCAATGTAAGCATTTCTCTCAACCCGTCTTTCTTTGATTTGTGTTGTGGCAGAAGAGTCAAGCAAGTCTGTCTGTCTCGTTGAACTTGTTCCCATATATATATATTACCTCCCTACCTTACCGTGTATATATGCACCTCTTCACATGTGTAGTGTATGGAGACACCCATGTGAAAGTGCCAGTCTTTCCTTCAGGCGTTGCATCATACCCCAAAAGCGGCATTAAACTGACTTGTTTCCCTTTTTCTTCAACCTCGCAGTCATGAGAGGCAACGGGACAAAGTCTCTGACCATCGTCATCAAGCTTGGTGAGTTTACTTTACGGCTCAACACCAAGCTTGACTCATCCCCCACTAACACTCGGCCTTCATCACAGGAACAAGCTCCATTGTCGATGAGAAGACTCACGAACCACTTCTTCCGATTCTGACTCTCATTGTTGATACGGCCGTGAAGCTTCGCAAAGATGGCCACAGGGTGGTCATTGTTTCGTCCGGCGCCATCGGTGTCGGTCTCCGGCGTATGGACGTGGAGAAGCGACCTAAGCATCTCGCGCAGCTACAGGTTGGAACCGAACGTCTCTGTTGGTCATCTATAATCAAGTGACTAACGTTAGCATCTACAGGCTCTTGCAGCGATCGGCCAATGCCGCCTCATGAGTCTCTGGGATAGCCTGTTCACCCACCTCAGGCAGCCAATTGCTCAGATCCTCCTTACACGAAACGACATTGCAGACGTGTGTACAACTCTTCCGTCTTGAATCTTCAACAGTGAACTAAAAATACATGTTGCAGCGAACGAGATACTTCAACGCTCAAAACACCTTCCATGCCCTTTTGGAACAAGGTGTAATTCCCATTGTTAACGAAAACGACACTCTTGCCGTTTCCGAAATCAAGTTTGGCGACAATGATACTCTCTCTGCCATCACTGCCGCTATGATACACGCTGATATGCTGTTCTTGATGACGGATGTTGATTGTCTCTATGACAAGAATCCCAGGACCAACCCAGATGCTAAGCCTATCGAGGTGGTCGAAGACATCGCTGCACTACAGGCTGACGGTAAAGTCTATCTTCAATCGCGGGCTTGTCTCCCCGAAAACTAACTCTCAAGGCAGTATCCAGCGCTGGTTCGTCCCTTGGAACGGGAGGCATGAGCACCAAGATTATTGCTGCTAGGCTGGGCACTTCCGCTGGAGTCACGACTGTCATTACGAGGTCTTCTAACCCTGGAAATGTGCTCAACATTGTGCATTATCTACAGTCAATACAAAAAGGGAACACTCCCCCCAGTCCAGACGAGCGTGCTGAAGGCTTGTCACGATCGGCATCGGCTCTGACGCTCTCCAACTTAAATGGCGCCCCTTGGCCCCCCTTACACACTCGCTTCATTCCCGCCAACGATCCCATCAGGGACCGTCACTTTTGGCTGCTTCACACTCCTCACCCTCACGGCACCCTCTACATCGACTCAGGCGCTTATAAGGCTCTTGTTGGCAAGGCCGGTCTGCTTCCGGTTGGCGTCATTGATGTCGAGGGTAATTTTGCCCAACAGGAGGTGGTGCGTCTCGTAGCAGTCAAGCGGCGATCAACCCCTGGGCCTGATGGCAAAATGTGGGAGGGCACTCCTGAAGAAGTCGGCCGAGCTCTGGTCAACTATGCCGCCGCTGAGATCGCGCGAATCAAGGGTAAGCAGAGCGTCGAGATTGAGAAGATTCTTGGCTATGCTGATAGTGAGTATGTCGCTCACCGACAGCATGTCGGTTTCTTTAAGAGGGACAGCAGGCCAGTGAGTCCAGCTCGAGAGATAAACGGTGCGGTGATGGAATAGGCTGGCAAAGAAAGGGCTTCGAAAATGGGCAAAATGGGGCAAGCGAATACATTTCAACATATACAGCGCTTTGATGACGACGATGATATCTACCAATCTACCAAATAACCCAAGCATGATTGACTTGGCCACAAGTTTCTTTTCCCCCCTCACTCTCAACGCCAAAGAATGAATGATTAAAATAGCCCCAACGCCTGACGAAGCAAACCATACTGCCCTCTACCCCGTCGCAAACAAGTTGTCTTCGTCACGGAGGTACTCTCCACAGTCGGCCTGTCTGAAACAAGTGACACCGGTAGGATCCAATCTTCGGGCCTCGGCAGTGCTGCGGGCAGTGACACCAAATCCGAGCGGTGTATCGTTCATGCTGTAGACAACAACTCCCTGGTGTTCGGGGCAGTCCTCTGACCAGCGACCGACATGCGCCTTGACGATGTTGCTGCCGTATAGGAAGGGCATAGTTCCGTTCTCCTTGACCCAAATCTTGTAGCGGGCGTGCTCGGAAATGATGGGAAGGGCTGTGATGTGCAGGCGAAACTTGCCAGACTTTGTGAACTTGCCTGTGAAATTTGAAGGTTAGCTAGAGAACATTATGGCATTTATCAAGGGAGAGACATACCAAGACAGGTTCCTAGAGAGAGAAGCTTATCACGAGCAATAGAGGTCGCCAGGTTGGCGATCGAGAGACGAACGTAAAAGACACGATCGCGAACTAGGCGGAAGACATAGCGATCAGGGTTGGGGGAGTCGTCGAGGGGTGCGATCAGGTTCTTGAGGGAGCCACCGGTGTAATTCGCCAGTTTCTCGAACAGAGTCTGGGTCTCCTTTTCTGTGAGAGGGCGCATTGTATCGTTAGGAACTGGTGATTGATGGTGTTGGTGATGTTGTTCAATGGCGGGATGACTTGGCTTCGCAAAGGAAAAAAAGTTGATGGAGCGGAACTGATAAGGATTCTTATCAGTCGGCGGCTGAAGGTGGAGCGGAGGTTTAAATGGGTAGGTGGGGACCCTCAACTACCTACCTACTAGGTAGGAAGTAGGTAGGATACCTTAGAAAATGGCTAATGAAGATACCTAAATTTCATCGCAGCGTTATTCAAACAGCAATAGAAAATAATGCATTAGCATACATGGAGAGTCCGTATCTTTAGTAGCAGCCTAGTAGTTAGTATTGTGTTAGTTTCTCTTAAGATGGATGTAGAGAAATTCAGGTGGTCCTATTCACAAAAAGCAACTTATAACGTTCAATTACTCGCTCAGATAAACCAGGTCTGGGACGATTTATATCATAAACAGGTAAAACATATACACCAGAATAGTAGTATCAAGGCTGACAGTGAAGCCCACAGATCTAATTATAGCCCTTTAAATGTGTTTACTCTTCGGATGGCGTTTCTCAGACTTAACGTCAGCTGAGTCCCCGGAACGATTTATCATTGTAAAAAGAGATTTATGACGCCTGGTTAGGTACCCATTTAGCGGTTCGAGCCAAAGAAGAAGCAAAAAATTAGAAGAAGAAAAAAGAAGACTTGCTGTTTCCATACAACTTAGCACCCAAACAGATACTCACCAACCAATATGTCTCATAGTCTCCCGGCTAAAGGTTGTTTAGTGTCTAGCCGATACTTGTCGCAAAGGACTTGCCTAAGCGTCTTGAAATTCTGTTTAGCACAGTAATACAGTGTTCTTCGATTCATCTCTATCCAAATCTTGGGAGCTTCTGTGGGCTCGAGTTCAGCCGTGACCAAGCCCATGAGGTCAGCGTTGACAGTATGATGTCTCTTAATTCCGAGATGGATTTTTGACCAAGGACAGACAGTTTCAGACCAGCAAAATCTTGTATAGCGTCGATCTCCTTGCTCCAATCGAGACGGTGAGATATCAAGTACTTAATGGCCTGGTCCTCAAGGTTATAGAGGTTCATGAGATCCTCTTGGGTCAAATGTCCATGACATGAGAGGGTATAATCGTTTATAATGTCTCCCCACATATTCAGCTGTGGTAAGCTCCCGAAAGCAATATTTCTCAAGATAGGCTTTGTGCCTTCAAGAGACCTAGGATTTGCATTGACTTTGAATATGTGCCAGGTCATTCGCCAAGCGAGGTAACCCTTCTGAAGCTCATCGTATCCATGTTTCGAGGGCTGCTCAAACACTAGACCCATGATGAGGTAAGGTGGATAGGTTGAGAATACCTCATAAAGTTTCGTAGACATTGATGCTTTACATGTCGTATCCGGTCTTCAGTAATGGCATTGTGTGGCAGGCTGGTAGATGTGCCCATATCAGTGTTGTCTGGTCTTTTAGACACATCTTTGACTTTTGTCGTTGGGTCCGTTAGATCATCTATGCCCGCCTGAGACGCGTGCTCATCCAGATACCTTAACATGCAAGATTTGCAATGTTCTTCGCCAACTTTAAGGCAGTTATACTTCAGATGTTTACGTGTGCTACTTGATAGGTCAGTTCTTCCCATTGTAAATCGTGACCAAGGCAGTGGTGGCAGTAGGATTTGGATATCCTTTATCAGTGTCAGTTGAAAATGACGAAGTATCATGAGAAACTCTCATACCTGCCGCCCAGCGTATCACGGAAGACTCGATTATGGGAAATTATGTGTCTACTCGAGACTTGAATATACTGACAAGACTCCAGATGTTCAACGTAGAGAACTGTCTGAATGTCTCCAAAGAGTGGATTCACTGAACATATTACTCTGTAGGGAGGTAGGGATAGGGTTGGGAGTCAAGGCTGCTAACGTGATTGGTCAGCTAGTGGCCAAACTCCAATGGTATTGGTATTGGATATCTGATTGATAAAGCGAAGTGCAGCTCAGAGTGTAGGAGAATCCAATTTAGCTACTAACTTAGTTAACCTGTACTTACTATAGACTATAACTTGTCAAGGCGCCTGTAAAAGTGTTGACAACATATACAGAGGAAAGAAAATAGATGCTTAGGGTACAGAACTTCAAGATGAACAAAACAAACAAGTATGCCCGGAGCTGGAAGAATAACCAAGATCTTATTGATTTGATCAATTGGACTCTAAGGTACTCTGTGGTATCTGAACCTCGAGTACCAAGCTTCAGGCACCTGGTGCATCCATCGTAGAGGTACCTAGGTGAGGCCCAGTGTAAGTAGCTTGTCCTAGCTCCTAACTACCCCACCCACCCCGCCATTGAATAACACATAATAGCTTCCAATCCGTAACTCAGCTGCTCCAGCTCTTGATTCCGACATCTTCACTTTCGTCTTTTCTATATTGAAAACATCAAGACTCACAACCAAAAGAAAATGCAGCGTAACCATATCTCAGATGCGAACGAACCGTTCCCTAAGCCACAGGCTCTCGCCTCCGCCACAACGACACACGCGCAAAGCAGATTCCGCATCTCGACCCGCAAGCTACCCATCTCCAAAGCCGGTACCATCGATGCACTCACCGAAAAGATTGGCATTCCGATGCCGGAGATGATATTTGGCGAAAATGTCGTCGGAATTGAACATGTGCCTTCCGGCTGGTCCCTGTATTTCAACACTCCAGATGCGCTTGACGCCGTCGACAAGACAGATCGCCACATGCTCAAGGTTGCATATGCCCGAGACTGGGAGAGTACCCGAGAAGGCACCACACAGGGTATAAAGGAAGTTGTGAAGCCCTATGACTGGAGCTACTCGACGACATATACTGGTAGCATCGAAGCCTCGGCTTTGCAGTTTGCGCCTACCGACAAGGTGATACCCATTGAGCTCCTGAAGCGTCGAGACCCCATCTTGTTCTTTGACGAAGTTATGCTCTACGAGAGTGAGCTGGACGACAACGGCATATCCATCTTCAGCGCCAAAGTCCGCGTGCACGAGAAGCGCATGCTTTTGCTGTGTCGGTTGTTTATGCGCCTGGACAATGTTGTCCTGCGGATACGTGACACCAGGGTCTATGTCGATTTTGAGACTGATGAGGTTATTCGCGAATACTCGGCGCAAGAAGAGACCTACGAGAACGTCAAGAGGGTGAGTGTGGATTTGTGAAAATGTTTTTGACCCCAGTCTTCCATGATGCAATGCTGACTTTGGCGCTGCAGAAACTTCTCATGTCTGGGAGACTGCCAGACGACATTACAATCGCACTGAGAGATCCCAACGTCCTAGCTCCACTACTGCCGCTTGTAGAGCATCGGGCAGAAGCTCTCAACCCAAGTACATGAGAACAAATCAGGACAGGAAAAGATGAACACCAAGTAACGGCGTTTCTGGAGTTGATATATATCACACATTGCTCAATGTGTAAGGCGGGATGAAAATCGCAAATCAATGATTTAGTTGTCTGATTACAATAAGCCATCAGAGTCCTCTTTGGACACGCGCCGTAGACTTCACGTTTTGACCCAACTATGAGACGGGATCGATTCTTGCCCTCCCCAATGTACAATGCAAGTATGAGCCCGAAACAGACATCATTCAGAAACCTTCATAAAATACCCTGGCCTGGCATACTCCCTTCATGTAACTCCCTTGGTTTTTCTCGAAAACAGTTGCTCCAACCCGCTAAACGCCCTGGCCCTTTTCCTTGCATATTACTTAGCGCCCTCATCTCATTCTTTGTGCTTTGCTTTGCTCCGTTTGTGCTTCATCGTGCAAGTGGAGACGAACTCTGCGTAACCTCCTCAAAGTCAAGTTCCCACCGGTCAACCTCTTTGAACTTCCTTGCTGCTTGCTTCAGCTCATCAGCTGATGGAGTGCTTGCATTCTCGCCACTTCCGTTCTCAAAAGTATCGTCTGGGAGTGGCTGGAAACGACTGGCTTCGTGCTCATCCTCGTCTTCATCGCTGCCAGCATCATTTTCATTCTCCTTGTCCGATGACCGACGCGAGTAAGTCTGTGCATTGCGACCCGTTTGCCTGTCAGAGGTTGGCTGTCTGGGCTTAAGAGCCTGCGTTGGGCGCCCGCCTCGTGATCCTGGCCGCCTTGCGCCTCCGCGGCTGGTCGATCGTCCGCCTCGTCTTCGGCGCGCAGCCCGACCGTCAAGATACGATAGCTCATCCTCGTCCTCCCCGATACCGGATGTGTCATGCTCCTCGTCGCTTTCCAGTCCTAGTGGGTCCCGCTGCTTCTTGTAATGGCGCTTCGGAAGTAGACTCGTCAAGTCGGCAGTTGTTATCTTTGGTGATGGTTGCTGACGTCGAGTTGTAGCCCGACCCCGAGACTTCGATGCCTCTGCATAATTGGGAGAGTGTGTCAGAGAAGGAGGTGAAGAGACATCTGAAAAGTTAACGGCGCGAATAGGTGTTGTGGCAGAAGGCCTTCGGCGCCGCTTAGCCAAGGTATGAATATCAGGCCAGTTCACGTCCTCTGAATCACTACTTGCAGGTAGGGCCATGAGCTCCTCGTTATTGATGGGAGTAACAGGCCTGTCCAGAAGTACCGGAGATGGTCCTAGGGGAGAATCGAGATCTGACAGTGAAGAATCGCTTGCATCATCAGAAATTACCCGGGGTGCAGGTCCAGCTTCTTCCTCTGATTCCTCACCCGCGTCTCTCTCAATTCGCGATATCTTATCAGGCCTACCACTACTTGGTAAAGCATCTTCACTCTTTCTTTTCCTGTGCTTCGGTCCTGCAGAGACTTCCGGGGAGGCAGGCACCTCGATCTCCAGTTCGGTCTCGGGCTTTGTCCGCCGCCGGTTGTTGAGAGGTGTCGACTCAGCTTCAGGCACAAAATCGTCCTCATCCTCGTCCTCGCTCGCTGAATCCGGTTCCTGCCCCGCGGCATTTTCTTCCGGTCGAGGCTTTCGTGCAGTTCCCAAAATGCTCGGCTCTCGTGCGCGCCGCTTGAAGGCACCAAAGTGAAGTGTCGAGCTGATACTGGGTGTATTGCCGCCGCGGCTACTGGGCCTAATGGGAGGGTCGTTGCGCCCAATAATGCTAGATTGGCGTGGTCTGCGCCTGAAGTTGCTCAAGTTGAGAGAGGATGCATCAGCTGAGCGCAATCCTGGTCGGGTATCGTCGTCCTCGAGCCCAAAACTATCGTCAAGATCGCCAAACACGCTATCCGCTAAATCTAGTCCAGTCGTATCCCTTCTTCGAGTCGGTGTAGCTGTCACTCGTCGTCCACCTTCAATTGAGCTTCCAGAATCTCCATCCTCAACACTCTTACTGGCTATGGAAGTAGGATCCTCGTTGGCTAGCTTGTCTAGCGCTGCGTCGCGACGCCGATTCGCCGCGAGAACATCTTGCTCGTTGACGGCACTTGAATAAGCACCTGAAGATCGCGTCGTCCGCCTACGGCCTCTCTCGGGAGACTGAGTCGGTCGGGGAACTTGGTTGTCACTTGCATCGGGTGAAGGTGATCGTGCATGAGACTTGGCAGATTGTGCGGGTGCACGACGCGCACGTTTAGCTCGAGGCATTGAGGTAACAGATCTGGAATATGTGTCGCAAGGAAGTAGTTTATAGAAGTGGTAATCGAGATATTCTTTGCGACTTTGGAGAAGAGCTTCTCGAGACAAAGTCCGGGGGGTGGGTTTTGGGTGGGATGAGAATATGCGATTAACCTATGATGATGATGGTATTGTGCGAATGGGGGAGAGAAACACGCCAAAGAAACGCGACGCGACATTGAAGGTACGTACCCACTAACCTACTAACCTAGAAGGTACCTAGGTTAGTACCTAAAGGTAGCGGGATTGAGTTAGTACCTTAGGTACTAGGTGCCTTGCGGCCTGATCGAGGTTCGATGGCCCACCAAACACCAAGCGCTTTGACCCACAGAAGCTTGACGATCAGCATAGTTAGGTTAGCAGTCAGAGCCGCCTACTTCTTAATTTGAACGCCATTATTCAGACCATATACGACAAATTTGAGGTTTTGGTGAATCTTATTAGATAGGTATGCATATAAATCATAAAATGCTTAGATATTGTACATTTCCTCTATGGAGATATTCATAAGAATCTTTTACCCATCAATGCAGATACACTCAGTCCAACCCAGTAATATCGTATTCTTACATATTCATCCAATTACTCCATTCATTGTACATGATGCATAAAATGACAGCAGTATAGCGATTTTTTAAATCAGGGCCTGTCCTCTAAACATACTGTTCTTGACCTCTGCGACAACATCCTTTCTATCGTCGTTACCAACAAGCACAATGCCACGACCACGTCGACCCATTCGTCCGGCACGACCAAGTCGGTGGATAAAGTCAATGGTTGTGTGGGGGACATCATATAGAATCACATGACGGACTGCGAGGGTGTCAATACCCCTTGAGGCCAAGTCTGTAACGACCAGGACTCTCACGTTGGCCAGTGATCGAGCCTTGGAGGCAATTGACGGGGTTGGGATTCTAAGAGGCGCCGGAGAAGTAAAAGTCTCCAGAACTTCGCCGTGGCGCTTCTCAGGTGTATCTCTGTGGAGAGCCTCGGCATTGATTCCCTTCTCTCTGAGGTAGTTCGCCAGTTCCTCGGTCTTTTCCCGCTCGTTGACGAAAACCATTATGCGGCGAACATCAACTTCGCCCTTTACTGGTCCTTCGTGACTGGCAGACTCGCGGCCGATGGAGTAGATAGCATCGGCACAGGCGAGATCCTTCCTGTTGCGGTACGGTTCTCTGGAAACGTCAACGACGCCTAACTGGACACGTCGAGGGATGGCGTGGAGGTTGGGTGTGGTGATTCGGACCATCTTGGGGTAGTTGGTGGCGAGGAAGTTGTTGAGCTTGCGGGGAATCGTGGCTGAACAGCAGACAAACTGTTTCATGGAGGGTAGCGCTCGTTCGACAATACTGGTGGTGACTGGAGCAAAACTTCGGTCGAAAAGAGAGTCCGCCTCGTCGACGATTAGATGAGATACGCGGGAGAGGATATTGGGATCTGAATCGGCAATCGATGCGAGAAGATGAGGCGTTGAGACGATAACATCAACTCCCCTAGGTCCGTAGAGGTTACGCTGGATCTGCTGGGGTTTCAAATCTGAAGAGAGGAGTTCTGTCTTGAACTTGGCCACGTGTGACAGAGCTTTGGATACTTTTGTGACCTGGTGCGCAAGCTCCGCTGTGGGCACAAGGACGACAACCTTGGGGCGAGCCATGGTAGGATGCGGCTCGTCAAATGGCTTGCCCTTGGAATGGGCTTCCAGTTGTCGTTGCTTCTCGAGTTCCCATCGTTCACGGTAGGCCTTTAGCTCAGGATCCTCTGCTTCGGCAGTCTTGAGAGCATCGATAGCCGGCAACAGATAGGCCAAAGTCTTCCCGGAGCCAGTCTCTGCCGCTAATAAGAATGACCTCATCTCTTCTGTTGGTCTTTTCAAGTCGTCTGGACTTCTTTGTCCCAGCAAAGCTGGTATTGCTAGTCGCTGCACAGGGGTTGGCTTGATATCTGTCATGCCCTTAAAGAGCTCTTCGTTGACGGCCACTTGAAGGGCGGGGATGAGATCAAAGTTGTCGAACGTTTCGTAGTCAGTCATGCTTTCTTTCATTACTGTTCGCTTTCCGTACGAGACTGTAGCCAGGGCTCTCTGCATCTTGAGCGCTTTTCGGTCGTCTCCGTCTCTTGGCCCTCCTCTCCTGTTTTCCCTCTCTCTTGTCTTTCCTCCATTGCCATCTCTTCCTCCCATCGCACGATGCGGACCGACTCTCCGGGTAGAATCAATATTGGCATATTTCTTGTTCATGCCTCCAAAAGGACCTGGGGTTTCACGCCGTTGGCGCCGGTCATCGCGAGACGGAGGTGGTCGATCAACTCGATCTGAGAGAACCATGCGCGAGGGGCGAGGTTTGAAATGCTGCGAAACCAGGCGTTGACTAATGCATGTTTGTAGGGATGAACGTGCAACTGTAGTCGGCCGAGATGAACGAATACAAACCGAGCAAACGGATCTCGTTGCTATGCGCTGCATAATTGTCGGGCTTCATGCGATGAAAACAACTGTGTTGCAGAAATATTCTTGGTGATAATATGATACTGATCAATGGTGGAGTTTTTTTTTTTAAACTGAAGTCGGGCCTCGGAGTCTTTTTCACCGACGCAGACACCATATCTACCCCACATGCTCCCTGAAAGGTCCAGGTATGATGGAGTTATCTCACCTCATGTTACGGATACAATATGAAGACCAAGGTTTAATAACAGTACGTGATAAATCGTACTCGTCGGTTTATTATTCGCATCAACAAAATAAACATGCTTCCTAGTGGCTCCTAGGACTCGTATAGGTTTCTACTTTCCATTGCTCACGGCCCTGTTTTGTTATCTATCCTCCTCGGTTCGTACACGTACAGTCGCTGTTTATCCCTGCATCGTCGATGTCCTTCCTATCCGTTATTATGAAAACTACCCAATCCAGTCCAAAGCCTGAATCAACGTTAGAAGGTTACTGCTCTTAGTGGTCGGCCGCCTGCCACCACCCTATCCCAATGGCGACAGCGAGGGCTCCCGTTGTAACGATTCTGAAGCATCCTTGTTAAGAAGCATTCTCTTCGACATGTCAAGTAGGTACTCACAAAGGCACAACACTGCCACGCGGCGGTGCTCGAGAAGGATCCCCTGAAGCCGCCGTTTTCTTGATGTCTTTGCCAATAATTGGATCTGCTGTTGGTTGTGACTCTTTTGAGGATTGAACTGCTTCGGACTCGGGGATTCTGGACGATTCATTCTGCACAGATTTACCGATCGATGGCGTATCGCTGGATGGGCTGTCGACCGCTTGGGAGATTGCAACCGCTGGGGTATCTGCAGCCGTGGTGGCGCTGGAGGCCTTGTCGTGTAGAGTATTCTGGGCCTCATAACTTTCAACTTGAGATGCTGACTCGCCATTGGTCTTTGTACTGGGGTTTACCTCTGGGGTCTTCATTACGACGGCTTCGTCTTCCTCACTAGGGGGTGACTTCTGCCCGACCGGCTTGCTCTTGGAGTTGGGGTTCGGTAGAGATACAACGGCAGGGCCTGCTGATTGCTTGCTTGAAGCAGGCTTGGGCTCCTCTTCGATCGAGCCTAGAGATACTAAGGAACGAGTTCGCCCGAAACTATAAGAAGGTCTGCTGTCTCGTCTCCTAGTGACGGTAGGACTCAAAGACGCGGGTGACAGACACAAGTCATCGTTAGAGTCCAGACTAGTCCTTCTAGATGAGATTACACGAGGTGACAGAGGAATGTCCTCGAGATGAGTCTGGTCTTCTCCAAGGTGAGTCTGAATGGTCCGAATGGCATCAAGGATGGAGCCGCGATCGGAAGGGAAGGTCTCGAGTGTAGGGTCGTTGACGTCAATGTCGGAAGATTCGCTATGCTTCGATTTGGCTCTTGAACTTTGACCTGGGCTATTGACTGCAATCGGAGCTGAGTCTGACTCTTCTCCAAAATCATAAGCACCAAGACACTCGTGTGCAAACAGTGGCATTTTCATTTCCTCGGAGTCCTCCTTCGCATCGTTTGCGAGCGTTTCGTGCGCCAGAAGAGGTGCCTTGAAGGCCTCTACTTCGGCTTCCTCCTTGGACTCATCGCCCAGAGTCTCATGCGCCAACAATGGTATCTCGTTGTTATGGGTTTCTTTTTCATCATCTTTACCTGGCGACTCGTGGGCAAACAATGGAACCTTGAAATCTTCCGCATTCTCGCCGACGGATTCTGCTTCTGTAGATGTCGAGGGGAGCTGACTGGCAGGGTTCAAACTGATCGCTGGCGTATCGACGCCCGCTGGTGCGATCTGCTCTTCAGCTGGCTTTTCAGGTGCACGTATAACATTGTTCTGATTTCCGGAATCATCGGTTGCTTTGTGACAAAATATCAGGAAGCAACTCGAGGTAGGGAACGGCTCTGAACTCACCAGTAGGATAGTTCTCAGCTAGAGTCCAATTGTCATGACCTATGCGGAGCTTGAACTGGTAATCCTGATCAGGTTCCAGCATAACCTCGGACTGAAAAACATGGTCTCCGTTTTGGTCAGTAGTGTATTCCATCTCTTGAAGTTGCCATTGTGGATCAGTGAAGGAGCCTGCAAGAAAGACAGGAGGTGAGGCACCAGGCTTCTTGTAGGCAATTGTACATGGCATTTTGGAGGACATGGTGGGTGGGTTGAGCCGAAAATAGACTGATACAGTAAGTAACTCGGAGCCGAGACAGAAGCGTGGTCAAAATGTATACGCGAATGAACAGTTAAATGATGAGGCAAAGGCGTGATTAAAGGAGATCGCAGGTTTCTAAAAAAAAAAAAAGGTTACTGAGTTGGCATCGATGCTCTGATTTCGGAGCGCGCGAGAATCGAACGACAGACAGGGATGGATGGATGGATGGATGGATGGATGGATGGATGTCCGTACCTCTATCGACACAGGGTGATGATCCAGAGATCAATATAACAGGATCACAACGCATTGACAACAGGTCGAAAAAGCGCGACACGTAAAGAAATTGAGGGAAAACTAGGTAAAGGGGAGGTGTAGAATGACGAAAGAAAGAAAGTGAGAAAGGCTAATGATGGAAGTTGGGTGAAGATATGGGTGAGGAGGAGAACGGAGGGAGGAGGCGGGATGACGACAGCTGAAGGTCAATGCAACACCAACCTGGAGCTGGAGCTGGAGCTTGAGTCTTGCAGCCGGTCGATGCCTTTGGTCTTTGCGAGGAGCAAGGCACCTAACAATTGACAGTCGAGGACGAATCTCAAGGACAAGAAGACAAGGGAGAATAACGGAATAAGACGTTGGAGTCTGCCGTTGGGGCCTAAACACGTGAGTTTGCATTGACTTTCTCAAGTCACTTTTAGTTAAGGTATTTCAGCAGTACCTACCTACGCCAAGGATTCTTATTAGGTGCATACCCCCTAGAACATGGAAGTGCTGGATAGACGTCATTGAGCTCAATGGACTAGAGAGAGCGGGCAGAGAACTGTAATTCGTGATCGAAGAAGTGACTAGATCACATCCATGTATATGAGGAACTCTTGCATGACCTACCATACCTAAAAGGTGTTAGCAATCTATAGACAATCCCAGGCCCAACTCAGTACCAATCTTCGTGTTGAAGGCTACTACGCCGTAATCCGGGGTTGATCACGATCTGCAGTGACGGCGGACAGGTCTTGACTTGCCTTGGAGTTTACCAATTAGCTTCGGTGCCTTGTTTTATAGCCGCCGATCTATGCGCTCCTTGGCAATTGGTAATATCGCAGTTGATCTCTCGATCCATTTTGACCCGTTCCCGCTATATCCCCAGCACAAAGATCCCTTTGAGTTCATGCACGTCAATCTACGGGAGCAGGGAAGAAATCAGCAACTACCCGTGGGTTATGAATACGATGGCCCAGCACTTGTGAGACTAGGGGCATAACATGACTGGGTACTTACCTTACGCACTTATGGGTAGAACTACGGTGAACCGTGCGCCCCCGCATTCCAACCGTTTTCAAGGTGTCGAAGCGCGTTATGAGCATGTCTCTGCGTCCTCTCGCTTGGTTGGGATCAAATATTGGGCATGCTCCAGCTGTCTTTCCCTGCTGTAGACAACCCAAGTTATTGGCGTTCAGGGCTTGAAACCATCAAGCTGGTCTGGGCCTCCAGCTCGGAAGATATTCGAGTGCTGCTTGGTTACCTGCCCGAGTAGAAGAGTATCAGGAGATCCTTAGTCCGCTAACCCCACTACCCAGCTCAACCTTGCACCGCCGAAAGAGCCTCCTGAGAAGTGGGACCACCCTGGTTTTACTGTCTGCATTAGAGATATCCTGGCATCCAATCGGTGGGGATCGGTGGTTGGTGGTTGAGCTTCACCCATTAACTGAAGTGAAGTGAACCGACTTGAGCTGAGAAATGCATAAAGATATTGAAACCAGGAACGAGTACATCAATGCCTAGGTAGTACAATTGGTGATGAGGTAGGTAGAGACGACATCATATCACATTCCCCGTCTCGTCTCTAAAATGAAATTGGCTGGTGCTCTTGAATTGGCTTTCGACGGTGCGGCTCTTCCCACTGAGTAGCCCCACCTTTAACCTACCTACCTTAAGTACCTTACAGCAAGTGGATGAAAAATTGAGAATGGAAAATACCGTTGCCAGCTTCTGACCTCATCGTTCACGGCGAACACAACCTCGCATGCGTACCTACTCACGCAACCGGCGCAATTCAAAGAACCCTTCTCTTAAACCATCGTAGTTTCAGTCGCGTACCTAAGAACCACTCAAGCTTATCTCTTCTGCTCCATCGGTTGTACATCTAGACTGCATCATCAGCGGCGGACTTGCTTTTTTCCTTGCTTCGCATTTCATCTCGTCGAATCACTCGAAACAGATACCTAGCAATATGTCGATTCCACCTCAACTCATCCGCGTAAAGCGCAAGCGTGACGATGAGTCTCCTGTGACCTTTCTACGTACGCCTTATTCTCCTGCGCGCTTACTATAGCAGAATCTAACTCGATCCAGAGTTTGACGAAGGCGCAAAACGCCATCGAAGTGACAGCAAATGGGTCTACCAAAGGAGGCACCCCGGCCCTTGGTCCCCGACGATAGAGAGCCCATCACCGTCTCTTCGTGATGCCAAGCCAGTCATTCATGTCTCGGGACCGAGCGATGATACACCACCAATAAAGAAGAGAGTCGACCCTGATGATGTCGCCCCTATACCGGACACCAAATCAGCCGAACCCTCCAGGGGCACCGAGCCACGACGCTTTCACATATCGAGGAAGATGATGATGGCCTCCAATGCGGCGCAACCATCGGGTGCTGGCCTAAATAAGCGAGCACGCTACGGACCTGCTGTCTTCGTCGAACGAAGCCGTGTAAAAGCCAGTCAACGAGCCTCTCAGGTTATGAAGACCATCCAGGCATCTATAGCAGTACCAAAAGTGCAACCAAGTCAAGACATAACGATGTCGTCAGATGCCTCGTCCGAATTGCGGCCTTCAGAGGAGCCACCACACCAGGAGCGACGACTTAAAAAGCCAGCAGCGAGGAGCAGACAGAACTCTCCTCTTCCTGTCCCCAATACGCGGTCTCCTCTTCCAACTTCCGTTATGAGTCCTCACAACCAAGATTTATCAAAGATAACTGCTGACATGAACGCCTGGGTTATGAAAGAGATTGGGGCTAATCTCGAGGATATGGAACAGGAAAAGCAAAGAGTCGCCAGATTCAAGCCTAAAGCTCCAGCTAAGAGATATCAGGAGCGTCACCCAGAAGTGGCTACAAGCACATCCGAGCCAAACGATGTCAGCATGAATATGGGTGAGAGCGAGGCAGAGGACGACGACGATTGGATCATTGAGGAATACGTCCGCATCCCTGCACACGCCATGACTGTCGATGTGGCACCGACCGACGTTGGCGTGTTGGTTCTTGATGGAAAAGAGGAGAGCAACCTATTCTACGGCCCTGAGCGTGATGAAGACGAGGACCTGGACGAAGATGACGAGGATGAGAATGGTGAGTCTACCGGCTAGTCTTGGGCAACACCCAGCGTGAAGAACTGAGAACCAAGACTAACAAAGCCACCTTGTTAGCCGAGAACTACTACACGGCTGACTATCCAGAAGACGAGGTAGAGTCAGATGATGAATACGGACGCCATCCTTATGGCTATCGGAATGGAAATGCATCCGACGACGAAGAGTTTGACAACATGTACTATGACGAAAGCGACAATGACATGGTCCTCGACGGCGACGGTGACGACGATGCCACCATGGCTCGTATCAGGACCTATATGAGGCACAGCAAAGCCTTTCAATAGAAGCACATAGATAGAGTAACAAACTAGTCTAAAGATTTTGAGGCATTAGACTTTCAGCCTAGCAGCAACAAATCGACATGTCCCAACATGTCAACCACCACAAACATATCTTACACGCCCTCGCCGTCAACACCAACGGACAGTGTAGGATAGTCATCCCCCACCCCCGACTTCTCTACCTCGCATTCTTATCCTGAGGACCCTTGATTGTGTAAGCCACAACGTTGTACCCCTGAGGCGTGACACCTTAATCATTCAACAATAGATGCAAAGATCCCGATCTGGCATGGCCAATCCTCTTTTGTCCACCGAATAGGCTCGAAGAATCCGTCACACGGTGGAAGTTGTCCATTCTTTGCCCGCGCTGAGGGGGAGGAGGGTGTTTGACTATGAAATGCACCGGTATCGAGATAATAACTGGTTTGTACGCCAGGGTTCGTGTTGAAGTCCATGTTGGCGAGGGGGATCTGGCATCTAATCTTGCATCTGTACATCGTCTAGATACGCCGTCCTCGAGACACGTGCCATGTCCGAGATGGTATCCAGGAACTTTCAGCCCTGGACTAGCGGCCTGAACTGTGTCACCCCATAGGGATCTACATGTTTGCCTGCGCTTTATCAAAGCAGACGCGAAATGCCGAATGAATTGACTTAGATTCTTGGCAATCGCTTGTAGGGGAGAGGGGTGGAGGCAGTGGCTTTAATATTATAAGCTTGCAGAGCATGACATCTACATCTGAGCTTAAGCTTGTTATAGTCAAATGCCAAGTGAATCAAAACAGATTTCAGATACAGAAGCTTTGTGCCAAGACATGAAAAATACAATACACTTGGCGTGGTGTTGGCAACTGAAGTGTTTTGCATGCCGATTGTACCATAGTAATGCCTCTGCTATATCCATTGGTCTCATTATTTTGGGGGAATCAATCGTGATTCGTCTAATCGTACAAACATATGAAAAACACACCAACTCAACATGTCAACCAGCTATCTCTTTTGCCCGCCCCCAGTTCTATCCTTCCCCGGCGGTACTTTGCATGGTGCTGTTACATCATGTCCAAGAGTGGTCTGTAAGAAACTCGAGGGTTGGAAAAGTGAACACGAAACAAAATGTGCGTATATGACAAAGGAGATTTAGAGACATGCTTTGGGGTATGGTAGGAAGATGATCATCGTGTCGTCAGAAATTCGGTCGTTGAATAGCGTGATATTGAACTCTTCGAGTTCAAACCAAATAGGAAAAGGAAACAATTCGCTTCATCAGTGGCAATGGTGGTCGAAATCACTTTGCCCTCGTCAGTATCTCCGCCGATTGTTGATTCAGGCTGCAAGCTTGGTCACAGGGGACAGCATGCTTCATTCCTCATAGCTTCAATCGTCGCTGCTCCTTTCTTCTACGTCTCTCTCGCCTGTCGCGATATTGCAAAGCTCTTTTGGCAGCTATAAGCAGTGTAAGTTTCATTACCATGTCTCAATGAGTAATAAATACGTACCCCAGTCTTGGGCCTTGAACTTAGTCTCAGCGTCGACCCACGAATAGTGAATAGCACGTTCGGGGTATCGCTGAGCTATGCCCAGTGGCTCCGTGGGTTTGTCCTGGCTATCCCGTTCACGAACCTTAATGCTGACATGCTGAGGTTCAAGGTCATCTTCGTTATCGAAGCAGAGCCAGCCCTCCTGATCCCAAACAGGTATGCGTTGGTTCATACGGTAATACCACGCTTGCAGACCTTGAATCGTGCGCTCGGGAGTAGTTCCGAACCGAGCTGCGAATTCTTGCTTGATACGCTGCCACTTCATCTTCTTGTCATGCCAGGCGTAGATGATGTAGTCACCTTCCTCTGTGGTGTACTTTTGGTTAATGTGCCGACCCTCGCCGTCTGGTGGTGGACTTGGATAGCAATGCGTGTTCAATGGTATTTGAATAGATGGGCGGCCAGCACCATAGCCGTAGTGAGTGTCTGGGTTTTGGTGGTTTCCCTGCAAAGATTGTTGTGGATGATCAACTGCAAGCGAGTCTCGATTATGGCCGCTGATGGTCTCTCTTCTCGACATCCGGTAGTCGTTAGGAAGGTCATCTGTTCGGAAATACCAAGGCGGTTGTGGTTGTGTAAAGTATCTCATAGGCTGAAGGACCATGGGGTTGCGAGAGAGTCCAGGGAGTGGAGATAATGGAGTCCAGGCCTTCACTGGTCCATGTGTTCGAATGAGGGCCTCAACCCCTTCGTCAAATTCTCCTAAACTAGGGAGCTTCACAATATTGTTCCCTTGAGGTGATACGGCGTCATGTAATCTGGGGAGGCTTGTGAACTCTTAGTATTGTTAGTCTCGAGTTTCCACGCTGAGGAGCTGAGTCTCTGATAAACCAGAACTTACCCTCAAATTTGACCCTAGGGCTTCCTGAGGTTGAACATGGTGGGGTTTGGGGTTGAGCCGAACATTGATAGGTGTGTGTCTGGCTCGGGTCTTCTGCCGAATGTCTCCTCGAGGCCCCCTCCATCTTGAGGAATGGATGAATACTCATTTTGATGGGCGTCTGGCAACTGTCACACAGCAAGCAGACGAGCCGATGTAAATGGTTCTGGTTTTTTGTTTTGATCCAGAGTTGTTTGTTATGATTCAGGTGGAAATGGGTCCCCTCTTGAAGAATTATCAGGGAGGCGTCTGACGGTAGTCGAAAACTTCGCGGCTGGCCGAGGGCAAAGGCAAGTGGAAACTAGATACGTCTTGGTTTGCAAGACCTAAGCAAGGGGCGAAGGGAGAGCAAAGGGACTATAAGAAAGAAGGGAGAGGTAGAGCCGGGAATATCTACTGGAAATGCCGATATCCTTTCGAATGTAGACAGCGTAATGGGAGGGGGGTCGACTCTCTTGTATTCGATTCGCGATGTGTTGAAGGTCTTATTGTCTGTAGGGCCAAGGCACGCTTTGATTTCAGCCGATGCAAACTCTCGCGTTCTTTTGTCTGGTACCTGGGCACCGGTAATAACCCAACATCAAAGGACGAGACGTTATTAAGTGATTGTCTCGACTTATGAAGGGGTCTGTGTGCCACCCCTGTCCGAGGTGATAGACGCTACCAACAGTTGGACTTGGCGTCAGACACAACGCTTTTCTTTTCTGGGGGACACCCTCTCCAAGACCCTCCCCGCCTAAGGGGAGATAAGGTGGAGCGAAGAAGCAAAAGCATCAACCGGGATCCTATCCGTACCTACGGCAGGGTTATAAGGATAGTTTCGTGCGGATACGTTGCTATGAGTGAGGGCGCCGCTTCGTCAGAGCAGCCTGTCAGCACGTGCAGAACTCGCCGCCGACTAGGATGATCGTCCTGCTTTACCATGCCTTTTACTACAGTTGCTTCTACTGCCATCCTTGGTGGAGCAACAAAGCCTGTGTATCGTATGTATGATGCATCCAACCCACCATGGTTCCGTAGGGCTTATCGGCTTGGCAAACAACTCCCTCCTTAGAGTGTGCAGTCACCAATACATTCCCCAACTACAAGTTGAGTTCACAAGAATAGGTCATGAGCCGTTTGACGGAAGATTACAGTAAAGAGGAAGAAAGAGCAGTACCTAGATAGCTCATCCTGTCTGGGGAGACCCGCATCGCGTAGAAGCAAGGGGCGGATAGTTGAGCCGAGTGACCTATCCCTAAAAAGAGGCACACACTCTGATCGAATTCGAGCACGGAGTACTCCTCCATAGCTGAGGCGGGATGTCCAAGAAGAGACGTGCTAGCCAGAATCTATCTTAATAATCCAATCGTGAAACTTTTCGCTTCCGATAATCAAACCATATGTTCTGGGTGGGTTTTTATTTTCCAAGGTGAACATTGGCCGTATCGTGGATAATAGGCTAGCCCATGGTCAAGGCACCCTAGCCCATCTGGCTCGCTAGACTGGGGAGTGGTCTATTTAACGCAGCCTCTGAGATCGCGTTAAGCCGAATTTGCACTGTCCGGGGCAAACCCTGTCGTCCAGATCCCAGCAAGATCTCACTCGAGATGTGTGAATGACATTGGCCAGGGGGTTGCCACTATGTTGGTGCTTCCAATCTAGGCCAATCTGCTGCCACTTTGACTGTACCCGGCAGCAGGCTATTAAAGACCAACTTACTGAGAGAAAAATGTTTGCTCAATAACTTAATATGTAAAGTGCTGGTTGGATGTTAAAGCCAGTAGCGTACGCCTCAACCGTCCTGCTGGGACCGTAGCCGTGGGTCAACTGTTTTCTGGTCGAGCTGGGGGTGTCGTTAATAAAACTTGACGCCAATAGTTCCCTCGTTGACAACTATGATGAAAGCAACACCCTTCTGACCAGGATTGAGTGTCGGTTACCAGCATGCATTCTCTTGCACATGGAAGTCAGTGATAGTCTTCTGACTCAGATGAAAACCGAATGTGTCCATTGACTGCCGCTAATCGCAACAGGCTCAGCGACTTGGCGGAGGCAAGAACGAGTATCTGGCCATAGCGGGGAAATCAATTGATGTGTCCTGGGGCCAGCGGGAGTTTCTGTGAGAAACAGGGCCAATAAGAAAAAGTTCCCGTTGTTATTCGTACGGGAAGAATAAGGTGCATTCTGCACCGTTAGCTATCCGGAAACTTACATGCTGCGGGCAAGATGAAAGGGTAAAAGGGTGCAGGAGAGGCGTCCGAGTCTGATTACAGTACAGGCAGCGGTGTACATCCAATTGAGTACATTTTCTAATGAGAAGAAAGAAGCAAAGGTTAGAAAGCCACAAAGGAGTCTGCAGGGTATTCTGTCATATTTGACGAGTATCTTGTGTGTGGGAGCTCATGCTCCGCCTGGGTGCAGTCGACTCATTACCAGCAGACTACGCAGCCAACGCAGGTCCAATCTCAAGGCATGCGACGACTGTTTGCTGTGTCTTGTATTGGCGATGACGATGCAGGATCATCTTGCGGGCTGGCGGCGCGTGGGAGCGACCGTCGCGTTGAGGAAGCAAGCCTGGAACAGAGGACCCATGGTGTAGATGAATCTTGGTTACTCTTTGTAGCACTGTTAGTTGTTGCTGGTAGTCATTGTTGATCTTGATCGTGGCGATAGAATATGCATTGGTGATCGCTGTTTGGATCACGTAGACATGTACCGTTTTCTCGCTTTTCGAAAGTTGACAGATGATCTATCTGTTGTATCAATTATCATTTCTTCAGTATATCCGAATCGGATCCTTGCAGCTAGCAGCATTTTCAGATCGATAGCTTCTTCCCATCAGGTCGGGCTAAACTCAGTATAGGCGCGCAATAGCGTCTGAGGCGCCCGTCATGCTACTGTGATGGTCCCCAGCAAGTCTGTAATACCATGCAAGCGTTCGTCATCGGCTCCTCATTAAGACGAGATGCTTAAGGAGATGTGCTGTGTAACCAACAGATGACGGGTTTGCTTTTTTGCTACTAATGCCATGGCCAACACATCGAATGGGGGTTGCGCACTGGGTGGCCAGCCACGCCTGTCCAAACCCGATACGGCAAACGTTGCAGAAAGATTCTCGTTGCTTTGGGGCGGTGTCGAGATTTTGTTGCAGTCGCGAGCTGAAGAAAGTGAGAGCTGACAGATGAGAAACAAGGATGATGAGGGTATGAGGTTGACGAGAAATATCGGTCAACTTGCCAAGACAAGATGGACTCTGTTTCAGCTGAAACCTGAGGCATCGCCTTCGTGGGCAGTCGTGACTTCCATTCCTTCCATTGTATATCAGTCAGGTGAAGTTGACTTGAGCCTCATTCATTAAGGTACCTTAAAGGTACGACATGGAAAGCACTTGCCCTTGAGGTGTGTTGAGTCTAAAGATCAAGCACATGACCCAAGCGTCTAGCGTTTGTCGCGCTACCAACATACTACCTAGTACCTAACGTCAATCTTATATACTTAGCTACCCTAGGTATCTGTCTCTCGGCTGTCAGATTAACGAGGTCCTTAACCAACTTATTAAGCGTCTCATCTCCTATAAGACCCATAGGCTGGAGGCGATCGGACGTATGAAAATATCCTGATTCCATAATTGAACCGATCAGTTGAATTATGTATCATCTTCCCTCTTTTCTCCTTAAGCCCCACCTCCCCTCTCTCCACCTTTATATCCTTATTAGGTGCTTACGTACCTATTGTCTGCCAATTGGGTGTAGCAGGTAATGAAAGGAGGTTTGGGTATGGAACCTGTGTGGGTTTAGTCGACCATATTGAGAGATTGTATTATTATTTTTTAGTGTTATTTTGATCATTCATTTGATTCATATTCCGGGTCTGTCTCCTGGCTCTTGACTCCTAACCACCTGACTCCCTCGCTATGTTGAACTATCATGGGAAGGATATCTGCATTTATTATTGGGTACATCTGCAACGTCGTCTCACGGATCTTATACGCGAGCTTCTCACCAGCCTCCTTGCTTGCCCTGTGTAAGATGGAGAAAATCTCAAAACAAGCAAGGCATGTCATTGCTGTGAACCTCCTAATAAAACATGCATCACGTATATCGTTACTTCGTGTTTCCGGACTGGAGCCCTTGTCAGTCTTCCTCCAGTCTATCCTTGCTCTTCTCCACAAGTTCGCATGTGAGCGATACACGGATGACACGGGCCATTGAATGTTTACAGTACAGTTCGTCAACACCAGCTTATTATTTGCCAAAGTGATCTTGTTAGTTGTTTATAGTCAAAACGCTAATCGAGACGATGTGAGCTGAGGATCAGTGTTCCTAGCTCCATTCTTGAAAGGAACAATCGCTCAGATGATGATCCTTGTACTGTTGCTACGACAGTGCCGAGGTATTCTCCAGTGACGCAACTCATTATTACCTAGCATGTTCGTCTCCGAAGATGATTGACCTAAGGGCTCAGCAGAGCAAGGGTCGGATGATCCGTCATGGGTGTGCTATCACCTCTTATTTTGGGTCTGGCCCGCATCTTGATGCAATGTTCAGATTTTTCTTGACCTCAATGTAAGGGAGCTTTACGATTGACTCAATCTTGATTGACTCGTTGTTTCTTCCTAGTTGCCGACTTGTCGTCACCGAGTCACAGAGCACTGAACAGTCCCATGTGTCGCTGCAACGAGACCCAAAGTATCTAGCCACAGGATAAACCGCTCTCCCCGTTGTGCTGTCACACAATCCAAGCCCAGCTGGCTACTGCACGCAGATGCGATGCAGGCACGTTGAACTTAGTACCAGGGGTTCACGCATAAAGAAGCCTTGTAGGCTCGTTCATATGCATCCTCAACGGGAACACAACCAACACAATTCAAATTGAACACGTGCTGTTGCATCGGGCATGCTCTGGTCATTGCTTGTTTCCGAGGGTGTATTCGGTAGAAATCAACTCTTTGGGTTTAGCACTGGGACCCTGACTTTGTATGTTATGAGCAATTGAAACGATTCAAATAGTGTCACTTTTTTTTTTATAGAAAGAAAAACATCCTTTGTTCCGGAGTTCTGCAGCTGGTACGGAGTACATTATTGGAACTGTAGACTGGGGAACGTAGCTGCTATCTGCCAGTTCACGACCCGAAGTTATAGAGCTCTCATTACTCGACAATATGGTGATACGCTCCTCGTATGAGCGACACTATAATTTGGTCCCAATGCCACCTTGTGACATCGTGCCGGTTCCTGGGAACGATTCATCGCCAGAGAATTTCCTGCGTTCTGGGTCAGCCTATAACTAATTCGGTATTTGTCGCGAGAATGGAGGGTATTGTTAACTCACCAGCCTCGCTCCTCTCCAGACGTCAAGAAACCACAATCGCTATCGATTTCGCACTGCCACTCCCCTACTGGGCTAAGATCGCTTATGGGTGGGCGAGATTCGTCTATGTTTATGTGTTTGTCAATATCCCGCCGCCAATGTTGGTCACTTGATATCCACTACCGAGCAAACTTACTGGGGCCCAACGTGGTAGTTCTCTTCGGGCCTGGGCCTCGCCGGCGGTACGTGCTCAGTCCACATGTAAAGGCGTGGAAATCCTCTTCCTCGACAGCCTTGGGGATACGTCCTGTAAGGATACGGCCCAGGGTAATGACGACTGCAGCATGTGTGCATAATACCACAGCACGGTGTCCCTCTGCGTCGCAGCGCTCGATAATGGCCCGTACAGCTGCTGCAACTCGCCCATATAGGTCATTGATCGTTTCGCCTTTTCTAGAGGGCGTTATTGCAGACGAATAGTCCTCGTCGAATGCTGGAAATAGCTCCTTGAGTCGCTTGGAAGGGGCGGGGACTGGATGGTCGAAAGGTGCTGCCCCAAAGAACTCGCCTATTCCATGTTCTGGGCGTATTCTGGCGGCCGCGGAGCCTCGGATACCTGGTTGGTCGTTGAGTTGCTGCTGCTTGAGCTCAATGAATGGTGTTATCGTTTGCAGGCATCGATAATACGGACTTGAGTATACAGCATCGATGGGAGGATCCAGGGTCATGAGATGTTTACCCATCTCTTCTGATTGTGAGACCCCGTGAGACGTCAAGGCCGGGTCCGCGGGGATGCCTGTTGGCGATCGTATGAACCCGGTGTACACGCCAGTGAGAGGATCGACACTCCATCCAGAACGGAACTATACTCGGAGCCAGTTCATCAATACCAGAACGGGGAAATCTATGGCCGGGACAGTCGAGGCTGATCGGAACTTACTCCGTGACGAGTGACGTATATGACCTCGAGTGGCATTTTCCTTGTTAATGCCTTTCCTATATTATTTGAGTTATTGGGTGGTGTTAGGCGTCGTTGTGAGTTCTCCGTCACGAAGTTGTGAAGTTCGAGCTATGGATGATGACCTCGGGACCTCGGCGCTCGGTAGGCCACATGCCCGGCCCCACATTCCCGTTCAGCCATCCAAGACCGGCCGGCCGAGAGGTCGGAGCCGTTGACACCACGGAACAACCAGTTCTCGGTGGGATGAGAGCCTGTGATGGTAGGAACGGGAAAATTTATAATAAGCCGCTCAAAAGTCCACATGTCGGAGAGTTTGAATCCGATTCTTCAGCGGTTTAGAGGGGACGACCAATTTAGCGTCAGGCTAATAGGCTACCACCCGCTGCGTTTCGTCCGGCCCAATCCTGGAGCAAGCTATTGATCATTACTAGCTTCGAATGATGCGTAGATGCATGATAGTGTCTATTTGTTGAAGAATTTCCGATATTCTTGCCGGTCGAACCTTTCTTTTGGCGCCTTTAAAATGAAGGACACGACTGGTGGGCTAGCTCCGTCAAATTATTGACGGACTAGTAAAGAAGAAGAGGTTAGGCAAAGATCTGTCGTGACTGGAGTCTGACGACATTATTCGCGAAATGTAGCGAAAGAGTTTTATCCTAGTCAAATCGGATATCAACACACCCATAGGTCTAGATGTATTGGGGACTGGCAGTAGTATACTTACCATACAACCCACAGTTGACGGTCAGAAACCGCCTTGAAGAAACAATTGGATCAAGAAAGGTATAGGGTAAGTCAGCTTGCGACAATAAGATTACACTGATATGGACCAAGTGGCTCACGTCAGCCATGAGGCATACCAGTGGCTTACATGAATCCTCGCGATGCCTTCACTTCACTTCACTTCACTTCGCTCGAAGTGATCAACTCTTTCAACAGTGTTTCGCAATCAAAAGTCTCGTGATATATAATTTTCAATCGGAAAATAATGGGACAAGAACGTTCCGGAGCCTCTCAGTGCTCAACGAATCCCAGCCTATCTACTCAAAAGGGGCCCTCAGCCATCAAGAAGAAGGTCACCCGCCGCGATCCCGAGAAGAGGCGTCTACAGAACCGCTTAGCTCAGCAGGCATACCGTGAGTTGAACCAGGATGGGAACCAATTTCTCTTAAATAAGCCGCCTGGGTACTTTGCTGCTTGTGGCTGACATGATCCATTTCAGGGGAAAAGCAGCGGAAGCGCATACAGGAGCTAGAGCGCCGTGCAGCTGAGCAGGGAGCTGCATTACAAGAAAGCAATGACAGGTCCCTCGTTCACGTGGAGAATCCCGTAGCAGGGCTTACTTCAGCACCTGTCAGTGAAATACTCGTAGACGCTGAAACTATCGATCCTTCAACACTCCATCCTGATACCGGAAACTCGCTATCACAGGCGACGACGGATGTAGGCACGTGGGGTGCCAGCCTCATATTTGAAGACTTCGACCAATGGATTTCCGAAAACCCCATATACGATGAGTACACAACACCGGTGCTGTTCTTCAACTGTGGTTGTCCTACACTTCACATTCCCAACCATTCCAGAGAGGTCCTTCTTCCTGTTATCCCAGATCCATACAAAAACAATCTTCAGATCGACATCATATGTATTATCAGCGCTATGCTCGAGAACTGTCTCTCACTTGGGATAACGAGATCGATGTACTGTTCTGACGATGCCATCTCACCATTCTACAGGGCCCAGGTGGACTCGGATCCTAATCCTGAAGCCATCATCACATCTGTCCAGCGTGGATCCCGCACCCTGCATTTCGATCTCCGCCCAACACGAAAGCAGGTTGTTGCTAACCACCATCCATTCATCGATGTGATTCCCTTCAAGGATATCAGGGACAACATCATCGAGAAGATGAAGGACATGGATGAGGATGAGTTCTTCCATGATTCACTTAATCACTTGACTTGTTGGGGAGGCGTTGCAGGTGCACATACTGGAACCCCCTGGGACTCAAGAAGTTGGGAGGCAACGGAAGAGTTCATACTCAAGTGGTCGGACATCGTAGGGGGTGACGAAGGCGAATTGGCGAGGAACTCACGGTGGTGGAGATCACATCGTGGTGAACGGATAGTGACCGAAATGTTCTAACCTCGACGCGAGATTTCGAGAAGCGTACCAAGGTGTCTGCAGATGTTGGTTTCGAATCTACGTTCATTGTATTTGACTGTCTAGACATATATGCACAACGTCGTTCAATATGCTTGATGCGCTGAAATGCATGCCACCCTCGTGGCAAAAGGACCGCCACGGTAAAGAGAACGCCGTGATCTACCATAACGCCATTAAGAACAAGAAGGCGAGCAGTCCCCTCCAAATAAACACCTATCCGTTTAGCCAAACCCCAAGACGCCTTGAGGACAAGAAGAATATAAAAAAAGTCCCAACATATTCGTAAAACGTTCTGCTGTATATTGTCGCGCATTCACTTAATATACCGTATTCAAGGCCTACATGACAGCGCATGAGCCCAGGGTGCGTGCCCTCCGACGGCCGGTAGGACCGAAACCACCATCCTCTTCGTCTAAATGGAGGGCCTGGGCTTCTCTGGCTCGACGCCTGCGTCTTCGGTAGCCTGCACCTGTCATGCCTGCTTCTTCTGTGGCTTGCATGTAGTCTGCCCATTTCCTCTCCAGGCGACCGGCGGACGCAAGATCACCACGCAGGACTCGCTTCTGATGCTCATCAACGGTCATCTGGAAGCCATAGAAGCACTTAAGCCCTATCATCTCGGTTGGGTAGCTCACTCGGCCAGGTTGGCCTGATACAGCTTTGACTTGTGTGTTGCGGAAGAGGACCTCACGGACACCTGTCCAGGTCACGTTTTGACAATCGTAAACGACCATTTGGAGGGACAGTCTCGGTCGTGTTCCCGTTTCGATAGATCGTCGAGAGCGTTTCATGACCATTGCGGCTGCTTCGGCGAGGACAAGGTCGCTGACTCGAGTGTTGTCAAGGTCGACGTTCTGAAGGTTCGTGCAGGTTTGCATAACCGGAATCATCCCAGTGTCGCCCAAGTTTTCGCAGTAGCTAAGAGAAAGATGCTCTATCGAAGATGCACAAGGAGCTTTGGCAAGATGCTCTGACAGGATAGAATTGGTGAGGTTTTCGAGGTCCTCGAGTTCGAGGTGTGTCAACCGAGGTGTGGAAGCGAGAATGGACTCGAGAGCGTCGTCATTCAACAGCTTGCAGCCTGAGAGCTGCAGACCCTCAAGGTCAGGCACAAGATGACCGATCGCCTTCACGCCTGCATCTGTGAGTCGGACACAGCGGCTTAAGTCGAGGTGACGAAGTTTGCGGGCTGGCACAATGGGCCGTTCAGACAGGATATCGATTTCAGGCTCGACACCGTGCATCATAATCTGGAGGGCCTCGTCATTGAGTTCGGCGCACCCGCTCAGAACCAACCTCTCCAGGTTGTTTGTGTTGAAAATAGCCTCGGCAGTCGCCACATTGTCGAATCCTCCAACTTCACCGGCCCGAAGATCCCTCAATCTCGGGCAAGCCTCTACAACTGCCTTGACGCCTCGAGCATCAACCCTGCCGCACCAGGAAATATTGAAGGTCTCAAGCTGAGGGCAGGACTCGGCAATGATCTTGCAGGATGTGTTTGAGACCGCAGTCAGCCCCGTGAGATTGAGGCTAACAAGCTTCTCGTTGTTCCGTAGCAAGCTATGCAGCGTGCTCTTTTGGAAATTTTGGCAACCTTCCAGGGTTGCGTTCATGAGGTTCTTGCATGCCTTTACAATGACCTCGGTGCGTTTGTAGTGTTCGACCTGCACGCAGCCTCGTAGGTTGAGATCCTTGATGAAGGGACCAGCCGCAACAATAATCCTGGCGAGAGATTCGGCTGGAATCTCGCGATAGAATTCCGAAGCATCAAGGGACGTCCACAGCTGACCGTCAAAGCAGGCCTTGTAAAAGGCCTTGGATACTCGAGATGCCTGGACGAGTTCTCTTGGCTGGAAGAAAGAGAAGATGTGAATCTGAAGCTCATTGGGCATCTTGTCCCAAAAACGGAATGGTTGCTTCTGAATAGGCTTTACACCAGGTCGGGTTCGAATCTGTACGTCCTGCTTAGACCGAAACTCGGATGGGAGGGGGGCGGTCCCAGGAGTGGTGGTTGGAGTCGCATTCTCGACCCTACGAATGGCCAAATAACCATCAGGAGTGTCGAACGGAAACTCCCCTGAAGATTGGGGGGTTGAGCTCAAAGCGCTGGGTAGACCAAGAGGCGAGGGCTGTGGGGTCGATGAGCGGGCGCTGTAGGGGGTCTGAGGTGGTCCAGTGGCCGCAAGACTGACACACGAGAGAGTGCTTCGAGTGCTGTAAGGACTCCCACGGCTTCCAACCGACCTGGAGCGACGCAGACCACTCAATGAAGGCGTTGAAGATATTCGCTGGATTCGCTGGATCAGACGGTGTCGGCTCTTGCCCTTGACCGGCATGTCCGGCGCTGGCGCAGTGGATACGCCTTCTGGGCCCGGGTTCGGGCTCGGGCTCGGGCTCGGAGCGCCGGGTGTTATCTCGTGGACCTCCATGACAAGAAATTCCAATTGTGTTGGAGGCTTGCTTGTATGTTCTTGTACTGTATAGAGCGCGAGATGTCTACTATCACAGATGTGGTATGAAAGAGACAGACGGAATAACACCTGCTGCGAACAATTGAAGATGATTGTCTGATTCAAGTCGGTCGGTCGATAGTGGGGGCGGCTTGGAGCCTTGGTCGCTGGTCGCTTACAGCTAATGCAGGGTCCTTTATTTCATCGCTGGCGGAGGAAGGATGTATATCGATAGGAGCTGGGAGTAAAACTGATGGATGAGAGTAGGAGAATGGTGAAATAAGAAAAGAAACAAGTTTCAAAGTAAGAGAAAAAAAATGTCGCGAAGAAGGACGGCAGAAGAAATAAGCAGGGTCCAATGTTCTGCTGGGAAACCGAGGGGATCAGCAGACAAACGGGGGATTCGGAGAGGGTGGTGGGGGGTGGTCAGCGGGGCCGTTTCGTCGTACTGGGCTTCTCCTTGAAGCGAGGAAGTTTTCCAATAGGATCGAGTCTTGTTTTCTAGTTGAAGTTGGAGAACAGGGCACATGCCCGTGAGGAGATGAACATGACCGTGGGTATGAGGTGATCACCAGAGGAGAGAGAGGGAAAGGAGAGGGATGGGAACACAAAATAAGAAAAGAAAGCAACAAGGCACGTCGCAGGCAGTTGAGGCTTTAGTCCAGAGATGGATGCTCTAGAACATTACCCGTCAGTTCAATAGTTACATCCACATACTGTCTAGATCCCATAGAGTTTTGGAGTACCAACTCAACCCAACCTCTACAGTCCATACACTCAGTACCTTACAGTATAGTACACGACACACTACCCACCTACCTATGTATGTAGGTGCAGTTGGTCGGTTGAGGACCCTCCGTTCCCGGGCTCTGGGCCATGCTATGCCACGCTAACCCCCCCCCCCCCCTATTCTCTTCTTATCGTGCGGGCTACGGCGAGGCGATCGGCTTTACGCGACTCTTTCTGGTGGGGTGGCTCGGATGGCGGAATTCTGGGCGCTATATCTTGTATCGATGTGGTAGTCAACGTTGTAGCCTTTCGGCGAACCCTGGTTGGAATGAGACCCTGAGACCTACATCGCGGGGCAAACACAAAGCTACCTTACTCAGAGCAAAAGCGCAAACATAAGCAAAAGCAAAAGGAGCCAAGTCCTCTTGAGCAGTACGTACTGAGATACCCAGTTAGACAAGCCCGGATTCTGGGTGCCAGAGACCCAACGGGACGGTGATCCGGAACATAAGCCAATCACTACCACTGTCGCTTTCTTCAGGGGCTTTTTGAGGGTCTTGTTGGCGTGCAGCTCTCCCCACCCTCTCGCCCATCCTTTATGCATCCTAGGCATCTCACCCGAGCCAAACCAAACCCGGGGACGAGAAACAAGTCAGTTTCTCTCGTGTGTCCGCGTGGCACATTTTATCTCTCGTTGAGACCTTTATTTTTTTTTTTAAATAACACTGAGGCCCATTGACTTCTCATGATAAGACTTTGAGTGTGGCTCTGATATGATTTGATCGATTGACTTTCGTATCAGTCATAACCCTAGGGCGAGCTGTTCTATGTACCAGGTGTGAACTTGATCAACTTTTAGCAGTACATATAATAGAGCCAGAGGCACAAAAGACCCATCATTACTCCAAAGGGTTACCCGCCGTTTCTCACCACATGTATGTGTGTATGTACCTTGCCTCTGACTACTGCACGTCGAGCCCACGATGCCAAAACGTCCCTGACTCAAGGGTCCAGCCTCTTTGAGCTGACTGCTTGCCCCGGACCCAACCATGAGGAGTCAACTTTCTCCGCATGTCCCTAGGTTGGTTCTGGAAGGCGGTCAGAACAAATGGATGGCAACTGAGGGAATATTTGCAGGTACACGAGGTACTAAAGGCACTCTCAACAAAATACATACTTATATAGATTAGCCTGTACATTTTTCCAATAGTTAACTATACATCCTAGACATCTTTCTCATCTAGACTATCTCTACTAACCTACACCTACTAAGTAAGTACCTAGGCACTAACTTTATGTGCTGATGGATTCAACGTCTCTGTCTTGTTTCTTTCCTCTTTCAGCTTCGTCTCTGGAGGCCTGGGGAAGAGCCCAGGAAGAATGCTCTGCCCCTCATCTTCCAAGACCCCGCGCTGTTCGGGCTGTTATCGCCCGATTTCTTATCGGTGCGATTTGGAGGCATCAGGTTCAGAATTTACTCTACCTTATAGGGTGGGTGTCTCGTCACGATACACTTTGGGACCTTATTGCAAACGAAGGTTAATGCGGTTGTGTCAAAATGCGCAGTATCTTAGATCGCCCATGTGCCTCTTGGTAGGGCTGGTAATGCACTATTGAGGTCACCAGGTGTCATTTCTGCCCGTCCGTCTCAGGTGGAGAGATAACACAGCGGTGATCATCTGTTGTCGTGATAGGATATCTAGGTCGTCTATCAAAGACATGGCAATCGATGCAATATTCTTCATGCGCGGCGTCTTGCCAGTCAGTGTCGCGTGGTTGCAGACCCTGGTATTGTGTGTGCCGTGCCATATAAGACATGACTGTTGGCCTGACCTCTTGAGCTGATCGTCTGACTCGGTCATACATGAAAATGCCGATGGTGTAGGTATGGAAGTCAAGCAAGTTGTTCTAACGACGGCCAACATTTGCAGCGAGACACAGAAACAACCCTTTTTCTGGTGAGCCAGATTACCTCGGATTATCAAAGCCATATAATATCCAGTACCGCTGAAACAGTTTCACCCGTTTTACATCGCAACCAATCCAAGCAAAAACATCAGATAGGCAATAAGCTTAGGTTTGGCACCCTTAGTAGCCATTGTGAACTCTGTGCAAAGAAACATGCAACCTCTTTTGTCTCCATCGCACATTTGTCTAGGGGGAGCTGCCGTCGTGAACACGATTCCGTTCAAGAGGCTCACGGATGCTTGGCATGATATTTGGACACGTCCATTGGCGGGGAATATCTCATCCCTCTATAAGAGCTCCTCTCCACGTGGACCTCAAAACCAAAGGAAACCATAAGGTTCTGGGACTATATGCTTTTTCGCCTCTGCCACTTTACTGTGGTGTGGCTTGGAGAGAGCTGCTTGGTTGACGCGTAAATCAAGTGGCATCTTCGCTGTCTTGAAGGTGACAGACCTACGAACAACATCTATCTGTCAATCAGCATGGATCCAATGTGAATTAAGGTTTGTGCAAGGCATGGAATCTTGGTTCTCAGTCACCCTGGGTAACAAGGGGTGGTATTCTTGGTTATAAGGTGCTGGTCCCTTGATTCAAATGCCTCTTGCATTGACTTGGCCCTTGGTGCGCAGCAGAGCCAAATTTCATTTATATTTTCCCCACGTCTCGATTCCTTCTTCATTGCTAGGAGTAACTAAGCTCTAAGGTATGGTTGATGGCTTCAGTGAGAGATTGAAGATCTGCTGTACTGGATCCCCAATGGGAATAAACCTGCACGCAAGATTGTGGCGAACGAGTTGATTGTCTCATATGAAAACAACTCCAATTAAAAGCCCGTAGTCTGGTTTGTTTACAAGCCGACACTCAACGCGTTCGTGCATCTAGAAATACGATCTCATCTGACATTCAGATTGTGTTGAAGCCAAAGAAATAGGAAAAAGGATGCTGGCGTCATTTGCCTGGCAGTAAATGTAGCTCAATACTGTACAGCCAATGTCACAACGGTTAGAAAGCTTGAGCTTGAGCTTGTTAGGTACTGCCTATGTACGATTGCCATCCTCCATCCAATGGATGCTGCCTGTATCTTGGGGGTCTTCCAGGGTCAAGCAAGCACTAAGTATCTACCAGCAACCACTGGGCTGCCAATCGGATTGTCTGATGACTTCACAAGTCTTGTCTTGGGAGCAGCCTATGATAACGACGCAAATCCCGTCCCCTTCATGCTCCTCAACATCAATCTCTCAGGCTCTTCTGAAAGCTCCTATCTCGACAGTCAAAACTTTCTCTTAGTGGTAACAAGTTTTTAAACGTGCACCACCAACGTTAACCTATTTCCTTACCTATAATTTTCCATCCCCTGCGGTACACGCTCAATTCGCCCTCTCGGCATTTCCTTCGACTCACGCTGACCGGGCTGCTTTCTTTGTGTTTTGGGTCACAAGCCAAGACATAGCCCTGACAATACGGCCCCATCCCCGGTCTCGTCCGTCGTCACCCTTCAAGGCCCAATCTTGGAATATCGATAATTCAAATTACACCCATACGCATCTTGGTCTATCATCTATCCATTCTTTTTTCTTCTTTTGGATAAACGAATCCCTCTCCTATCTGACGGCTGGTTTCAAGTTTTCATTCGAATTCCAGGCAATCGAGCCAACCGAGATTTCCTGCTCAACCCCGCCATCCTGAGAGCAAACCTCATAACCCTTCCATCACGACTTGACCTGTGGTTTTGGCCTCTCCTTGACCGACTCCAACTATGCTACAGATGCATGGGGGACAAAATGATCATGGTACTACCTGCAACCTGCCACTACTCTTGGTCTGTGTCCTCCTGTCAGCTAACCAGGGTTTCTTGACACAGGAGCCGAAAATCACACTGGGGATGATGAACGTGGACGAGAGAAGCTGCCAATGCCCCTCTCGTTGCCAAAGAACCGTAGTACGGGAAATTTGGCTGCCGCAAGGAACTCGTCAACGCAAGATCGAAGCAGAGCACGCATGTCCCTGGATGCGTCCGCGGCCGCGGCCGCTGCCGCTGACCTTGAAGCTATCGCCAGGTATGTCGAGTGAAATCATGCGTCACGGAGCCCAGCTGTGGCGCCCACCCCTCGGCCTGCTTCCTTGCTGACCACCATATCAACTCCAGGTCTCCCATCATGACCGATCACGAGCATGGCCTAGGCCTGTCCGGCCTCCGACGAATTAGACAAACACGCCCACCATCCAGGAACCCTACTTTACCAGGATCCCGAGCATCTTCGCGAAGCCCATCCGTTGCCGCCCTGTCTCGTTCCACTTCGATGAGTGCGATGGCCGCCAGCACCGGCAACTTGTCGCTCACTGGTGGTCCATCAAATCCCAGCTTCTCCGACGACCTTTCTCGCTTCCCCTCCGAGTCTTTGCATTCTTTCTCGTTCGCCAATCAGTCCGAGGACTTTTTGCACAACCGACAAAATGCCCTCAAACGGTCCGTTGAGTTCATGAAGGACCACATGGGTCTTCCTATGAACTCGTCGCAGGCTGCTCTTGCAAGTGCCCAGGCAAGAGTAAGTGGTGATGTCGAGACACAGAACATGCTTGACCTACTCGCGCAGGCACAGCTAATTAGAGCTCCAAACTTGCCAAACCCCGACGATTCTTACGCCCCGGCTCCTCTGACCGGTCCCGCTGAGGTCCAGGAAAATGTCTTCGACAAGAATTTTGATCCTCGAGCATCCAGTACAGATCTCATCAGTCCTCGCCAGTCCTCGCCACCACCTCGACGGTCAAGGGTTGGGACTACAAGAAGATCCATTCCACTCGAGCCAGCAGCCCATGAGACTACCCACGTTCAGGATCAATCAACTACAGCTGCTGCTAGTGGAGGTGGCACTTCAGGCTCGAAACCTGCCCCAGTCCGTCCGACGCTGAGCCTAAAGCGAACAATGACAGATATAACGGCCGTGTCGGCTCAAGATAAGCTTATAGATACAGTTTCGCAGCCTTTCTTAACTGGCCAGCCCATTTATCAAGAACCATTAAACTCTCCATCCTTGACTCAACTCCCCAGCGCCACAGCGACCAGTTTCCCCACCCAGTTAGGCCCTTCTGTACATGGACACACAAACCGCTGGGTACCCGCTGCTCAGGCGATCTTTACAACAGAAGTTAGGCCTCCATGGACCATTATTGCAGCAAACGATCTCGCCTGCCTGGTGTTTGGCGTTACAAAAGCTGAGGTGCGCAAGATGGGCATCTTGGAAGTTGTACAGGAGGAGAGAAGGTCATGGCTGGAACGAAAACTCTTGAAACAAGCAGATGATGAGCTTAGTGAAAGCCAACCGCCCTCGGGCCAAACAACACCTGCAGCTTCAGCAGCTTCGGCACTGCTTAATGGGAGATCTGGAATAACAGCCCAGCTCCTAAGCAAGCCAAATTCGAGGACACAGCCACGAAGTTATACACAAAGACGTGCGCAGACGGTTCACAGCGGCGACCCAAGCCCCCCCAAAACCCGGGGCGGCGGGCATAATCAGACGAATTCCTCTAGAGGAGTGCTGTTATGCGGAGACGTGGTCCCCATTCAGAAACGCAACGGTGCGACCGGTTCTGCTAGTCTGTGGGTCAAAGAGAAGAAGGTCGGGTTGATCTGGGTTTTGGAAGAGATTCATGAGGACGTCGCCTACATTACATTGGACGAGGACGGCATCGTTCAACAGGTCACCGGATCTACTGCTCCCATCTGGGGGTTCGAGTCAATCCCTCCTGGATTTGATATAGCGAGACTCGTTCCACGAATTCCCCGTCAAGGGATTGACCCCAACACAGGAGAAATCGACTTTGCTCAGGTTTCGAGGCGGAGATATTTCACCTGTCCTCATTCTCCCCAAGTCAACGTGCCTTGCACAGTTGAGCAAACCCGTGGCAAGCTAGAGCTTCGTGTCTCGACGTTCCCTCACATGGCTGGAATTGTCGTGGTAGAGCCAGAAACCCTTAAGATTCGAAGCTCAAACGCAGCCTTTTGCGGCGCACTCTTCGGATTCGAAAAGGCTGATGGCATGTCGATAAATGCACTAATCCCAGAATTCGACAACATCCTGAGGTCACTGATAGAAGAGGATGGTATACAACTCCTCGACGGTATGGTTGTTCCTGAACATCGTTTCAGGAAAGCTTCGGCTTTCCTGGCCTTGAAAGAGCACAGGCCTGACGCTGCATCTGCTTTCCTCCATCCCGCTGGATTAAGCGCCAAACATCGTGACGGGTCCGATCTGAAGGTTGACGTCCAGATGCGTGTAGTCAAGAGTGAAAAGAAGACCGTTGTGATGAACGAGACTGTTTTCGAAGGCAGCGATGAGGACAACGCAACCGGAGACGAAGCCTTCGAAGTGACCCATTCAGAAATAGTGTATGCTTTGTGGATTACTTACTCTCGCCATCTCCACGGCACTCAGTCTCACCTCGGGCTCGAAACCCCTACCCGGGCTGGAGCTTTAACTCCTCTCCACCAGCCATCACCTGGACAGACCCCTGCACATACGCCTCTTGAGATTGCTTCAGATGACGAGGGGCCTCGAAAGAATGTGCTGATTGCTGCAAGTTCACTGTCCAAGCATTTAAAGGATGCTGCCATGAATGCTGCTGCTAAAATCACGGGGCAGCAACCAAAGCCCAAGCCTGAAGAGGCCACCCCAGTTCCCAAGGTCGTCGAGCCTCCCCATAAGAAAACGATCAACGACTATGTGATATTGGAGGAAATGGGCCAGGGTGCGTATGGCCAAGTGAAGCTAGCCAGGCACAAACAAACTGGCAAGAAGATTGTGCTCAAGTACGTTACCAAGCGACGTATTCTTGTCGATACGTGGACTAGAGACCGAAAGCTGGGCACTGTGCCCCTAGAAGTTCATGTCTTGGAGTACCTTCGCAAACCTGAGCTACTTCATCCCAACATCGTCGAGATGCAAGGATTCTTTGAGGATGACGTGAACTACTATATCGAGATGATTCCTCATGGTCTGCCAGGCATGGATCTCTTTGACTACATCGAACTCCGAACCAACATGGACGAGTCTGAATGCCGCAGCATTTTCGTGCAAGTAGCCAATGCGATTCACCACCTCCACACCAAGGCTCGTGTGGTACATCGCGACATCAAGGATGAAAATGTAATCCTTGATGGAGAAGGTAACATCAAACTTATCGACTTTGGGAGTGCTGCATACATCAAGAGCGGTCCGTTCGATGTCTTCGTAGGAACAATCGGTTAGTAACTCCGCCTAGAGACATGTCATCATTTGCTGACTTGCTACCAGATTACGCCGCTCCTGAAGTTCTCGCTGGCAAGCCTTATCGGGGCACAGAGCAAGACGTTTGGGCACTGGGTATTCTCCTCTACACCATTATCTACAAGGAGAATCCATTCTACAGTATTGACGAGATCATGGATCGTGACCTGCGAATACCTTATATTCTGAGCGAGGAGAGTATCGACCTCATTCGATGCATGCTGGATCGAGATGTCGCTAAACGATACGATATCAACCAGGTGCTGGAGCATCCTTGGTGCCAGGCTGCTGTTGAAGAATGAAACCCGATATCATTCGGGCCCCATACAAACAATACATCGTTATCAAGCCTGGTCAACGGGAAAGGAAACCTTTCACCCGTCACCTGGTGCCTCATTTGGTTACAATACCCCTTTTGGAAAGTCAGAGCCTTCTCATTTCCCCTTGTTTTATGCGTTAGAGATGATTGACACGGAGCGACTCAACGAAGATAGAAGAAACACACGATACTTAGTTGGATACTAGGTGCAATGCTGGGAAGGACAGGCGAATTCTTTTTTGGAACCTCCGGCGTGAAGGATATAATGGCCGGATCCTTGAAGAGCGGAGTAAATAGGACACGGAGTTGTTCCTTGGCTGTTGATTTTGCGAAACCTGCGGATAGAAGCGAAAGATAAAGGATATATTTTGTCCTCAACTCCATAAGCAATCCAGGTTAGACACACTCTTCATATTCAACTGTATATATGTCGCAGATATCATCCAGGAAATGAGTTGTTTGGTGATAATTCCCAGTTCAGTTGGCCCGACCAACTGGTAAACCTCCTTTGACTCTAAATTTCTAGATCATGAGCATCCTAACGATAACCCAACTCAGGGTTCGCTCTGAAGTTGCAGCGACATCGGCATTCGGGTACAGGGCACTCAACGTGTCTGGCAAACCACTGGCGGGCGTGGTCCAGATGCAAGACGTGTTCGCACCGGAGACAAAATGTAGGAAACTGACCAGCCATCTTAGACTCGCTCTTCTCTTCAGGCTTGTCGGAGCGAGGGACGCCCACAATCTCGAGACAGACTACACAACGCGGGAGGTGTCGACCGCAGTTGGGACAACTCACACCCGCATTGATGCTCGCCGCGAGAAGTGGATTTCGAGACTCGAGAGCCGATGCTGCTGGCGCAGACGAGGCGCCTCCGATATGCGGTGTCTGGTTGGCATTGTTCGCGAGTGATGTCTCAGCGTCGCAGAAAACACAGCGGAGGGCAACTTGGCGGGATGGTGGTTTCAATTTGGGGATACCGTCCCGTTTCGATCGCTTCGTTGACTCGACATCAAACTTTGTGCGCTGGAAGAAGAGTTTATGGCGCTGAAGATGGGCCCGGTAAGTGTTGCGCCAGGCTCGACAGCGAATGTCGTCTATGTACCTCGGTGCACAAATGGACAGCACGAGGGTCGCTGTCTGAACGTCATGAAACTTTTGTATGTAGCGGGAAAAAATATCAACCATGGGTTCCGTGATACCTGTGAGGACGATGCCTTCTATATCTCCATCTGCTATTGCCAAGGTGATCTGCTCGCTGAGCCACTGTGTGAGCTGGTCATCGTCAAAATTCCGGATTGCAACGTAAACTCGGTCAGAAAGGGGAAGAGATAGCTGGTTGGCTATAGCCGTCCAGTCACCTGTAGCAATCAGTGACGATATGGCTCGGAGGTAAGGGTCGGTTTTGGAAGCAACAGCTTCATCAAAATCGAGCTGTTCCTTGTTCTTGGCGGGCGTGCTGTCGCCGCTACCCATAAGCTGTAGGGCCAAAGACACAAACAAGAGTTCAGGGTGTGCAGTGCTGGCTTTCTTAAGGATCTGTATGGCTTCCTTATGATCCCCTGTAAATAAAGCACGAGCAGCGGCCATGGTATGAATGGTGGTGGGGTACTCAGGATCTGCCTTTCGGTTGCGACCTTTTGGGTCATGCTTTTCAGAATCACCCCAGCCGCAGATTTCGAGGCATAGCTGACGATGCGCTGGCCACTTGGTAGCTGCTCCGTTGAACTTGGGAAGATGATTCTTTTTGCAGAAACTTGCAATGGTACGTTCCCATGTTGCGCGATCAGGAGGCGTTACGCCAGGAGGTAGTCGAGTAGAAGGATCACGGCCTATGGCAAGGTCAGCTGGGGTCTGCGCTATTTCCGTTTCCAGCTATTCACCAAGATTATTTGTCCATATTGAGTGAACACCAACGTAGCTGAGGTCAATATTTGAGAGTACCATGCCTCCGTCATCAGCATTATCCTCAGCAGCTTAAAGATGTTAGTATGCCGTGAGAGAGAGTAACATCCGGATACTTACTCGCCACCCAGTCCCATATATATTTTACCCACGGATCGTCTGCCACAATGTCTCTGTTTGCTACTGCGTCGAATAGGTATTTCTCTTTGGCACGTAACAACATATTGTGATCAAGTACGTTCTGTGCTTCTCGGGGGAGACCTTCAGCCTCAGCTAATGAAGCCAACAATGCATCGTGGATCTCCCGGCATGAGCCCAAGCTATCGGAAGCTAGGGACATCTCACTGGTCTCGCTTTCGACGATCTTTGTGTCACCAGCACGTGGCTTTATGCCCTTTGGAGCTTGGAACTCGTCTCTTACGAAGGCGCGCAAGACTCTTATCTTAGCTGCGACGGTAGAAGCTTTGTGAAAGGCCTCGGGCAGTGGCCTCGTGGTTGCCCCAATGTCCTCTATAACCACTGAAGTCATGTTATTTGCCTTCAGTAAGGTCTCCGTATCTGCACGGACATTTGCACTCTCTGGTCCGAATAATGGCACTTCTGACAAAGCTTCTTCGATAAGAAGAGGTCCTAACATGTCAGGAGCTTGGGATGGTTCAAACTGCATCATGCTGTGGTATGGGGAGCCCTCTGCATGGGGTTAGACATGTCCAAACCATTGGGGATCAGCTTGAATTACCTTCGAGACCGCGATGCGGTGCTTTCCATGGTACAAGTTTGTAAACATGATCTGATGTTTGCGATGGTTGTTCGAGGATTTCAAAGTTTCCATTGGCTCGTAGAACGAGGAGCCGTGGACGAAGGACGGGCGAGCTCAATGTTACCCAGTCAAAAGCAACAATTCGATCATTCTTCCTTGATGTTTCAACATATGAAACGTCCATCTCATAAGACTTTTGGACTTGGAGAAGTTCCGGGTTGCTAGACCCAGAAGATGGGGCCTCTTTATTGGTGTTTAAGACCTTGAGTTGTCCTGTGCGAGATAGCACAGCAAGCAAACCACGGTGATCACGACAATATCGAAGTGATCGAACAAGGGAATACTTTCCCTCGGCCAAAAAAGGGTCAGAATCGGTCTCGATGACTCGGTCAAGACGCAATGCTCCACCCCACGGGAGTTCATCCTCCTCAATTGCTTGCATGTATGCATGGGAAGCCACAGGTCGAGATGTCGCTCGACGGTCCCAGATCATTACTCCAGGGTGGTCCAGGGCAGACGAAGCAAAGTAGTTCTGATCAGCATAGTCGATTGTAAGATTGTTATTGCACTTTGTTTGAAATGTGACAATGCTTGAAGGGTCTGATGAGAAGAATATACGTCAGTTTGCGCAAGAAATCCTTTTCATCTCCGAAACCTACCTCGAAGGTCATGTATTCGAAGACCCTGAGCCTTAATGCCCACAACAAGAGTTTGGGGGCTGTCTTCGAAGAATTTGATGCTTGACACAGAGACACTAGGTTCAAGACGGGTTTTTGGTTCAGCAATATTTGTTGCATCCGAAGGAAACCCTTTTGTGTTCTTGTCTATTGAAGACAGTCGACTGACATCCCAGATGTGGAGACATTGATCCATTCGCACTCTGTCCAGGCCAACTGCTAACAATCCGGTTGTGTTGAAAGCGACAGCTTGACAAGTACGAGACATCTTGAGGCCCAGCTCCACGTACGCATTAGATCCATCGTCGATCCTGAGCAAATTCACGATGCCACTACCGGTACCAACGGCAAGAAGACCGGGATTGGCTGGCGACCAATCGTAGGTTGTGAGGGGAGGAAAGTCATCGTGGCGGGCGAGTTTCTGATAGTCGAACTTCCCAGCTCTTGCGTGACCAGTTGGTTCGTAGACCTGAACAACGCGGTGCTGAAGGTTGATGTGAATGAAGTTATCATATGAAGGGTTGGACGACCATTTGACGAGCCCAGGTTCAGGGCGATCCATGATGAAGGAGAATTAGCCCAGTGGCGGGCTTTTTACATAGGCATCAATCCGTGGTTCGGTCCCCTGGTGATTGATTTTATCTTGAATGAATCTCCAAAAAAGAGGTTGGCGGTGACTCTAGCTCAGAGATGATTTCTGGCAATGGATGAGTCGAAAGACAAAGTTCCGTGCCAGACTCTTGGCAACGGCTTGATAATAAATTTTACAAAGAACTTTGTTGATATCAGAGCTTTCCCTTTAGGTATTTAGATGCTATAGACATCAAAGCAAAACGTTCTTGATATGTAAAGAAGATAGTGATTGGTATTGGATTCGATAGTGTCGAGCTTAGATGATGAACCTCTCTGCCAGGCAGGCGCCTCCTGGCCTCTCAGGAACACAGAGCACCTTCCCTCCCCCACAAGCCCGAGCGTCCGACGCTACCCCGAATTAAGATGTGCCTGATAAGATACCGCAAGTCCCCGCTTAGGAAAAGTAAGGAAGGTAGGAGTAAAAAAAAGTTGACCATCTTGTATGGACTTCTTTAGTGCCTATGATTCAACCTTTACCTGGAATCTCTTTTGAACATTCTTTTCGTAATCCCACCTTCTTTTCGCTTCATAATCCTCGCACGAGCTCTATATAGTCGCCATGGGGCAAAAGAGAGAATACTCCGAGATTGGGTCTCCTGAGCCTCACAACCGTCCATCATTCAACGTTGCGAAGAAGCACAAGTCGAGCAAGTCAAAGCATCGTCCGAACGAGGGAACTTCAACATGGGCCAAGAAGCGAACGCGCACTATCGAGCGACTTCTGAACCGGAACCAAGAACTTCCCGCCAACGTGCGCAATGATCTCGAGCGAGAGCTGGGCGCTCTCAAGGCGACAGTCTCAGACAAGAGCTTCCAGAAGCTACGAAGTGCTATGATATCGAAATATCACATGGTCCGGTTCTTTGGTAAGACCTTCTCTGGGCGTCATTCTCCGCTCGTAAAGAATGCTAACAAGGCGCGACTCAGAACGAAAGAAAGCATCGCGATTAGCAAAACAGCTGCGCAAAAAGATTGAAGAGACCGAATCTACAGAAACGGGCGAGATCGAGGCATTGGAGCGTGACTTGCATGTTGCCGAAGTAGATGAGGCGTACACACAACACTTTCCCCATGCTGAACCCTACATCAGCCTGTACACCAGCGCCAAGTCAGAGAAGGAAGATGAGGATAGAGATGACGACAAGCTTGACTACACACCACTCAAGCATAGGGGTCTACTACATACAGAGCGACCCCCAATTTGGTCGGAAATTGAACAGGCGATGAAGGATGGCCCCCACGCGTTGCGAAATTTAAGAGAGAGACGGCCAACTGAGCTTACACAAGAAGCACAGTCAGAGCTCCGCCAGAAAAAGCCCCATGCAACGATCACAGATGGTGCTCCCAATCCGCAGCCAAAACCACAGGCCGCGAAGGAAAAACCTGCACCTTTCATCAAGGTCAAGGGGAAAGCTGCTTCTGCTCCAAAGAACCGCAGAGAACGCAGATTACAAGAGCGTCAGGCTGCACAGCCAGTCGTCAAGAGTGATGACGATGATAGCGACGAGGGTGGTTTCTTTGAAGAGGATTAAGTACGCCGTGGGGAGGAGGTTAGAAGGGTGTTGGTTAGAGAGAGTTTTTACATATTGCATCAAGTGTTGGTAGATACCCTGCGACGCTGATGGGTCGACCATTGTTGGACCTATCTAGAGCATAACCGACACAATCAATCAAGCATTGTCAAGTTCGGGTTTTCAGAACCTGGTTCTGTCTCAGGTCAGGTCAGGTCCTCCCTCTGTGTGTTTCGATCGGCGCACCTCCACTATAGTTGGCCAGAAAAATAGACCCCTCACAGCCACTTATCACCACGTTCACCACCTCACCACCTCACCAACTGCATGATCACATTGTAAGCGTATCCCTCTTGAAATGATGCGGATTGAATGCGCATTTGACAGGCATGGCAATCCAATCAATTCGGAAATAGCAGTTAAAACCGATCAATCTAAGCTGTACTGCCGATGAGGCCTGGTTGCCTTGTTGGGAGCCTACTGTATGTACTTCGCTTTTGCGATATTCCAAAAGGCATCCATTCTTCACTACCTCAAGGCTTCGCCAGGTCATGAATCACAGCTATAAATTCCAGGCCCAGCTCTCCACCTTTCTTCCTTTGCTTCATGTAATTCGAGCTCCTCACCTCCCCCCATCTTCTCATCTCATCGTTTGTCATTTCATCACACTCCGCCTAACTACACCTTCAACACCCAAACACTGCATCGACCAAAAACACATCCAAAGCACAATGGCGTTTCACGGCCATTCAACTGTCCGTGGTGGTATCCCTTGGGATGAGCTCATAAAGTTCGCTGAGGAGAAAAAAGCCGAAGAAGCAAAGACGGGCCATCCTGCGCAGCTTAACAAGCAGCAGATCACCGCCATCTCACAACTCATCGAGCTTGTTCATGAGATTGAAGTGGAAGACTTCTGGGTCGCCGACTTGAATCGTGAGTTTCCCCGCCAAGCATGAACCTCATCTTTCATACCAAACTCCTAACCATGATTATTTGCCAGAGTACTGTCAACAGAACAAAATCCCAACTCCTCAGTTCACTCAAGAGACCTTCAGTCAGCAAGTCTATGGGATGCCTTTTCCTCGATCTCGTGTCTTCTGTAATCTTCCTTCTGAAAACACCAAGTTTCCCCAGGAAGGCCGTGGCTACGAGACTGGTCAACAGGTTCCGACTTTCAAAAGGGTTCAAAAAGCTAAAAACTTTGCTGCCATGCATGCACTCAGATACCTCCGCATGGAAGAGCCGGTACCTCGAGGCAGCAAGAGAGCCCCTCCAAGTACACAAGAGTCTCCTGCGCATGCTAGGATCAAGACAGAGGAGGACAACTCGGATGGCGGTGTCTTCATGGCTACACCTCTTCGTTCAGGCGATCACAGCGTCCCAACTAGTACCCCTCTGGCTTCTGCCCCCACCCAGGGCCCTACCGTTCGTGAGCGTGTCGCTGGTCTCGGCGAGCGCATGGGCTTCGGTATTCCCGAGTACTATATCGAGCAAGACAACGAGAAAGAAGATACTTGGAAAGGGCGTCCTATTTTCAGGCATGATGGGCGGATTCCGGAGGACATGGGCGTTGTAGAAGGGATCGTGGGAAGACAGAAAGCCGAGATCTTGGTCGCGGAGAAGGTGCTTGAGTGGCTGGAGAAGGAAGAGAAGAACAGAGGCGACCAATATTCGAGCGTCATGGATTCGACCTCCTGAGTGGTGCTTTATGCCTCACTTTCACGGTCTTGCCACTTAGGCTCGAGGTTCAAAGAGACTTGAAACCTGCAATGGATATAAATTCAAAAAGCCAAGCTTATTAGGCTTACTGCACCGAGGCTGGTCTAACTCTATTATTGATAGCCGATTTGTTATGGGCTCTTTTGCTCCTATGTAGGCGATAGTGTGAATCGAGTTGACTAAAATGAAGATTCGACCAAGTGGATGTCGTTGAGTCATTGTAATAATTCTGTCTCCAGTGACGGTTACGTGCATCAAGATAGTCCTAGTATGCCGCCAAATCAAATTGTCTCTATAAACCAGACGCTTTTGGGATGATTCCTGATATCTACGAACCTCGGCGTCTACCACCCCTTCCTCCTCTTCCTCCACCCTGTCGGGGCCCCTTTCCAAGCGGAGGACTTATCTTCAAGCCAGCTGGTAGATCAGAAATCCACTGACCGTCTTGCCACAGTACCCCAACATCGACCTTGCGGCCCGTCACCAACTTGAAATACTTGGTGCTCAAAACCCCCTGCTCGTCGCCCTCCGTCAGCAACACTCCATTGTCACTCAGCCACCACTTCACGCCATCCTTCAGGCTTGCTTCAACATCTATCTCGATAATCAGCTCTGCATCTTTACGCATCCCGCTAACGACGCCTTCCTCGGGCGTTCCAGTTGAACAGTGGACGTGATTACGACTCATGGGCATGAGGCCGCCGGACTCGACGATTCGTGGCCAAAAGTAAAAGAAGGAGCCGTGAAGGACACGCTCAGGGACGTTACCGTCCTCTAGTGTGACGGGCGCCAGAAGAGCTGCTGACTCAAGCTTAATGGAGTGACCTTGGTTGGCACGGATGAGATAATCGGCTGGGGTGGTAGATTTGGTATCTAGGGAAGGGTTCTTGACGGGGTTGGGCTTGAGTGTAAACCGTTGCTTGTCGTTGGAAGTGACAATGGACTGGATGTCGTCGAACGTGACCTTTAAAGATCGCAAAGGGCCCCAGGCGAGCTGCATGAGAGAATTAGCAAGTGTTGTTAGAAGGATGAATATTCAAGGCGGATTTAGGTCCCCCGTACCACAGCATCCAAGGGCGCGTAGCCTTCATCGTCGAGTTGAATGCCAGCATTAGCTGCTTGATGTCTCAAGAGCTTGGACAAGGCCTTCGACACCTGCACCTCTCTTCCATGGCCGCCGCCACCACCACCGTCTTTCCCTCGTCCCCTATCTCCTCTTGATCTCGGGGGCCTGATCTGCATCTTGTCCTCAACATCGAAATGAGCCTCGTCAGCCATGATGCCGTGTTTGCGTTGTGAAAATAAGGTGTGATGGTGTGGTTGATGTGCAGTGAAACAGTTCTGAGGTAGAAAACGTGGCTTGATGGAAGTCGAAAGGATGAGAGGGAAAATGCTTCTTTTTAATATTTTAGGTGTTGCGATAGAAGACATTAGTCGAAGTCCCATTCACTCACTCAAAAGATATGAATTCTTGGGAGAATCCAGTGGGGCCGACCTTATAGACGGCATGCCTCACCAGCATCTCCCGTTTCGGCCTGACTCAGCCTCTACGTTAGTTACCTCCTAGGTAGGGGGTGCTAAGTCTGCCTCAACTTCATCCGTGTCCATGTAGCCAAGCAGACCAGTCGCAGCGAGAAATAACATACACATTGAGTCTTTTAACAGACTCAGATCCACCAGGCACTCTAGCGCAAAGTTGTTGCTTAAACTTTGGTACTGCCACCAAATAAATGGCATGCGTCCGTTTGTTTCACCTCACAAGCCTCTTACAACGACATCACCAAGGTCAAAATCAAAGAGAGGGTAACAAAGAGCCGTCATACGCGACCAAGCCACATCATACATTAAAATAAATCGGTATCCACATGCTTATCCTGATGTCTTTTTGACTGCCAACCCGATACAAAGCAGATATAAAGCCCAGGCTGTCTTGTTTCTTGCGTGGTCGCTCCTCGTGCGCCGTTTTCAGAAAGCAAACCTCCTCCCAAACACCATAACACTGTCCTCCCTGCAAAGACGCTGTCCTCTCAAGCAAAATGAGCTTGTCTACAGACAGTGTATGTACGTCAAACAAGAACGATAATGTAATTTGTCATCCCCAACAATCACCATGAATCATTCGGCCGAGCCGGATAAGATTCAATGGAGGGAACAGGAAAAACAAGCTGTTTCCCATGCAAACATAAAAGTATATAAATAGCAACGTCCGGCGCTCGAAACGTAATGTATAGGTAGTTGTACAGTCGTTAAATCAATCAAAGTCATTGGTCATTGGTATCATCTGTAGCTGCCAGCAGCTGCAGAAGGATTGGCGGACGCAATGCTGTCCCGTTTGGGTCTTCTGATCATACTGCTGGTCCGATTGACCATGGTTGTTTGCCCAAGAGAGGTGTAGCGTTGTGCACGCTCTTCAGCAAGTTTGTCAACAGCCCCATGACCGTGTTCTTGCTGTGCCGGTCTCTCCATGTATCTTCGAGGCGGTGTTGCTGTGTTAACTGATGGCGTCGCAAGCCTAGACACACCGAGATTCGACGAAACAAAACGCCGCCGCGGGATGGCAGATGTGGTATCAGCTGATGGTGAGTATTGCTGCTGCTGCTGCTGCTGTGGTGTTTGATCCTGCGTCACAACTCGAATCGTACTGCCAAGATCAGTAGGTGCTCGAGAAGGCGCTCGGAACCTTGATTCTTCATCGCCTTCTTCACCAACCGTGTTTCTACGGTTGCGGACGAATAAAGATGTTCTACGGCCTTCATCAGGCTCCTCAGTACCAGCTCTTCTGGTTCTTAGAAGAAGCGATGACTTCCTGCCTTCATCAGGTTCTTCGGTACCAGCACGGCGAGATCGGGAAACCAAAAGAGAAGAACGCCGATTCGAGATCGGCTCGATCGGTGTCGATGGTATCGAGTTGGACACACGTGATGTAGTAGGTAGAGAACTACCGTTAAGAATGTTGAGTCTTCTCTCTTCAAATTTGGACAGAGTCCTGGGACTGGTAAGATGTTCCTTGGCGGCACCCTGATCGTTTCTCCCAATACTCTGTCGCCGTTGAGAAAAGCCACTAAAGGTTTTACCGATCGTCGGGGTAGTTGGCGCGTCATTCTGAGCAGGTGGTGGGACTTCGATTGACTGCCGCGGTACACGTGTCTGGGTAGCGTCCTCACCCAATGCGAGGCAAAGCTCCGTTAAGCTGCGACACACACTCTCGGCCTTTCGTCTCAGTTGGCGATCAGTAACAGTTGCGTTAGAGCCTATCGTGCTGGCGCCGCTCGAAATGGGGCCAGGTAGGCCGGGCGTTCCCATCATGGAAGCGAGTGCCATGGCATCGTTAGCAGCAGACTCTAGTGCCTGGTAAACTTCCGTGTCGAGTAGAACCTTGGACTTAGCAAGGGCAGATTGAAGGATGGAATGTGACTCTCGGTGGTGGGAGGACGTGGTGCTAACGGCGTCGGCATTCGTGTTCTGATGACCATTCTCAACTCGCTTGGGAGAAGAAGACATAGTTGTGGCTGTAGTAGTCGCCGTCGGCGGTCGGTCGTCTGATAATCTCGATACTGCGGCGCCGGAAGTCGAAGGCAGCTTACCAGTCAGTTCCAGTCGATGTATTCTTGATTTGAGGTCGTCTAGTTCGTCCCATACCGTGGAGGGGGCTGTATTCGACAAAGTCGATTCCGTTCCCTCAGCCCCGTTGCCAGCCTCCTGATTTGCTTGACGTTGGAAATCGAATGACCGGACTAGAGGGGAGGAATTGTACGTCTTGTTGTGGCCATGACCCATGAACTTGTACGCAGAGCCTCGGTTTTGCCCACTTACATTGTTGTCCGTGACAGAGGATCTTCGACGAGAATACATGGAGTTTTCGGAACTAGGTTCCTGAAAAACTATCGATCGAGGTGTGACGGGGGACGGGCGCATGGTTGAGGTCGAGCCTCGCAGACGTCCTGTATCTTCTCCAGGATGCGCAGATGCTGCTTTTTCTCGTGGCAGTGCGCGATAAGTTGACATGCGAGAAATTTCAGTGGCACGGTCGTCTTCGTAGCCTCTTGATCGTGACCGCGCAGTGTCTTGTTGGTCAGAAAGCCGGCGCCGAACCCTGGGAGGCGAAGTAGGCTGATGTATAGGGACTACGGAGGATAACGGTCTTCGATGCGTAAATCGCGTTGATCGTGACTAGGTATGCAAGTTAGCCTCAGAGCTAGGACAGGTCAAAGTCGAGTTATATCTCCAGAAGCAAGCAATTGAGTACGTGGTGGGTACAGAAAAAGTTCCGCGCAGCCCGAGTGACCATGCGCCATACACAGCGCATAGCCGGCATCATAAAAAATGGCGAGGGAGACAATAAGATGTGATAGAAGGAGTGAGCTTACCACTACGCTGCGGGTATCTTCTTGGGATTGCTCATCTGTTTGACGCTGGGAAGTTTCTTCCCTGGCAATCTTAAGAAAAACGTCGCCAGTATCTTCATTATCGAAGGCGCCACGGCGGCTTGAGGCTAAAGGAGCTGACCGAAGTGCATCATCATTACCCCTGCCCTCCAAGGCGCGCAGTGTACGGTCATGGTTAGTGTCTTCGACTTCGTCGCCAGAGTCGTGGAAGCGCGGCCTCGAATTCATATCGAGAGTGAGGCTCTTGCGGGAGCCTGAAGATCGGAATGATCGAATTGGGGGAACACGAACAGCAGTTGACGGCGATGAATCAGTGCTACTATTGGAGGTGAGAGGCGGTCGGTACGAAACGGGAGGGCGATGGGAGGCAGATGCTCGCCTCTCATCTGAGTTGGTTCTGGACAGCGTCTTGGGCAAAATTAATTCGCGTTGGCCAGACGGCGATTGCTGAGGTGAATTGTCACTTGAGGAGGGCCAAGTGGATTGACCTTCTTGAGCGGCTTCGATGGCTTGGAGGCGCTCAGAGTTCAAAGAAGGTGGTGGGCCAGTGGAAGAGGTGCCAGCAATCGATCTTCGCGACACCAGTGGTCGCCGAGTTCGAGACTTGGAGGTTGGAGGAGCAGGATGCGGGGAGATCGCGTCAGGTGCATGTGCTTCAAAAGATGCGGGACGCTTAACCCCAGGCGAGAGTTGGATCACCGATGACAATGGATGAACCGAGGACGTCTTGGAATTGGTTTGTGAGAGCAGCGTGGTGTCAGATTCATAGGATGACTTGGATTCGTTGGGCTGCGAGAATGAAGATGCCGTGTTCGTTGATGGGTCTTTTGGCGCAGATGCAGATGCAGGCGCAGATGTTAATGCAGAGACAGCGTGTTTTTCGTCGCAGTGATGCGTTGTCGGGTGAGAAGTGTGAGAATGGGTCGTCGCGAGAGTTGCTGGTGCTGTGCCAGGGTCGGGCGCTGTCAATAGCCCACTAACAGTAGCGCTCGGGGGGGGCACTGGGCCTGGGTCTGCTGATACAGGTGATACTGTGGTCGGGGCGACTGAGACAGTCGGAGTAGTAGTGCTGGGGTCTGAATTGGGTGAGACAATCGGCGGCACAATTGAAGACTGCAGAGGAAGCGCCACTGATGCACTATTCAAAGTATTGGCGAGTGGTGAGGTTGGTGTTGAGGCTGATGCCGTTGCCTTTGCCGACGCCAATGTAGTCGGTTTGTGGTCAAGGTAATCGTCGGTGCGGCCGTCCTTGTTATTGTTTCTCGAATCGAGATTTTGGTTTCTGTTATGGTTGTACTGGTTGCTGCTGCTAAGGGACAGGGGGTCACCCTTATGAGCTAGGGGCACGCTTCCACAGCTACTGCTTCGCCGGTCAGTGAAACGGAAAGCGGGCAACTTGGAAGAACTGTGGCTTTGCCGGTGCGAGTCTGCGTGGGCAATGACAGTAGATGAGGAAGCGTCAGATTGGAGATCAGCTGTGGCCATAGGGAAAGGCATATTCCCAGACGCAGGCTCCTGATGCTGATGCTGACTGTCAGGGCCTGGCTGGCCCGCACTGGTGAAACCGCCTTTTACAGTCATGGTCTCGGCCGCCGGAGCATTAGAGCATCCCAGCAAGTGCTTGCACACAGATACGACGTCAATGGACTGCGAAAAGTCTCGCAGGTTCGCCGCGGGAGAATTTCGTTGAGGAGGATTGGTTTCGCACACGATATCCTGATGAGTTGAGAAGGCTTTTCAACTGAGAAAATGTCCAAGTCGTCACGTATTAGTTATTACAATGATTGCATGCGGCAGTGGTCGTCTCAGTTTTGGGTCGTCTCCTAGAAAAGAACAATGGGCTAAGACACTCGAATGCCTATGACTCGAGAGGCCTTGGATTTTGGCGGTTGGTTGTCAGAGCGGCGTCCTTGGAGCGTGCGAAACGGGTTCCTCCGAAACGAGCGAAAAGGATCAAAGAAACGTCGTCGAGGAAACCTGGGGAAGTGAAGTTTGCAGAGATTGAAACAAAGAGAGGAGCCGAGGGTTTGGGTTGCTAATACGATATTATGATGTGAGCTGAAACCGCGGGAATTAAGTACGAGAGTGATGTTGGCAGACACAAGGAAAGAAAGAAGATGAAGTCGGTGTAGGTGAGGGGACGAGTATGCCCAAGCTGCCCAATAAAGAGGAAGACGATGGGAACCCAGACGACGTGTCCGTCCAAGAGCAATGGATGGGATTGAGGAAAAGACTGAGAATGAGAATGAGACCAGGAGAAAAGGTAGGTAGAGAGAGCAAGGCAAAGGCGAGACAAAGAAGAGGAGGAGTTTCTAAAATGTTTGAATAACTACTAAGTTAGTAGTTTGGCCTCGCCAGACGAGAGGGGACGAGAGGAGCAAGACGTCGACAAGGGCTTTAAGATCCAGGATGGACGGGACGGTCCCTTTTTCGATCCAACAACAGCAAGCAATGGATGGATGGATGGCAAGCAAACTAAACAGGGGACCTACTCAAGAGCAGAGATTTAAAGGATGAAGGCACACGGTTAAACTCTTGGCCTCCTTGTCATGGATATAAAACACTGCCGATGAGTGGTAGAAACTTTGTTTATATGATGGGCTATTAAGAAGGAAAGGCCTCAATCACATCTTCAAATGCAGCCATGGTCACCAATTGCTGAAACATCCATATCAGCACACGACGATATCATCGTTTGCGTGCGTGCTTCATTGACTCGCTTGAATCTGCGAACCCTGGCAACCAGAGTGGAATCGCTGGATGCAGTTCTCGCACAAACGAGACCGGAACCATCTTTCTGGCTTGCAGCAAGTACATCAACAAGCCTGGTCTTTTCTGACAAGGAACAAGGGGCAGGGGACAAGGGGACGTTCGTTTGTTGGATCTGCAATTGAGACTTTGAGGGCATGCTCCCGGAGCCTGCAGCGAACCTGGACGCCGTCGTTCATTGACATTGACATCTGATGCTGTGTTGCAGTAACCGACAAACCATCTGCTGCATTGAGGCACACCCGGCAGTTTCTGGAGTACAGCCTACCACGCGCACAGGTACATAACGCATACCTACCTTAGGTAGTCACCTAAGGTACTAAGGTACCTTACCTCAGGTCGGTAGTCTACCTTATGAGCAATGTTCATGCCCCTTTTCCCAGCATATGCTCTCCGTTTATACATATCACATCACTTTGCTTCTCCAGACATGGTATCCGTGATGTGTCAGTGTCTGTTAAAGATAACAGTTATACTACTAACCTTACGGGCCGCAGATGTATCATTCCCGCGACTGGCCTGAGCTTCGTCTCGTCTTGTCCTTGGGTGATTGGGCCATTTCGAATTACGGCTAAGCATGCCTCCTAATCCTCAGTCTGAGTCTCAAACCCAATCCCTTTGCGGATATCGGCTCCCCCATCGTCCATTCGGGAATGCAACTCACCTCCCTTGTCGTCATTTATTTAGTGGTAGAGCATAGACCACCGTTGAAATCAACCACCCGATGACCTAACGGTAAACGGATGTCGGATATGGTAGCAAACCCATGCACTAGGGGCCAGCCCGTGGCTCGAGGAGGCTGGTTCAGCTCAACGAGGGATAGCCGTAAACACCACAGCCCTTAACTTATCTCCATCCTGGTGCTGAAACAGAGGCTCTCTGGGGTTGCGTTGCATCGCGCCACTCTCATCCTTCGATACTGACATTTTTGACGCAGTGTCAAGGGGCACAAAGCAAACATAAAATAAGCTGGTTGGTTATTATTAAATAAGCTGTCATGTTTTCATCTCGAGCCATAATTTCTAAGGCGCGTTCGCTTCGCATAAGTGTCTCTTAGCATGATATGTGTATACTGAACTGCTATGATCAATGGTTTCAGTACCACGTAGCGCGGAGTTCCACATGGCTAGCAAACGGCCAAGGAACAAGTCCCTGTTGACGCGAACCATTCTCGCCTCGCTCAATTTCTGCTCCCTCTCTGTTGTCGCCATATGTAGTAGTTGAGGCGAGCAAGGGTGTCCCCTTGTCCAATCCTCTGAATACCCTCAACGAGCGCTTTCCTCCTCGTAATCGACGGCTCGCCTATTATTCCTGCAATATAAAGGCTGGCTAGCTGTTTTGCTGAAGGTGCAGATCTATGTATTTTTGCTTCTTCCTGTCCGCGGGGTTGAAGCCCTCATCCATTGCATTGGAAAGGACTGTGTCAGGAGCGAAAGTTGCTATTAGGACAACAGCACCTCTATCGTAACTTTCTTAACTTGTAAAGAACCTATTAAGAGGTCTTACTCGTCTTGTTGTGGTCGTTTTGCTTTGCCATGGTGCCTCTGGCGTCCTCATGTTAAAGTGTAAGTCTAACGCTGAGACAAAGAGACCTAGGATACGGATCCTCATTAATGCCATAGGCCAATTTCACTCTATTTATATCTAATACTCGGTCCATCTAGCTACATATAATATTCCTTTTACATTTTAGGTCCGTTTGGTGGTGTTGTTGATAAACTCAATGAGGGAGAAATCCAACAAGACGGACTAAGCACTTCAAGTGCCCCGAACAGGGAATAGCATGGAGATGTATAGCCGAAGGGCATTCACCTGTCTACTTCATCCATTCATGTCAGTGGTCCTTCGGTGCTCTTGTCGTAATATTAGACAGATAGAGGTAGAATGGTAGTTTCTACCCCTTGAAGTATCAATTTCCCGTGTTGCTTCGAAAGTACTAACCTATGCAGCTGTGCTCTTTGATGCAATACTACTATATATGGTAACTAGGCTCGATTAGAGCTTAACGACAGTCTTGGTTGTCACTTGATACATGTTTTCTAATGCTCAGATTGTGCATGTAGAGATTGCATATCACATGTGACGCTCTTCTTGAACTGTTGATATCGCTTATGGTTTGTGTGGTGGTATAAATGTCTGATTGTGGTTAATTGTTATTTCTGTCACAGGTGTGATGTTTCCATTCAAACAATACCAGCACGCATCAACAAACTCCAAAACCCTTCTCAATTACAAAACAGCTCTATTTAGCAAGAACAATACCGAGCTAAAGCATATATGTTATAGCTGTAGTGTTCCAGGCAACAAATACTGGATAATGAAAAGAAAATTGTGTAGCTTACCCTAAACGCAGATGATATTGGGAATATCATAGATACATAAGGACTAAGTAATGTCAATAAATATCTGTCTTAACTATCATACCAAACATAGTATATATAGAATCATATGCCCCCAGTTTAAACCACTGCTTCTTCACTGATATCACTTTATCTGTTCTTAGACGCAAGGTCGATTGGTCACGTGCCAGGCGGTATTAATACTGTTTGGTCAAGGCAGCAATTGCGCCACTGAGGCAGATGAACCTTATAAAATTCTGACTTCTGAGATACGGGCCAACTATAGGGGCCTTATTGTTTAAGCCTTTGTATGAAAAGTTAAAAGCTCGATGGCCTCATAAGGCTGACGGCAAGGGGGAAAAAAAATAGAATTGTATGCAAGGTAACTTCGAAAGCATTCTCAAGAAGATAAAGTGTTATAATGTGTCTCTGCCATGAGTTGCCTTGATTGCCTAGCCTGGCGTAAGTCAACACATGAATGATTATGGTGACCAAGAAACAGAAGATAAATTCTGTAACACAACTCCAGCTCCATGTATCGTTCAATTAGCATCGTCTCCCCCTGACCGTTGAATTTCTAGACTGAGACAGAAGTGTATTTAGAGACCCATAACCTCCATGGCAATGGCAGAACTCACAATAACCATGTATGATACTAATGCTGTAGACCAAATTTAACACGAAGTTGTTCATACTGGCGTGAGTTATTGGTATCGACTAAACCCAACAAGGAAACATAAAGGCCCTATCTGCTTATGTACATTAACTTAGTTGTTTACTGACTTAGTATGTAGAATAACCCTCTAGTAAATAGTCACACAAGGAGCAAGTAACCAAATCACATGAAATCCTGGTAGTAGAATTTTCATCAGACAAGACCTAGTAAAGCTTAAGTAGAACACCTCCGAGTCCCAAACTTGATCGGGTTCCTCGGTAACGTGCTCACGTTGAACCTGAAACAAACAACGATATACCCATGCACGGAAAAATATCGTTGCACCTGATATACTTCTCTAACGGACTGGTCAAGAATCAGCGTTTATTTCCTTTGACAGTGCCATATGATCCTGGGGAATATCTCCTTGATACCACGTAAGTGATCCATTCACACGCGGACGACGATTAGGTTTCGATGCCATTCCATGCCTAAACAAACGCGGGACCATATCCTTGTTTCACTACGAAGAAATAATCAGTCACCTCAATATATCAGCTACAGTGCGTAGAGTCGGATCCCCATGTATTAAGTGACCGGCATTCCGTATTATGTACGTGCGAGACGGTCGAGACACGACGGAGGACGGAGGACCGAGGTCATCAATAGCATCGAACTGAGACCTGCCTTTATATGAGGTATACTGTTCAAGAGACAGCACGGTGTACATAGTAGAGAAACAGGCCAGTTCTATCACAGATCCCTACTGATGCTACCGGAGCCTCAGTTTCAAGTCATTACTTAGCCATACGTGATACAAGGACGAGAATCAAGGGTTGCCCTGGAGATATGGGGTTTTCGTCACAAATTTGCTGTGTCCGAGACTCACAGGCGAGCGAGTTGCAGCTTCAAGAATCTGTGACTGGGTAGATATTGAACCCGCGGCAACACAAGACAGCACAGCCATTGACTTGAAACAAGCGCAGTTGCGGCTATGCAGTCTGCAAGGTAGTATAATGAGATGAGAACAACTTTGTACGATGCAGTTGACTGATAACAAACTCGGGTTGAATCCTAGAAGTAGTTACTACTGACAGGGCTAGTTCAAGTTTGGGACGAAACTGCACAGACTTGCTACAAAGAAAGAGACATCTATTCTGCAACTTTGCTGAACCTCGAGGACACTCATGAATTGTAACATTGAGCGCCCATTCCGGGTCCAAGTCCAAGTCCAAGCGCCTGGATATCAGGAGTCAGGGGATAGGAGAGAGATGTGCGGGATGATGTTATTAATGATGATAGAAATGGTGATCGAGAGTTGCGCGGTCCAGGGTGAAGCGACCCTGTAATGGAAAGTCTCGTTTCAGATCAAGACCCGTCTTATTTTTGGGTCTTGTAAAGGTGTAGTTTTAGCGACGAGGATGCAGACTAAGGTATGGTTCCCAGCAGGACCAGACAGCCCTGTGTAGTAACCAAGGCACAGTGAAGTACTCCTTATCCTATGCTGCAACATTCAGGTGAACCAAACACCTCACCTCACCTCATCAAAGGAACGGTTGGAATCCTCTTTTGTCTCCCAGAGGCGATTTCCTAAACGGCAGGAGATGATGGGACTGTATTGACAAACCCTGCAGGGGTAATAATAAGGGATATATTAACTTGGTAGATTGCTGATCAACATCTAGCGCAGAAAGCCACGAGTTTTGGAAGAAGAAGCCTGCAAGCGCAAGCTTAAAAAAAAAAAAAAGGGACCCAACTCGATATTGGATGTCATTGGAGGTTTGGTTCCATATAGTCCAGGCAAATTTGACGTGCAGTAGCCAGTAGCCGATGCAGCCAATCTTGTCTAGCAGTCTGAATTCTCCTTCTTCCCCTTGGGCACTTGGGCTTCCTCTGACTGCATGTATGCATCTGGTAGGTGAGTGAGCGAGCGTTAGAAAAAAAGCTGAAACTCGATGGGGCTCAAGACTTTCCCGCTTTTTCATTCCCTAGGCCAGGGGTTTCGGACTGTGAGCCACTCTTGTTGTAGCTTGGCGCCATTTGATCTGCCGTCAGAGGAGGCTAAGGAGGAAAAGTGCGGCCCGGTCTGTTTCTGAACATGGTTGAATTAATTGGTGGCTGAACTTGTTGTGGATGAATGGAGATGGACGGAGACGGACGAACAGCTTGGTAGCTTGGGTAGCTTGGCTTGGATCTGCTTCTTTCACATACCGATGGGAAATATTTCCGACACAGTTTTCAAATTCTCATTAACTAACTCCTAACTTGACCTAAGGCACCTACGTGCTTTGACAATGGACCAGAACAGTGGCAAAAAGGAACTTGACTCATTGCAATATTGGACTGTGATGTGGTTCTCAGCTCGATATAAATAAACCTTCGTATTATAACACATCTTGAGTCCAAGTCGTCAGTCGTTAGTCTCTTTTTAAAAAGTCTCCACCACTTTAACGCCAATAGTCCTGGATTAGTACTATGTGTCAGCTTTCACTTCTGAAAATCCATTCTTATTCTCCATTCAAGTTGGCCTCCGATGACTTGACGTGTTCTTGGTGAAGAATAGAAATGTCTCCCAAAACTGGAAACGCCGCAGTGGCGCAAACCAACCGAGGCTAAGCCACGAGACCACACAGCTCAACTCCGACAGCCACTTAACCCTAATAAACAACAGGCCACGCGAGCCGAGCACTTGGTTGTCGCGTTTCGATCGATATCGTATCCAATTTGTATGACACTCTGCTGCCCGGCCAGCGAACACCGTAGCCATAGCCAGACCGCAGCCAGTGCACTTCTTCCCAGGGCCCAGGACCCAGAACCCAGAACCAGAACCCAGAACCAGAACCCAGGTAGCCAGGCTGGGCCGGTCCCGTACGGCAACAGGCGCAGTAACGTTAGTTGACGGTGGAGGAACAGGGGACACCCCTTTGCCCCCGTCTCTGCACTGAGCCGCCTATCTCTAACAGTCGCAGAGAGGTTACCTGGATGTTGGAGGTTACAGAAGGCCCCTTGCCCGCCTGTGACGCCGCCAACAGATGGACGAATCACGGCCAAGGGGCCGGGGTCAGGCCACGCTTTTTTTGCCTTTGCTCGGACTGGCGACGGCGTTACGGAGTGGCGTGCACCAGCAGCAGAGTTGAGACAATAAGTGCCAAAGAATTATATGTATGGTTTATCTGAATAAGTTTAATTGGTACTATAATCCAGCCAGTTATGAGACGATATGAAGAGCTGCAGCCCTACATAACAAGAGGTTGGAGGATAGAAGCTTAATAAGGTACGGAGTAAGGTAATAACAGTACAGGTCAAGGAAAAGTTGTTTGGAATTGAGTTGAGGAGGTTGGATGACGAAAGGGGAGACTTAGTACCTTATGATGTGCATGTGTACCGTACCTCAACGTTGGAATCTTGGAAGTCAGTTCTTGTCTTCAACTCCTGACGGACTGACTGATATTAGATGCATCGCCGACTGGCTCGATTGTCTTCTTACTTGCCCATCGCTTCCTAATCCCGTCAAGATCTCAGATAGCCCCATTTGTCCTTTAGCAAATTACTAACCCATTCGACTGTACCGCATTTGCACATGAACAAGCAACCCAAACGCTCTCGTCAGCACAGTGTAGCTTCGACTGCTGGAGAGGAGGTACCTCTCCACCTGCGGGTTAAATTTAAACCCTCGGCCCTGTCCTGGCGTTTCAACCTCGCACCCCGCCCCCCTGCTCTGCAATTCTCTAGTCCCCAAATGGGACAATAGGGATATGATTGGCTGGCTGTAGGCGCCTTCCATGCTGCAGAGTGCTGCACGAGGTCTATATTTAGGATCCTGAACGCGTTTCGTGCAGCGAACCCTCCACTCACAAAGCAGACTCTACGGCCGTGGCTAACTTAAGACAGAAAAGAGGAGCTCTGAGTGGTTCATTGTAGCGCCCTTGAGGTGCTCGCCCCATTTTTGCTCATCTTCTGAGTGAAAGTGAGAGAGGAGCCTACTGTACGTTAGCAGGATGAGAAGCGAGAGTTGGAGATAGATCTGTAAGATTGATTGATTGATTGCTCATTGAATCCAGTTCAGTTGGGTCTTGCAGCGGGCGGCCTTGACCTGAGAATCGATGTCCTAGGGCGACTATGGCGATTCGGATGTTTCTTTCCCATTGGACACCGCTCGACACATTACCTATAGTAAGGTAGGTAGTTCATGGTTGGGTATTGTAGCCATAGGCATATTGGCAAGGGGAGTGACATATGAAGCAGGGCTTGGATTCAGCCAGTAAAGATGACACTATTGAGCAACTCAATAACTACTCTCACGGAACGATTTTAAGCAAACATGGCAAATTGAACACACAGGTATGATCAATGACCTTTGCCGAAACTGGTTCCAAGCATCGTCAACCCTACTGCATGTTTCGTATACCATTCTTGCTTCCTGTACCATTGCAGGGTCCATGGAGCTGACACTGCTTGGGCGTTGCCATGTCACGTTTCCCTGGGGGCTTCCAGTTCAGGTCTCCTCTCACCTTGTCCAGCAGCATGCCTGGCATGGCATGACAGTACATTACATTACATTAGTTGCCTCTTGCCATATATGGCCGCAACCGCCAACAAGCGACACAGCGCATATGTAGGTGCTGCCGCTTGCTACGGGCGGATACTTTGTTTCATAACACGAAAACAAAACATCCCTTTTTCCTTTTACCGCCGATGCGCTGTTAAAAGAACTAGAGGTCTTGAATTAGTCGCTACCAGATCGGATTGGACTGGATACCTCGATGACTGTTTGAGATACTGCCGTTGCTATGTCGCCAGCAGCACGCCCAGGTTCTTCTTCTCTTACAGGGCACTGAGCCTCCACCAGGCAGCTGACTGCCCTGGTGGCCTGGGCTCCTGAGAGAGGCACCCATAACCGGTACCGTATGAAATATCCTTGAAAGACACTGTTCTCAGGTAGCGCTTGCTTGCAACTCACACCCCTCAACCAGTTCTCCCCCAGAGCTAAACTCAATCCAATCCAATCCCAAGACGTTCTCGCTCAGTCTCACACTCCCCTCCAACTCGTTACTCTTCCTCTCATCTTTCTCTCACTTCCTCTTGTCACTTCGATCTTCAATTTCAATTTCAATCGTCTTCTCTTCGCCCTTCCCTTTACTCTCTACTTCACCTCAGACCACTACGCTCCGGCCTGATATAACATCTTCTCTCGAACGACGGCTCGGTCTCCCTCATCAAGGGGAAATAATGATCTCGCGACTCTGACAGCGCCACTCGCTGCCCTGCCCTGCCACTACCTATCGCCGAAGCGCCTGTTCTTTGTCTCATAAGTTCTCTGGGCTTGTTCCTTGGACTATTCTCCCTGCTATCCGCTAGACTCGACAGTAGCAGTAGCTTCTTTCTCGATTGTTTCTAAAGCCCAAATTGTGATTTATTTTTGAGCAAGAACTTCTTTTTTCTCTCTCTAGAGACCACTGTCCACTGCGAGGCTTGTCTCCCTCATTTACCAAGTCGAGCAACTTGCGTGCGTTTACTGAACACTACCCACTACTGGTACGCTCAGCGACAAGATCAGCTGCGCTGACCCATCGAACGACCGACTTGACCTGCTCTCGATCGCACCGCGACCTGCGAAGCCATTCGTTTCTCTTGCCGGACTATTTATTTGTGACCGGCCAATTTACAAACCTTTGCACGTACTCACATAATTTCAACCATATTTGTCCCAGGTGGAAGCCAACTGGTGTTTCAGCGCCCTGATCAAACACTCGAATCATACCCGGTACGCGGACTAGAGACTATAATTGTCCCTCAGCATCTGCTTCGCTTTACTCCACGTCCTGGCGCAGACTTGACTCACTAGATCGCCAAGCGGATACCAAAACATGCCTTCAGTTACGGACAGAAGAGTGTACGAAGATCAAATACCGCCTTTTATGACAGTGTTTGATCTGGACGCCGAGACCATGGCAGATCAGGACACTGTGACACTCATGGACACCAAATTCGTCGACATGGAACCAAAGCGACCTGGCATGATGGGTGCTCCTCCTCAACATGGTCTTGGCCCTAGCATGATGCCTGCCGATCCAACACACAAGCATCACGATAGCACATCGACACAGACCTCCGAGTCGGCAGACTCTTCACCTACAACGACCTTGTCTACAACCGACTCTTCGCCCCTCTCAGATGCGTCTCCCTCGTCTTCTCCCGATTCTCCTATGAATCTTATTCCCCTCAACAATTATCCTGCCACGAGCTTCGGCGACCTCTCTACCAATCTCAGCAGCACAACCACCACTACTCTGTTGAGTGAGCCTCCTCGGCTGCAGCGACCAATGACATCACCCTCACCTCGAAGAGGCCGCAATATGAAGGGCCTTTCTATCCAACCCCCATTCGCTGCCTCGACTTCAACGACAAACATTTCGCTGGTCTCCGAGCCTTCTTCTCCATCATTTATCAAACCTACGATTCCTGCTATGAGAAGAAAGCCTAGCCAGTTGAGTCTCAAGACCAATACTTCTGACTTGATCCATAAGACCACCCTGGAGGTCCCACCCTCACCAGCCATGCCGATGCTCCAGCGTCGAGCTCTTAAGCATTCTTGCTCCTCACCTCACATGTCTTCCGGTCTTAAGTCCGCGACCTTCGGTCCACCTGGCGGTATGACTTTCCCCAAGGTATTGGAAAGAAACGAATCCGGACTTTCAGAAGTATTGCGACCCACAAAGTCGAGTATGAAACCAACCTTCCATTCTGCGATTACTGAGGAAGATTCGCCAATTCGTACCCAGATGGCCATTCGAGATGATGACCCCTACCGCGATAACGAGAACAACGAGGACATGAAGACGCCAGGCTACCCTGATGGGCCAATTGCGATCTACGGAGACAATGTTTTCCTCTACTCCGAACCCACGGCTGATGAAGCATCGCGGTTTGACGTAGTCATCAATTGCGCTCGCGAAGTCAGCAACCCTTTTGAAATTCGCAAAGTGGCCCATGAATCATCGCAATCGCCGTTCCAGTCTATGCGACGCCCTGTTTCTGGAATTGAAAGTCCCATCCCCGATACTGCTGTGTCCACAGCCAGCTTCATGACAGCCTGGGAATACCCCCAGGAGGATTCAGCTGACACACCTACCACACCAAAGGCCTTTCAGTTTAAAGAGCCTGAATACATCCATATTCCTTGGGACCACAATACCGACATTGCGCCGGATCTTATGGAGTTGTGTGATGTTATTGATAAACGGACAAAAGCTGGCAAACGTGTGCTTGTCCATTGTCAGCAGGGCGCCAGTCGATCTGCGAGTCTGATCATTGCCTACGGCCTTTTCCAGAAGCCGCATCTCACCGTGAATGATGCTTACTACGCAGCTCAAGCAAAGAGCCAATGGATCAGCCCGAACATGAAACTCATGTACTCGCTGCAGGATTTCCAAAAGGAGGTGTCAACTAAGCGAACGGCGCTACCGTCACACCGTCCCCGTCCTGGCCGTAGCCCTTCAAAGCATAGAATCACACTCTCTGTTGATGCTATCGACATTGGAACCAAGGAGCCACAGACTGCTCCTCTTCCAACACAGAACGACGAGTCGAAGGACTCGCACTTGAATCCGAGCCAGAATCGACTTCGCGGTAATTCAACACCTGGGCCCCGACCGGTCTCACCCGGCCCTGCTTCAGCGCCCCCAACTTGCACCTGGAAAGACGAGGTTGAGCAGCACTCGTCAGAACACCTGGATCCTTTCAAACTTGGCGACTTGCCCAAGAGGCCCGTGTCAAGCCAGGGCAAGGCACCACCAACTCTAGCCCCGTCTCCCATGATGGACTCGATCATGAAGCCTCCGCCTTCGCCTGGGTTCCCCTCTCAGGCAAGCCTTGGCTTCCAGACCATGACTTTTCCACGATTTAACCCGGCACCGTCGGAAATGAGATTTAGTGATGCGCCAGTGGAGAGAACGATAACTCTGCCTGGCTCATACCCGGATGATAATGCTCTATTGTCACCGAGAGCCGAGACGATGACTAACAATCCGCTTCATGATGTCCATGAGGTTGCTGGGATGCGATTCGTCGAGAGCCCACCAACCCCAAGCCAAGGCTTGTTTTCTCCCCGAGCGGGCATGTTCCCTCGAGACCCTTTCTCGACCTTCGGAAGACCACCAGTCGTTGCAGATCCCAGGAGTCCACCTACAAAAGGCGAGGCACCTATTATTCGATCAATTGATGATCTCTTATGATGAAGCTTAACCTTGTGTTTCGCTGTCAAGTCGAACGAATCAACTTCCAAGGGAAGAAGTACGACGAATTACTATCGCTATTGTTTTTATTTTATAAATCCTATTCGCTATTCTACAATATGAACCACAGCATTTCAGAGGCGTTTAAGCAACAGGGCAGAGTTATAACTGCACTCCACCCGACCTTCGATCCCGGATGGTCTCAACCTTCCGCACGACGACACGCAAATAACCAAATACATCTTCTTTGTCACCGATCTTCTCCAATCGTTATATCCTCCTCAAAACAAACATTCGCTTTTCTCTCTTTCTTTTTCAGCAGTACACAGCGCCTGGCGTCGGATGGGTTCACGATGACCTAGTGTAATATAGACAAAGACATTCCGTCTTGTCACTCTTGTTTCAGTTTTATTTTTGGTTCTCGCTTTGTCCATTTTGGACAACAAAATGCATGTGGCGTATGGCTTCAGGTACCCAAAGGGAATCATTGGGAGGGCTCAAATACCCAGTCATGGAAAGGGGTTGTGTATGTACAGGTGTTGCTAAGGACAAGACGAGTTACTTACTGTGTTGGGTTATAGCACCACGGCGTTTTTCCAGGAAGCAAAAGGGTTCTTGGTACAGCAAGACCGTGTGAAGAAGAAGGCTTTACATAGTACTTATCTAGATGTTAATCAAAAGGATTATACATCGTATTGACCCTCGCTTATTCTATGTGAGAGATTATGACGTTTGAGTTTCCAAAGCAGATGCACTTGGGCATTTTTGTCTGCAATTACTATGAGGGAGGGGTTGAGATCGGTTTACAACTCCCATAAATGCCCCTCACACATGATATACTCCTCATTCCCCTCGGTTGTCCCTTCGAGCCATTACACATATTGGATTGTATCGCCCACTGACAAAGAGAATAAACCAGATGCATTTACAGCTCCTTTTTGCCATTTTGCTGTGCCTTGGCAGCCTCCTTGGCCATCTTCTCCTGTCGCGCGATGCCAGCCTCAACACCAATGCCGCCAAACACAAGCGCGACACCAAGCCACTGCATCTGAGTGAGCCGATGGCCGAAAGCGAGAACAGATAGTATCATGGTGAACATTTTACGTGTTACAGTGACAGTGACGAGAAGAACGGACGAGAATGTAGACAGCGTGTAGACTGGTCATGATTAGCCTGGAATACTGATATGGTGAAGGGTGGTTGAGACTTACAGATAAAGACCTGGCCGACGGCACCGCACGCAGCGAAACCGAGAACATCTTTCCAGATAGCGGGATACCGAGCCATAAAATCCAAAGCAGCCTTGAGCTCGCCCGCGTTGCCAGCGACGTCCATGCCAAACCACTCCCCGAGACCTGTAGCGACCAACCAAGGGCTGACGATCAAGTAGGCACCCGTGACAATAGTGCTCATGACGTTGTTGGCGCACATCATCTGAGGACCCGAGTACGGTCGGAATGTCTGGAAGATATGGTCCTGAGTGCTGTTTGTCAACCCATCAAAGAGGAGATTGATACCCAGCAACAGCAGGCCCCATGTTGTGCTTGCGTCGTCAGGTCGGACCTTGCTGCCCTTCTTCTTTCCAGAGTGCAGCGTGAAGACAGCCACGCCGAGAGTCACGGACGAGACCACGAGATACTTGTACAGCGGATATCGACGGCGGAAGACAGTGATGTGAAGGAACATGACAGGTAGCAACTTGCAGCTCTTGGCAAGGAGGAACGTGATGTAGTCGATATGGGCAAGGGATGCGTAGCCAAAGGGGCTCGCGAGGCTGCTCGTGACAGCAACAAGCGCGAGAGGCCCAAGGATGCGGCGTGAGGGGATAATTGGAGGAACGGCGGCGTTGCTGGGCGTCGAGGCATAGAGATAGACAGCGCCTACGATGGCGGCGAAGACGGACTGGATGGTGTTGAGGAAGACGGGGAAGTGCCAGACTTCCGGGGCGTCGGCGGGACCATATGGCTTGGTAGTGAGCTTCTCTTGAAGATATGCCCAGGTGAGGCTATCCGCAAAGGCTGTATGAGCAATTTGGCCATGGGAGCTGTTGGGGCTGAACCTACAATGAAGCATAGATTCCCGCGACAGCGATGACAAGCTGCAAGAGCCCAGCTTCTTGCGCAGACGCGGGAACAGGCAAGACCTTGTTCGTAATGTTGCCATTGGAAAGGCTCTTTTGCGATCGATCAGCATCCTCCCATGTTGCAGTCGTCTTATTGAAGAACTCTGAGGATGCCTCGCGCTTGATAGCTGGTTGCTTAGAGCGTGCCATTCCCAGGACTGTTAAGGGGGGGAAAGATAGAAAAAGCGTGAGTAAATAAAAAGATTGTGAATAATCCAGAAAGAAAGTCTTATAAGGAGAGGATTAAGAAGTGTAGAGAGCGAAGAGAGAACCGGGAAAATGGTTAATTAAATCAATCACAAGTTGCCATGATGGACCAAACTGACAAGTTGGCTTCATCAATTAACCATGAGACAAAGATGCCCGCCCCACTACAAATGGAACCAGCCACAGTTACATCAACCGGAGCTATTTTAAGGATTAAGGTATCGGCAGCTTTCTTCAGCCACACCTGCAAAGCCATAAATACATTCTGCGGAGCACCATCTAACACCACAATCATACGACTTCACTTCAAGTAACGGGCTTGCTCATAATTTCGATTTTATTTGATGGCTCTTGAATCCGAGCTAAGTGCGTTCCAACTAAGAATGCCTTTTCTGAAATCCCACATGGAATAAAGAGTCACCTTGTCGTGGAAGCAGGCCAGCAAGGAGCAGAATACACAATGGGTGAGCCATAATAGTTGATGTTACGGGGGTTTGTGAGAGCGATGAGTGATGGGAATTATGTGAGCGATAAGACGGGAGTAGCGGGTCGCGTGACGATGTCGGGATCCGAGGATGTAAGAGATAGCAACATTTGTGCGAGGCGAAAGAGAGGGGGAAGGTAACGCGAAGTGTGGGCAGAGATTGTTTGGAGGAACCGTGATGTGCCCTTCTCGGTCCCTGGAATGTTGCGCTATCCCTATCGTTAACCGCTCTTCGGAGCTAGTTTTGTGTCATTAAGCCATAGCCATGTCGGGCTGTCCCGACGTGGTTTAACAGTCGTAAAAAGAAAACTGTGCCATGCGTTGCTGCATTGCACCGCACCGCACCGCACCGCACCACACCACGAAACCGTTTCCTCCCAAGAAGGCAGATTACTTTTCGCCAAGAAGTCGGTGAGAAAAACTGGTACAGATGGATAGATATGCTACAGAGTTGAATAGTGATGTATCGCGCCACAAAGAGGGTGATTGATTCAGAGGAGGGAACCAGGTGGCAACCAAGGTATGAGCTAAGATCAACCCAAGCTGACCCCTGACTGTGGTGTTGCAGCATAGCAATGGTAACGAGAGGGAAGAATCATGAAAGGAAAACGAATTTGATGACGAGGACTGAAGATGAAGGTTTCGTTTTTGGGTGGATGGAAGGGGCCAAATGGTTGGACAAGTGGATTGGTCGCTCGTGACGCTGTCGTCTGGTATCGTCCGAAAATGAAAATACAAGCCTCGCGGCAAGTCAGATCTGGACGTGTCCCAGCTCATCTTGCCAGAACTGACCTCTGCAAGTCGCAAGGAACACGAGAAAAGCAAAACTCAAAGGGGTTTTTTTTTTTTAAAGAAAGAAACATCAGTCGCCTACTCGGGCTCCTGGAGCTGACTTCGGCGCATCTTCTCCGCCTCCAAATTCTCGTACAGAAGGAATAGCGCCGATTCGTTGGCCTTGGCGGTGCCCATGATGGTGAACATGCGCTCGCCAGTCTCATCGTGAGGTGCCTATGATTCAGGCAATCAGCTATGTTCATTCGTGCTCAACATGAATGGAAAAAGGGGGGAGGTGGAGAAGGCGAAAATTGCTTACCTTGGCAATAGAGATACGGGCGCCAGATGTCTTTCGGATCTCGCTAATCTTGCTACCGGCACGACCGATGATGCAGCCAACCATGTCCGCGGGGATGCTGATGTTTTGAGTCTGGATCTCCTCACCATTTTCATCGTGTGTTGGCGGGCCGCGAAGGGCTGCGTCAGAGTCGGAACGGCGGTTGTACGGCCTCGAGCTACCGTTGCTGAAATCGGCGCCGTTGCCTGTTCGCATGACACGAGGGCTGCCACCATAATCGCTTCTACCGGAGCCTTGGCTGAATCCAGCACCACCGCTGGCGTTTCCGCTGCCAGATGGCTGAGTACGGACCACAGGGTTGTAGAGGACGGTGCCAGTGCCTCGTTGCCAATCATCGACCAAGCACTTGCAAATTTCCCAGATAGCGCGCTGAATACCCTCGGGAGTGCCCTGAACTTCGACTATTCTCTCAGTGGATTGAGGGAGCATCTCCTTCTGGGCAACCATACGGACACCAGAAGCATCCTGGATGTGCTTGATCTTAAGACCTTGTCTTCCAATGATGGTTCCCATCTGGTTGTGTGAAATGAGGAGCTTAATTGCTGAGACTTCAGTTAGTAGAAATTCCAAGGTTCGGTTGCCTTTGGCAGAAATCGCCACATACGATGGGTACCGTTGCTTTGAACCACACCTCCCATACCCATAGCGGGGGCACCTTCGAGCAGAGCGCGAGCGACAATCGCATAGGCTCGAGAAATAGCGTCGCAACCGCCGGTGATGGTCAGAACACGGTCATGAACACCCTGTACAACTTTGCTGACGCCGGCCTTGACGCCAGTCTCGTCTCTGAGATCGGCAACGTTCTTGCCGCCTTTGCCAATAATGACACCTGCTTCCTTGGAAGAGACAATCGCACGAAGGGTCAGCTGGGCCTGGGCATACTCCTCGTCCGTCTTAGGGGCGGGTTCGCCATCAGGGCCAAGGCGGTCATCCATTCTAAGCTGATCCATCTGATCGAGAATGTCGCTTCCGTTGCCGGGAATAGAATCCTGAGGTGCCGACATTTTGCAGTAGTTAAGTCGGGGTCCACGCGGAGAAGAAGTCGTGATTCGAGTTGGAAGCGGATCGTTTGGAGGAGAACGAACAGACGCGGGTAGGATATGTCTGGTCGGATCTAAAATGCTGTCAGTATGTATTCTTCCATTATCACCATTGTTGGAGGCAAGGGTCTAATGAGCATCCCTCATTTGCGGTGCACGTTCAGAACGGCAGAGCAGAGAAGAGCAGATACAAGTGCCTGCCTTCATGACAATATTGAAGGGCATATCCTCCGGAGAGACAAGGTAGGACTAAGTTATGACGAGTGTACTAACCTTATCGTCGACGCTGCGGAAACTGCGAAGACGTCCAAGTGTGCTGGAGAAGGCGGGGGTAGGAAGATGGGGAGGTGGTGCAGTGTGTTTTTTTCTTGCGGTCGTTTACGCGAAGCGGGATAGCGGGGTCAAGGGTCGCAAGCACTCTGGCTGTGAAAGCGGGCTACCTTACAGAACGATACGCGGGAGGCGTGCGTCAACAGCTGATGTAATGTATCGTAGGCGAAGGAGAGTCGACGGTAGGAAGAGGGGAATGTGAGGAGAGCGGGAGGAAGGTGAGAAAGCTGGAGGGAAGGGAAGGGAAAGGAAGAAGAGAGGTGGTGAAGGCGAGAGAAAGGTGAGGTGAGAGAGATGTGTAAGTTGGGTGAAGGATAGAAGATGAGGAACAAGAGATGGAAATCATGGGCTAGGTACTAACCCAAGGCACTTAAGCTAAGAAGGTATTGCACCTATTGTAAGGGAAAGCAATTGAATGGCCAGGGCCAGGACCAACCTAAGACAGCTAAAAACTGCGAGTGACCGACCACTGACCACACAGAAAGAGTGTTCCAGTATTACTGTACCTGCCAACCAAGCAACTAAAATCGACCTAGGTAAGTAGGTAGGTCACAGTGCCTTGGTCTGCTAGGGGAGGAAAGAGAACTCAGGACCTTGACCCTAGACGATAAAAATATTTAGGTCGTTTGGCCTTGAATACAGGGGACTCTTTACTGAGTTTATTTTAGCACCCTCTTTTTAAGTCTTGAGTTTTCTTCCTGCCTGAGGTGGCACCACGAGCCTGTAAATGGAGTGGAGTAAAACAGGCAACACATCAATAGAGGGGAAAGAACACACAGTAGAAGCGACAAGACACTTGTGAAACAAGTACTCTACTCGGTACTGCCCTCGCAACCGTCATATATTTACTGTTACATGGTCACGCAGGTGAGGGGAAGTTATACCTGAATGGAAAGTACCGAAGCTTTGTTACCCACACCCGTGCATGGACCCAACTCAAGGCAATAAACACTTCTTTTGTGGGCATACTCGTAATATATCCATCTATTGTTAGCTCTGTCAAGGACAAGCTCAACACTTCGATCTCAAAGTCTCCTTGTTATAGGAGGGCAAACACCTAGAATCATAATACTGAAGCTCTTACATACCGACTACTCTAGCTACTGTACCTTGCCTTGCCTACTTGAATCATCTGAGAGATTAGTGGGAGGGTATCTGTGTACCACAACGGCGCCGTTAGATAGGTAGGTAAGGTAGTAGCCATAACTGACGGGACGGGACAGGCACGAACGGTTATGATAGTCATAATGCTCGACCCCCCTTTCAATGCTAGGGAAAGAGAGCTCTAAATTGAGGATATATTCCTGGCTTCGTAGTATAAGGTACATACACACGTTGGCAATGGCATTTAGGAACGAGGCTAACGAACCTAAGGTAGACAGACAGACCGGTCTCATGCTAAGCGTGGTTGTCTTCGATTTCACAATAGCCGTGTCACACACGCAATGCCAGTGGAAGGCCATGATTTCTTGGCATATTCCACTAATCCTGTCTGGGAATCAAGCGAACCTACCAAGTTCCTGGCTTCTTTCCCTTCCCTTCTGCCCACCAATTCCAAAGCCCACACTCCCTGGCAACCTCGTCACTCGGGAGTTTTTCAGCACACCCACACGGGCCGGAGTGGGCCACGGAAGTGAGCATTGACTTTGTGAGTTTTGTCATCGCCCACAGCAGATTAGCGCTGCATTGTTCCATTGATCGCTCTATCAGGCTGATACTAGATGCATCATAATGGTGCCAAGTACAGGGAGGACAAGGGAGTGAGAAGATCTTGGCGGGCGAGAGCATCTCAACTATCATATCACCGTGATGCGGTGTTGAAGAAAACCCAATGGCAGATCAAAGGTCAAGTTTCGCAACCTCATTGGACATTCTTCGTGATAATCAACAGGGAGCTGCAGCTTTAGTTTCGCCGCCGATGTTGCAACACGCCACTGATAGCGATGAAATATTAGTATATCTCGACTATCCTCCTATGCTTCTCATAGAATCAATCTCTTCGCCTTCGGCTCCAGTGGATTTCCCCCTTCCCCCTCTCCCCAGCTTGAAAGCCGTACAACGGCCGCTCCCGCATGTCGTTAGCAACGTGCCGGCTCGCTTGTTATTCTGCAGCACAGATAATCCATAGCCAATACCTTTCCATCGCACCGTTGCTCGAAACGCACGAACACATTGTGACAAGGGTTAATAAGTGATGCTTATTACACTTTATATCACCCTCCTGCATCTCCTGCCTCTGGGATTGGTTGTGGGATGTCCACAGCCGGTGGAGTAATGCAGCAAAAGACACCAAGTATCTCGGCTGACAACCTCAAAGGCCTGTCGTGCAGGGCACATAGTTATTGTCAAACTTGCAAGTGAGTATTACCGTGAGTAACATCGTGCCAAGTGATTTCATATATTGCCGTTCCGATGTATCGATAGAGAGGCAGCATCCGACTGTCAGAAACAAGAATGCCCAATGCTACTTTGACTACATATCAGGATTCGCTCCTCTCATCGTTGCCTTAGCTTTTGCTCATGCTCTATCCAAAAGTTCTTACACGCCTTATGTCCCCAGTGGTCTAGCCACCATTCCCCAAAGCTATCCTCGACTTCGTAATCTACCTTGGCTACTCTCTCGTCTCTCTTCAGACCACAGATTATACAAGCTCTTGGTGCTGTCGGTACCATCTTGGCTGTATGCACTTGCATGTTCTCGCTAATCTCAGGGACCTGAAGTGACAGGCTCTTATCGACAGACTTGGCCGCAGCAACTGCAGATCGCAGGCGACCAACCTGCTCGCGCCATACAGCGACCACATCAGCGGCCTCACGATCTTCACGTGCAGCCTGTGTTTTGTCAACTCCTGCAAGTTTCATACCCTTGCTTCCCGCAGCGGAGATGGACATGCTTTTTGCTAAGATCTTATCCCGATGCCATCGTTGTTTACGGCCAGCAATAACTCGTCCGGCAGTTATTGCTAAGAGGATATAACCACGCAAGAATTCTGTAGCTTTGGGATCCGATAGGATTCGCTGTTTGATTGATGTGCTGTGACCTGACATAGGCTTGAAGAAAGTTGTACCTGAGCTGAGAAGATCAGGGAATGCAGACAGGATGACTGACGGAGGTGGGACATTGATTGGTGGAGGGGCATCATCCTGGGATTCCTTATGTGATGGTTGAACATTATCAACTGCGTCCCAATCCCAACCCTCCGATGCTTTCCCTGTGCTGGCGTTTGCCTTATTATCATTGGCGGCAGTAAAATCGTCCCAGGCATCCCACTCATCATCCTGATACTTGGTTCCGGCAAGATTCGCGCCCTTGGGACTTTCAAACGATGGCCATGCTGTGGTGGGTGTTTCTTCCTTGGGTTTCTTGACAGGTTTTGATTCTTCAGATGTAGGTGTTTTAATAGCTAATTCTGGGAATGGGTTACGATCCTGGAAGGAGGGTGATTTTGGGGCCTGGGGATAATTCGTAGCGGTGGCACCAAAAGCAAGAGGCCCGAGAAGCTTGGTCGGCGGTGGCTTTTTTGATGTTTGCGATGAAGCGGGCGCTGGTTCATCTAAAGAAAGAAGATCCATTGAGGGAGGAGCTGCTGGTGGTTCTTGGGCAGTACCTGCAGGTGCCGTTTTCATTGTCGCCGGAGGAGGGACACCTTCAAAGTCTCCAAACTCATCATCGTCGTCGTCATAATCTTCACCTTCAGCAACCTGAAGCTCAAAATCCTCGGCATCAAACAATACACGGGGGTCTTGTTGGGCTGAAGGCTTGAGTTTCGCCTTCATCCGCTGTAGCGGCTCCTGATCAACTGTTGGCTGTCCCCATTCTTGCGTAAGCCGTGACTGTGTTCCAGAGGGCTGGGCTTTCGGGCCACTAGCGGGCTTCGAAGCTCCTCCTATATCGACGAGACTGTTGGATAATAGGTCCATGGTCGACGCTCTCACAACTCGAGTTGGCGGTTGCTGCTTCACTTCCGGCACTCGCTGGGCTACAGCTGCAGCCGAACTTGGATCTGGCTTGGGCCATGGTATTGGCGATGAGTTTGCTGATATTGGGGGCGCATTTGCGGTTGAACCCCAACCTGATGCGGAAAACAGCACAGGACTCGAGGTCTGAACAGGAGCCGTATTCACTGTTGCAGCTTGTGAAGGCTCGGCGACTTCAAAATCTCCCCATCCATCATCATCGTCATTTGTCTCCGCCGGCTTCGACGGTACTGAGGCACTTCCCCATGCGCTATGCGCACTTGATTGGGATTCAAAGGCTGGCCATGGCTGGGTTTTCACAGGAGAGGCATTGCTAGTGCTGTCTAACAAACCAAAGAAGTCCTGTGTTGCTGCCCGTTGAAGAGGTTCCCGTTGTTGCTGAGCTTGAGCTTGAAAAGGAGTGGCCTGTTGCTGTTGCTGCTGACCTGGAGCGGGCGCTGAGTTATTTGAAAGACTATTGAACTCGGCAAGGAGATCTGCAGACATAGTGCATCGCCTAGTAATGCATTACTTCGAGAGCACGTGTCGTAAGATGCCCTTAAGGGTAGTGATGAGGCTTAAGGAGGGACGTCAAAGAGGTGAGCTGAGTACGATGTGGCATTCGAAAATAACCTCAGTTAGTGGGAGGTGGTGGTGACATGATGCTATTTGTTTGGCGGTCAGCCCCTGGGCTGTCCAGCGTCCTGGGGTCATTGGATCCTAGGTCCCGTCAGTACCGCAATCTGAGGGCCAGCGCAGCGGATTCCAGTATAAGCAGTCCAGGGCAACCCAAGGTACCTAGGTAAGGTACCTAGGTAGTGAGGAAGTGGGGCCGAGCTATTGAGGCAAAGACCCAATTGAACCTTAAGAGCCAACACGTTAGCTGGTAAGGTACCTCAACTACTAACCTACGTTAACGTCAAATCAAGGTTTCTGTCCATCCTCCGCCATCAACTTTACAGTGCCGTAGTCTACACACAACGTTATTACTCTCGGTTCAGGCCTTTTCCGCAAAGCCGGTAAACTGTCCTTATACTCTTCTTTTGGTGCAGCCAGGCATCATGCGACCCCTCCAAGAGTCCCTGTATGTTGCGCCTGTTAGCGACAACAAATAATACTTCGACTGACCAGAGCACCCCTACGTAGTTCGAGATGGCGTGAGACACAATCCCAAGGTGCGCATCTTGGCGATCTTCGACGTGCTGTTCGGTATAATGGTCCCGCAAGTCCATGCATATCAGGATGTCGTTCTCTTTGTTGGAAGGTATGTTCACCTATGCCCATTGACTGAAGTCCACAACTAAACCTTCACCCCCAAGACTTTTCTTCTTTCTACTGCTGCTGAAGGGTTGAGCTGGTCTCAAGTTTTGGACGATGAAAGAAAGCTCTATGCTGAGAAACGGGATCACTTCCTCAAGTATATAAAACACCCAGAAGCTCTTGCAGAGCTGAACATCGATCCTTTGACAGAGGACCCCAGTGTAAGGCCGACCAAACTGGAACGTAACCGTTTAACTGATTTGTATGATATGCAAAAGTCTCCATGGAATACCATTCGTCAAGATGAGGTTGTCCGTGCTGAGATCCAGCAAGACGTTCAGCGACTCCCCGATGAAGCTTCCTACCATGAAGACCAGACCCAGTCAATCATCTTGGATATCCTGTTTATGTACTGTAAACTAAATCCTGAGCGAGGTGGCTACCGGCAGGGTATGCATGAGTTGCTTGCGCCTATTCTACATGTCATTGAGCAGGATGCCGTGGATCCAACGACTTTACCAGAAGAGATTCCTCTGGATGATGCTCTTATCAAAACTCTCGACCACTCTTTCATCGAGCACGACGCCTTTGTCTTGTTCTCGAAACTTATGGAACGTGCCCAATCGTTTTACGAAGTCAAGGATGTTATTCCAGCACCAGGAAGTTCTTTGCGCCCCCCCAAGTTTGCAGAACAAAGCTCGGCGATTGTTGAGCGAAGCAAATTCATCCACGAAGTCTGCCTACAGAAAGTTGACCCGGAACTGGCTACTCATCTAACCAACATTGAAATCTTACCACAGATCTTTCTCATGTAGGTATTAACCCATGCACCTACCCTAACGCCGCTACTGACGTCAGAATACCTAGTCGGTGGATTCGGCTACTCTTCAGCAGAGAGTTCCCCTTTGAGCATTTTTTGGTACTCTGGGATACTATCTTTGCTGTCGATCCAACCCTGGAACTCATCGATCTCATTTGTGTTGCTATGCTGATTAGAATTCGGTGGAATTGTAAGTTGCTTGGGCGAAAGACTGTATGCTCCCTGGCTAACACCCCTCTTAGTATTAGAGGCCGATTATTCTGTTTGCCTTCAACTACTTCTCAAATACCCTCCTCCATCAGGAGCTCACGGTCCTCATACATTTGTTGATGATGCTCTGTACCTGAGGGACCATCTTTCACCATCTGGAGGATCATCACTGGTTATGAAATATACTGGAAGGATGCCGACATTATCTTCTCCACCACAGGCCTCGCGAGCAGGCACTCCGAGCTTTCGTGGTTTCAACTCTTTTAAGCACAGAGGACCAGGCCCAAGGCCACAGATATCATCCCCATCCCGCTTCCTTCAACAACAGGGTGGCATGGAGGCTTTGTTTCAGGGCGCTGCCAAAGGAGCCAAAGGAGTTTACGAAAGAGGCGAAAAGCTGGGTATCAACCAAGCCGTACGAGATGCTATGGGAGAGATCAAGCGAAATCTGAACGAGGCCAGATCTGCACCTAGATCTCCGCAACCCCTGATAAACAATCAAGACTCAGCCCAGAGCCTGGTAGCATTGAAGAGGCGGAACCAGCAACTTGCCGCGATGCTTGATGAGACGGTTGATAGCCTCAAAGCTATATCTGCCTCGAATCTCGACGACAAGGCTAAAAGCCTGGAGCTCATCGAGATTGCGGCGGCCAAGGTGCAGTTTGTCAAGATTTACTTGGACAATTCTTCTATGGAGGTCCCGGTGTTGCAATCTCCACCACCCGAGGACAGCGCACAAGAAGTGGCTGTAGCTGAAACAACTATCGTTCAGCCTGAGCCTGTGTCAGTGGCATCTACAGAGGTTGACATATCGGCTCTTCAAATATCCGAATCAAAGAAATCCTCTGAGAGCGAGTCAGCACGACCCCCTAGCTCTGATCGTATGGAAATAGTACCATGCGACGATGGCAAATCTGCAAACTTATTGGCTCCGTCACGGCCAGCTCCCGTACCTACTCGTTCAACACTGGCGCAATCCTCTTTCTCCTGGATGCTGGAGCCAGACGAGTCGGGGTCTTCAAAAGCGTCTCCAGCGTCCAGCAAGTCACCACCGCCCCAGCATAAGAAAAAGATGTCGAACAGCGCAAGTCGTGAGAAGAATGCCTTCCTATTCGGCGAAGTTACTGAGAGTCGAAACCCCTTGAACTCAGATGAGATATTTGGCTTGGAGCCTCTGAAGAAACTCAAGAACGCCGCAGATGAAGAGAAGACAAGAGAGTAGATTAGGCCCAGACGCATCCGCACAGGGCGAGGTCGCCCTTCAATACAATGGAATGGCATATTGACCTAATGAGAATATGCATTGGTACTTTTCGAACTCTTCAATGTGACATCCCACAATATCTTTGCCAGTGACCAAAGAATCCAGTTTGGACTTTAGATCTACCGAGAGCAAACAGCCACTGTTCAACAAGAAACCTGATGTTCTGGGTGTGACTAGAGAACAGGTGACGGGTCACTGCTGCTGATTGTGAGAAACAAGAACATTCTCAGGATGTCCCTGGACTTGCTGCTGCGATTATATAACTCTCTTTTTATTCTCAACCCATCATCCTTTCCCTCTAAACCCTGTTGTGTACTTAGCTCTGCAAGATAATTGCGAAGAGAGATACGACAACGGATTCCTTCATCGAACAAATCATACATAGCAGGGTCCTTTCGAAAGGAGACCGAGATAGTTTCTTAGAAGTTGCCATGGCTTCCATAACCTTCCAAGTGCAACTTGGATTTCTTCTTGCAGTTTGCCACAACCCTGCTGACGGAGTTGATATTGGGCATGGCGAGTACCCCAACCATCCATACAGACCACTACCTTTCCCCCCTACCGGGTAGGCCAGCCTTCCAGAGGATGCAAAAGAGTATTGCTATCGATCTCGAGAGCATCTTCTTCGAGCACAATGGGCTATCGATCATTTAGAGATGGCGCTACATGCCAGTAATCTCACGACGGCAAACCCTCGGAGAGGCTTAAAGGTCAAGAATAAACCCGAGTCCTGGACAGTGGAATACGATGGACTGATCAACGAAGATCAATGCAAAGAGTATGAATGGGTCGGTATGAGATTGAAATCTCCCCTTTTCCGACCCGAGACCTGTATTCCAGGAACAGACTCGAAGACAGTCATGGGCATCATGATCAAGGGCCTCCTCGCTGTTCCCAATGCAGAGACACGCCTGGTGGTCAAAGTGTTTATACCGAAACTTCTCGTCAGTCTGGACTCGACGAAGGCCATTGTATCCATGCTTTGGCTGGTAGACCCGCTGTCGAGTGATGTTCATCCTGTTCACTGTGGACCTAACTCACTCTATTCACTAGGGCTACAGTATTCTAATCTTGCTAGGGACGATGCCATTGATCTCCAGGCTGAGATGCTGTCCGCAGTCCAGGTTGAGGATCCTTGGGATAATCGCCTCTCCTCTGACCGGAAACCACTGGAGCTTCTACCGCATCCAGGAGATCTGGGGGATACGAAGTATCGCCATAGGACCCGCGGAAGTTTGGATGCTACATCCGTCCAAGATTTGATGTATCTCATGGATTTGGCAATTTATGGCGAGGCGGGACGCTACCCCAATGCGAGCCCTGCTTATTGTTTCCTGGAGAACAAGACGACTGTTGTTATCGAATTCAGACAACACTGTGGAACACTCGATATGCTGGAGACATCTCTCTGGGCTATTTTATGCGTCAGACTCACTCAACACTGCCTCAACAAATCTGATACCTTCTTCTACGAATCATATACCAATCTGAGATATTGCTCTACGATTCACGACTTTCTTAAAGAGCAAGGCTTGGGGGAGTTGTCCAAATGTATCCAGCCACAACCAAAACATCTTAAAGTGTCAGATCTGAGATATTGGCATCCTATCGCAAGGGCTGCGCCCCCTAAGGAGCTCCGTGCGATTCCAATTTTGTCTTCGGGACAACCATTTGCATCGCATTTCCAAAAATCTAGCCGCCCAACCGACAGAAGAGAAGACTTACAAAATTATGCAAGAAAAGAAAGCTACTATTTTGGTATCGAGCTCGAATTGTACATGCCAGTTTTGCTACCACATGAGGGCCGGCCCGATCCTCATCCCAACGATGGCAGGGAACTCAGCCGTGCCGAGCGATTCCCCAAAAGAGTTGACTTAATGAAAGAAACCATCAGTTCTATAGGGCCGTTGACTCTGGTGTGGGACGAGCATTTAGACCGCAAGTCCTGGGAGAGCAAGCTCCTCAGTCATGGGATCGTGCCTGTTGACGATATCGACCCTCAATATCAGACGTGGACCATTGGAACCGATGTATCGCTACGCCGAATGTCTGAATGGGGAGGGTACAAGCAGCTGAATGGTTTGGAGATCATCCGTCGCGTTCTCAGAGCGACGCCCCAGTGCTGGGAAGAGGTACTGAATATGGTCTCCATCCTGCGAAACAACTTCAGGTTGACAGTAGGCAAATCATGTGGCTTCCACATCCACGTTGGCAAAGGCACCGGGCCCATGCTGTTACACCTCGTGCGTAAGGTTTCTATCCTCATGTATTTAGCAGAGAACATTATTTACCGCCTTTGTTGTCCTGAAAGAAGGGAGTCAAGTTACGTACCGAGTCTAGCATCATTACTAGAACCTCTATGTACCGATCAGTGGTCGGAAATGGATGTTCCAGCTGACTTTGAACAGTACATTCCCGTCCACAAGGTCATCGACCGCCGTACCTTGGGGATTCTGAAGAAGCTCTGGACGACCGAAACTCTACAACTGCTCAAGTTTCTTATAACTCCCATCATGGGCTCAAAGTCTTGCTTAGGTCTTTCCAAGTGCCACTCCTTTGATGAGTTTGGTGAAGGCTCTGAAGATGAGTGTAAAGGGACCGTTGAGTTTCGCTACCTCGAAGGTACTCTGGATCCTGAGCTGATTCTTCGGTGGAGTCAGTTAATAGTTTCTCTATTCCAGTTTGCTGATCTAGCTTCACCACAGGCATGGCAAAATTTTGTACCTGCAGTACTGCAGTGTCCAGCATTGGGTAGGAGGGATCCGAACGTGCTGAGAGTCTTTTTGTTATTCTTAGGAAAGGGTGATGATTATGACTTTTGGAACAATCGGATGCAAATGATGACGAGTTTGCCTCTCGATGCCCAACAACTGGCTCGCAGGCCAGTTGATAACAATGAGATTCTGACTCCCCTCGATGATGAGTACATTGATACATTACGAGAAGAGCTGTGTACTAGAGAGATGAAATTGCCTTGCACGATCTAGAAAGCGGCGACCCTCAACGAATCTTCAACCGATCCAGATGATCTTGCAAACCTCCTGTCCGAAAAGGCTAGCTTTTTTGATGCTTGAATTGGGGAGGCTCTTAAGACTACTTCCGGACCGAGGGTTTGACTGGCTGGAGAGCAAGATTGGGCCTGCAAATACACTAGAAGAGGGGGTAAGAATGGTATGAATACTTATTTGCTTCGTTTCCCTGGCCTCAGTCGTAGATGGGTGAAAAAAGAACTGTAAAGATGCGACAAGGACTGAGAGACAGAAAAAGGACATAAACTAGGCAGGGAGATTGGAGGTTTTGTTTGCAAATTTCTCATTTTTTATTCCATGTAGCGTTTTATGTGACGTTAGGCGAAGTTTTGTCGTTTTGAGACAGGCAGAGTACCTGTTAGACAGTAGAAGGGTAAAGAGAAAACCCACTCACTTGAAGAAAGATGTAGATGTGTAGTCAACAGCTGGGGCGTGGCTCATCTTCAACTCAATGACAGTGCTTTGCTCAAACGTTTTGTAGTAGTATTAATACTGGGTATCATTTCCTCACAAATCCTATGCAGGAGACGTATGCTCTCTCTCAATAATATCCTCGCGCGCCAGTGGTCGAGTTCCATCGTTAAGAACCATCGCTTCTCGATGTTGCCGTCGTAGCCTTTGCTCTTCGGCTGAATGTTCTCTGGTTCGTGTCACTTGCTGTTCGACAAGCGGTAAGTTTCCCGCCTCCTCTTCGATCTCCATAATCAGGTCTGGGAGTTCACGAATTCTCCTTCTGGAATTCTCCTTATCCATGAGCCCTGCCTTTTCCAGAGCCCTGAGGCCTCGTCTTGACTCCTTGATTCGATCGACAATCTCCACAATCCTATTTGTCTTGAGTGCCATATAATCCCTGAAGCTTCGGCGTCTTTCTTCCGGAGTATCGCCCCATTCCTGCTTTGCCAACCATTTCTCGACAAAGCGTGCCTTAACTAGCATACTGGCACCGTACTTATTGGCGAGCTCCAAGATGAACATCAAGCAGAACCTCTCGGCCATGTCGCGAAGATAATACTCATCCCAATGGCTATCAGTGAGACTCGGTCGCTCGGTATCATCCAGGCTCAGCTCCAGAGAACGGACAAGAGCTGAGTAGGCTTTGGGATTGTTCAACTTTGAAAGTCCATCCAGCCCTGAAGTGTCAGTTGTATCTCATGATTTCATCTGCAAAACTCACCAATAGTCTGTCCAGTGAGAAGGGCTAAAGCCCGAAGACACCGCATCCTCTCATCATAATCTGGTCGAGTGATGCCGAATAGCAATATGTGAGTTGTCTCGGAATCGTTCACGGCCCGATCACAAAGGATCTTAATCGCGACTTCTCGTATAGAATAATTCGGGTGATCTAATAGCTTCTCAAGCGTTTCGAGTTCCAACGAGTCTTCCGTATCTTGAGTGATGTATTGTGTCTTTGGCTGTGGTGGCGGAATTTCGTTGTCGTCTCTTATGATGGTGAGGGCAGTGAAGACAGTACTCACTACACTAAAGGTGGCAAAGCCTAAGGTGACAAGAACAACCCTCTCATCACGAGCAAAGCTTAGGAGGCTATCAGCCCATCCCATCTTGGTTGAGTCTGTTGATTGAGCTCATGCTTCACTAAAGTATTGGTAGATGAGTTCTTCATGGCTGTCCAAGTCATCCTGAGGGAAAGGATTCTGCCATAGCTCACCACCGTATCATGTTCAAATAAGGTTAGACTACCCACGCGTAGCTTCGCATGCGGGCCCGCCCCACATGGAGCTTGATAACGATAAGACTTTTTTTCCATCGCAAAAAAACTGAGAGTTGCTGCTACCAGTGCAGCTTTCGCATCAGCAGCATTATCAGTCGCAATGGCCGGCTCCCAGCTCAAACGCCTCAAGGCGTCCCTCAAAGAGCAAGGAATTGTCGGCCCTCAGCAATCGAAGAAGCAGAAACGACGCAATGCTCAGGATGAGCGCTCTCGAAATGACAAACGACTTCAGCGCGGAGTGGTCTTGGAGGGGATTCGCGAGCAATTCAATCCTTTCGATCTTAAGCATGCCAAGGGCCCAAAATTCGAAGTTACGAGTAACCGGCCTATGTTGACTGCTGGCAGCATCAAGGGTCGTCCTGGTCAGGCAAAAGCAGCCAGCGAGGAGAGGGTAAGTTCCAACATTCTGTTCGCGAGGCGCCATCGGGTAGTGGAGGTGACACGATCTGCTCACATCACTATTGAAATCCAAGCCGACCTCGATATAATCATAAATCAGGTTTTCATGAAGAATCAACTAACTTCTATAAAGCGCCGTCAAACCCTTCTGGTCGAGATGCAACGCCGCAACAAGGTTGGCGGAATTCTCGATCGTCGATTCGGTGAAAACGATCCCACAATGGCCCCCGAAGATAAGATGCTTGAGCGATTTGCCCGAGAGAAGCAGAGAAGTCACAAGAAGAACTCAATGTTTGATTTGGAAGACGACGATGCTTCAGAAGGTTTGACCCACATGGGCAAGTCTCTTTCCTTTGACGATATGGACGATTTCAAAGAAGATGATCTCGAGGAGGACTACGAAAGTGATGGCTCGGTGCGTGAACAGCAGAGATTGAAGCGTATTCGTGCAATAGCAGCCCAAGGTAGTGATGGCGAGGACGATGAACCGGAACGAAAAAAGACGAAGAAGGAGGTGATGGAGGAGGTTATCGCCAAGTCCAAACACTACAAGTACGAGCGACAAGCTGCAAAGGAGGAGGATGAAGAGCTCCGAGAGAAACTTGACAAGGAGTTGCAAAACATCCAGTACATGTTGCACCACAGCCGGCCAGGCGCCAAGCCTCAGAACGAGGGGCTTGCAAAACCCACCATCGCTGGAGTTGACCGAGACGCTTTCGAGAAGAACTTTGATCTTCAAGTAAAGAAATTGGCTCAGGATAAGAGGGCACAGCCTGCCGACCGCACCAAGACTGAGGACGAGAAGGCTGAAGAAGAGTCTACAAGACTCAAGAAGCTCGAAGACAAGCGCCAGAAGCGCATGAGGGGAGAGTCAGTCAGTGACAGCGAGGATGAAGAACTCGACAACAAAGGCAAGAAGCCTGAGCTTGATGCTATGGACCTGGACGATGAGGAAAACTTTGGCTTGGGCAGCGGTATCCGAGCTCGTCCTACTGCTACTGAGCTTGGCTTTGACGATGAAGATGATTTCGTGATCGACGATGATCTCGTGGCTAGCGGCTCGGACCTGGAACTCGGCAGTGAGGGTGAATCAGACATGGAGGATGTGTCTGATGAGGAAGCTGAGGATGAGGAGGATGACTTTACAAAAGGCTTGCTTAATGAGGAAGAGAGCCGAAATCCTGTTTTCGATGCCGACTCGACAACAAAAGCCTCGGCGATTCAGCAGGGCGACGAGCAAGGCCTCCCCTACACCTTTGAATGCCCTCAGTCTTGCGATGAATTGCGAGTCATTCTGGCACCATACCCAGCCAAGACCTTCCCTACAATTGTCCAGAGGATTCGTGCCCTCTATCATCCCAAGCTCAGCAGTATGAACAAGGAGAAGCTTGGCAACTTTGCAAGTGCTTTAGTTGACTACATCGGTCTGCCCTGGGACCCTGCCACTTCTGCCCCTTTTGCGGTGCTCGAAAGCATTGTCCGACACATCCACTCTCTGGCAAAGATGTTCCCTATCGAAATTAGTAAGCAGTTCCGCAAGAATCTTGAGGAGATGGGAGAGTCTCGACCCTTGGCACTAGGAACCGGAGACTTGGTTTTGCTTTCTGCAGTTGGAACCATCTTCCCTACTTCCGATCACTTCCACCAAGTCGTCACTCCTGCTGTGCTGACCATCACTCGATACCTTGGCCAAAGAGTACCACAAAACCTGGCACATTATGCTATTGGGACATATCTCTGTATCCTTGCTGTCAGCTACCAGAAACTTGCTAAGCGCTACGTGCCCGAAGTTGTTAACTTCTCTCTGAATACGCTCTTGGCCCTGGCCCCTGTTGCCACTTCCAAGAAGGTCGGGGATTTTCCTCTTCACATCGCTCCTGAGGGCATCCGCATAGAAGCTGCGACTAAGTCAGAGTCACGGAGACTCAACTTCTCAGACTGCATCGAGCAAGAGGCCAAAAAGACAGAAACGATAGCCCGCAAGGTCGCTATTCTCGATACCACAGCACAAGTTATAGAAACTGCAGCAGATACATGGACTGGGAAGAGTGCATTCCTCGAGACATTTGGACAGGCTGCGAGCGTACTCAAACACCTCGGCAGCAAAACCTGCAGGTCACAATTACCTACTACTCTCAATGAAAGAATCGAGAAGTTGCAAGTCAAATTCGGCCGCATGCTTAAGGTTGCGCAACTATCGCGCCGCAATGTTGAGCTACATCATCATCGGCCCTTGGCAATCAAAACCTATGTACCCAAGTTCGAGGAGACATTCGATCCTGATAAGCACTACGACCCCGACCGAGAGCGAGCAGAGTTGGCCAAGCTCAAGAAGGAGCACAAGAAGGAACGCAAGGGTGCCCTTCGGGAGCTGCGCAAGGACGCCAACTTCATGGCACGCGAGAAGTTACGGATCAAGAAGGCAAAGGACGAGGCGTACGAGAAAAAGTACAAGCGTCTTGTTGCCGAGATTCAAAGCGAGGAGGGTCGCGAGGCGAATGCATACGAGCGAGAGAAGTCTGCAAGGAAGAGGGCCAAGAACAGGTAAATGGATTCAACGGCGTAGGTACAGGCTCAGGATACCAATATATGTTTTCGTATGTCCATTTAATCTGTGCTGTTAGAAAGCGTGTAAACAAATCATTTGTAGAGAGTCCTCAGGCTCTGAAGGGGGACTACTTCAAAATGGGTCAGACTTCAATACGACAAAGATCGTACCAGGGACCCTAAGTAAACCGATCAATGGATGACCCGAGAAGTCAATATCTATTGTTTTTGATAGTGTCTAAACCTGACGGATACTTTCCAACTTCAGGTAGTGGTAGCAGGGTAGATAGAGATGCAACAATTGGAGACGCCTACCTGAAATGAATGCCTTGTGGGGGACCTCTACCCTTGATAACAAAAACAATTCATTTAGAGGCCTTTTTAACACATATTAGAGTTTCCCAAAACTTTTTACGAATTCTATGACATAGAGGTCTGGAGTTTTGCTCTCTTGGAGGCCTTTGAGCACTAATAAATTAGTGGAGCCAACTGTTTTATCCTTGGAACTACTTTCACTATCAACCTCAAATCTTGCAGTATCATCCATCATACTACTAGCTCGCTACCAACTGTAAAGCGAACCGTCCACAAATACACAAACAAAAAGTATGGGCACTGAACACAATAATGGCGCAGGGGCACAAGATGAAGAAGAGGACGATTACATGAACATGTCCTTTGACGACCCAATACCTGTAAAAGAGACATCCATACAGCGTACACAGCGATTGAAGCGTGAATCACGAGCACGTGGTATCGTCAAGTCGAAAGAGCAAATCGCAGAGGAAGAAGAAGCCGCACGTGAAAAGGCTCTCTCAACCTCAATGCTTGAAGATGCCAAGGCCAAAAAGAGCAAAGGACTCGCCATGATGGCCAAGATGGGGTTCACAGGCGGTGGGCTAGGAAAGAAGACAGAAGATGGGGCTGCTCCTGGACGCACCGAGCCTATCAAGGTCAGCGTGAAGGACGATCGTGGAGGTATTGGGTTGGATAATGAAAAGAAACGAAAAATCAGAGAAGCAGCTGAGGAGAGGGACATCAAGGCCGTTAAAATGGACCCAGACGAGTATCGCGAGCGCGTGAGAAAAGAGCGCGAGGATGCAAGGCTTGAGAAGCAGTTCTTTGCAGCCCAGCGCACGGCAGAGAGGATGGACGATGAAAAGACAGAAGTTTATGGCCCTGGTGCTTCACTGCCAGATTCTAAAGATGAAAAGGAAAAGTCAAGACCGATATCATCCCGACCTCTCAAGTCAATACCGATTAGCTATCGTGGGCTAGTCAGACACAGAGAAGAAGTAGAACGCGACCGACGTATGCGCTACGATCTTGAGCAATCACTATCGCGACTACCAACATACGAAGACGACCAGGAAGATGCAGACGACAAGAGGGCACTAGGAAAGGGATGCACACTGTATGCTAACGCTGAAGATCTCGATGAAGAAGACGAGGAGCTGGACCAGTTCAATGATCTAGAGATTGGAGAGCGGTTGAAGAGCGTGTTGGAGTATCTGAGGGAGAAGCACCATTATTGTTTCTGGTGCAAAATGGTCTATCCTGATCCTGAGATGGAGGGTTGTCCAGGTTTGACCGAGGAGGATCATGATTAGCTGTGGCAATGCCGTGTCATGACCATTTTATGAGAAATAGATAGACACCTCGTGTCGTTTGAACCGATATTGCCACAACAGGAAAGCTTCAAGACATAATTTTTTAAAGTATAAAGGCTGTTTTTACCTGGATATAAGACGTGCCACTTGCTTCAAGGCAATCTTTATTGTCTTCCTCGTTGCATTATGCGACCATGTTAGATTCAGGTCGCATAACTGGCCTGGACTCGGCGAGTTGTCACCACAGAATCGCCTCAACAGAATTTCTCGATTCTTATCTCACTCAATCGCTGTTTCTCAACCATTGCCATGGCGCCTCAACAGATAAGCAGATGATGAGTAGATATTTGGTGGGTCATGATAGGAAGATGTGAATACAAAGCTACCGATTCATCCTTAGACAAGCTCATAAGGTTCCTGTAGTTGCACAAGATATTGCCAATGGATTACTTATGGTCGTAAGCTTAAGGTAAAGCTGCTCAGCACAAGGCAAGAAACGTTCGGAATTGGTACTATGATCCAACAACTATTCCGCAAGTCCATAAAATTCATGGATTATATCTTGAACGCTTTGCATTCTCTCGTTACTGGTCAAGTTCACTGCCTGAACTATCTCCCTTTCCATCTCAACCTACCAACCCAGTGAGCCCATCTTTGAACCTCCTCCTCGTCCAGTAACAGCTCAACGGTGTAGTAGTCTCGTGCCAGCTCCTCGTGCGTTTTGAAGTGATGAACAAAGCGATGGCAGGCACCACACAGCCACGCCACATTCTGTAGATCTTCTTTACGGTGCCATCCTCGCTTAACGGCCTTTTCATGCACGAACCGTGGGATGAGGTGATGGTAAGACAGAGGAACCCAGGATCGGGCACATAGCTCGCACGCGTCAGCCCGAGTTGAACGTGTAGCGGGAGGTGGCTCGATGAGAGGAGTTATGTACGAGGTGAGAATGGGAAGGAGGAATGACTCTGGGGATGACGGAAGATGCGATGCAACATAGGGATCGGCAGAGATAAGGTTGTAAGTCGTGAGGGTCTCGATAACAGATGGTGGCAGGTTTAACAACAAAAGGCTGTCTTTTGTGAGTGGGAGAGAGTACTGCTCCTGCAACGTTTCGTCCTCTCGCCATGCCCTATACTCGAGGTCCTGCAACTCCTCTGGAAGATTGTCAAAGATCTCAGCAGCGAGATAGTCGACAAATTCAGCAAGTTCCTCGGCATCTTTCTCCGGGCCCGGGGCCGGGGTGGATGCAACGAGCGGAGCACCGGTGTTCCTACCACGCCGACGGCGCTTGAGCGGGTCCGGGGCCGAAGAGGCGGGCTGTAGGAGAGTGGTGGACAAACAGTCCCGAAAGAGGGCGTAGTTTTCAGGGTTGTTGTTGATGGCCGGCATTGTAGTTTGGGTGTGGTATTAACTGTAGTTTGGTGCCACAGTCGATACAGAGAATAGGTAGATACCTAGTAGGTAGGTAGGTAGTTAGTTCCGTGACGTAATTGATTTCCACCACAATCTTTTACTGTGGGAGATCACATATTTACATATTAATCCTTCCTGCTGCTCACTAGCTACTGGAATTTTGCGGAATAGTTTGGAAGCTGAAGGAGCTGTCTGAATGTTGAGAGCTGTAGGCTTTCCTGATAGTATTGTGCCTAGTGAGCCACCGCCGGTTGAGTCATTCGGTGGAAGTGGCCAGCTCTTCACCCTGTAGTGCTTCGTAGAAACCATGTCGCGCCCTGTATCCTAAACACAACGAAGTGATGAGCTGGCGTTGCTGCATAGACATTATTGCAGTCATGGTGCCGGGCGGTCTTATGCTGTCTGAACGGTTCCATCAGTGGACACACACCACCCTGGCGAATTCAAGTCCGAGCCGAGCCGAGCGACTGGCCGGTCAAGACTCTGAGCCACTGGGTGAAACGGTGAAGAGCAAGGCTTTATTTGGTGTCTCGAGTACAATAGTACACGTGGTCAGGCTTTGTTGTAAATGCATTGTTGATCGTCGACAAATGTATCAGCTGAAGACCCTGACTTGCAAAATGAAGGGCAAGCAACGCAGCATGCAGCGAACAAGCTTAAACTAAAACATCAAGTGAAGTAACGTTTGCGTTTCACTGATCTACGAGATTTTCAAACAACCTAGAAACATTCTTTCCATGATCGTGTATCAAGAGTCTAATAATAGAGGGCAAGATGTTAAACGACCTGTGCAAGAGCCTGGGCATGGCTAAGCAAAAATAGTATCAAATAACCAGTGATGAAGTATAACCCGGTATACCAGCATATTGTTCATCTATCCATAGTATCAAAACGTTGGAAACGCATAGAGATTACACCTGTTTGTTTATAATTACCGCCTCTATTGTATTCATGGTTGAAACGGCCATGGACAATAGACAGAAAAGTACCCGGCCTACTAGCCAGACAGCCAGGGAAGCCAGGGCAAAGTCAAACGTAGTGGGCACTTATCAATGAAGACCCAGTTATCAAAAAATCGGCCCGCGGAGTCAGGATATTCTAGAAAGGAGAAAGAAAAGTCACGGCACTCGTATGTCATCATCCACGACAACAAACCAAGAATACGTCTGAGCGGAGTTATTAGGACATGGATGCCAGGAGATGCGAGGAGATGTTACAAACAGCTTCAGGGCTCAGCAACTCTGTAAAGGGCTAGTGAGCGGGAATGTAACGCGCTGATACAATAGATTATGCAGCCAATTCCAGTACTCAAAGGGCTAACATGGCTGGCTATTGCTTCAGCTCATATGAGAAAGGGCTGAATGAGAGTTGAGGCTCTGCGGCAGACGTAACATCCAGATCAAATATCAACATGCGATCTACACGAGATCTAATTTGCAATCTGAGCAACACCGAAAAGTATAGATTTCATCACCTGTTTCTTGCTCGCTATCCGGAAAAGGGCCGCTGTTGTCAGGAGACTTGTGGTGAGGGCATTCAGGGTTGTGTTTGATAACACAGATTGTCCAACCAATGACGATTCCATGAAACCGTACGTGACGAGAGACGCAGCATGCCATAACGGAGCGTTGCATCCGAGAGACGGAGAGAAAGACAAAGTCAGAGACAGAGACAGATGAGATTGATATGGAAACGGCATAACGTGAGAGGGGGACGGAACCCGAACTGTTGAATTTGACCGAAGACTACGCCGCAAGTCATGTTCGGTAGAGTCGGGAACACGTACGCACGTACATACATGCACGCATTGCATCTACACTGCTTATCAAATAAGGCGGTTACACAAATGAATGAGAGAATCTGGGGGCCGCGTAGCTTCACCAGACTCTCAATTCTAGGCTCAATGAGGAGTCCAGGCTAAGGCAAGTCGCTGCAGAGGCTGATATGGAACTGCTTTACCCGCTCCGCTCACCTCCCTCCCCGCAAAGCACTGATGGAGGGCACAGAGTAGAAAAGTGAGTGGGGGGTTCCATGGAAAGCTCTGGTGGTTGTAAAAAAAAAACGATATTTTCTGGCCTGAAAAGTTGGAAGCGCGTAAGCCGCGGGAAGGACGGGAGACGATCCCATAATGGAGGGACAGAAGAGGGAGTCAGCCAAGAAGGGATCAGAGGGAGTAAAAGGCCCGAGTGATGAGGAAAGAATGCCTCCCAAGTTGGACCTGAGACAGGATAGGACAAGCTCGAGTGATTTGATATCAACAAACTTGGAACAGCTCGAGTATGGGAATCTTTGGGTGTCCTAGGGTGTACAGTATGATGACACGTAGGGCAAGGTACAGCATCTTTGTTGAACCCTCTCATCTAAACTGACATCACATACAAGAGATGGGCAGACAGCTTTTGTTTGCCATGTGAAAGTTGCACTCTCAACAAGTTTCACGGGCCAAAAATACACAAAACACAAGTATCGAAGTTAGACATGAATCAAAACCTCCACTACCAACGGATACTGTACCTAAGCTTGTCCTTGTGCTTGTGCTGCCGCTAATCTTCAGGCGGCGACATGGGAAATCCGATGCGCTGTCCCCACTGGCCATATCACTACAGCCAGCCACTGTCAAGACCAAGCTCAGTTGGGAATTACCCGATGCGTGGTTCCAGAGGCTCCTCTCGTGGGGGCCTGGAGCCCTGTCAATTGACCACCTTGCTATCATGAGTGACTTTATTGGGTAATCGACTACCTTGTCTTGAGGTAAGGCAAGGCAAGGCCAGGCATCCAGGGACTAGGGTCTCGCTAAGGGTTCTCATCCACTTTGCTCTGCTGGGGCTGCTTCTCACCTCAGGTCACTTACACACCACAGGTCAGGAAACGGAGCCAACGGAGATGGGATGGCGTCTCTGGAAGGGGGACGGGAGGGGGGAGTCGGCGCTTCTTTTGTTTTAACTCTCTCTAGGTAGTCGAATGGATCTTTGCCCTTCATTGAAATAGTCTGGCATCTCCTTCCAGAAGCTGAGTCCTTCGATATTTGATCCATCATCTTTCTCCTTACCTTACCTACTACAACTATACACCACAGCCAACCTCGTCAACAACACCAACTCATATATCTACACAGCAGCTTCCATACACCTACTATATACTATCGACGCAAGGCCAGACCAGCAACATGCATCCTTCCAAGTTGCTCACAAACCAGCCAAGCAAGGCCATCTACATTGATAGCATTGCCACACTCTCCGACCCTCTCTCCTCCATGTCTTCCACCTTCTCTCTTGTCTCCCTCCTCACTATGGCCTATCACATCCGAACGCCGCTGCCCTCGAACCAGGAACGCCTTCTCACTCTCTTGAACACCATGTCGCCAGCCTTGAGAACAGACACAGAATCCAGATACTCCCGCGAGGAGATCCTGAACTCCTTTGTCCACTTTCTCAGCCCCGTCCTCAACGGCATGGCAGGCATGCTTGAGCTTCTCACAAACGTCGACGCCTTCTCACGCCCAGAAGATTTCCGTCAATTCTGGAGCCTTGAAAGGAGCAATTTGATCAGAGACTTTGTGGAGAGTGGGGGACCGTTGCGGGGGATGCAGGGCTACGACGTCCCCTTTCTCGAGACCTTTGTGAAGGACCCCTCTTGCAGAATTGCTCTTGGTAGCAATAATGGCATGCTTTTGTTAGTCACAGGAGACGCCGAGGTCGGCGATGATGTTTGGTGGGACGAAGACGAGCAGCGTCTCACCGTCTCCAGGAAAGGCGTTGAAGACATCAACACCAATGCTGAAGCCTATCTTGACAATGGCTCCAGGATAACCGTTATGGCTATTTCCTCTGCCACTTAAGTAAGGTTTGGCGATTTCGTACCTCATGACGACTTGACGATACATTTTGACGCTACTGATACGTACTCTTGGGTTTTTTATTATTATTATTATTATTTGGTTTTTCTGGGAGAGGCAATTTGATATCCACAGCGGGATTTTTCACATTTTTTTTTTGGTTGTTTTGGGATTTGTAGGCAGCTAACTGCGCTTACTGGAGTACTATGGCGGCGTATGAGCGATGATAAACCTCCTTACCTCCCCAAGTGAAAATAGAGGTAGCATGCATAGAGCAGATCCATTGAGTTTATCTTTGATATGACAGTTGGAAATTTATCAAACTTTTATCATAAATGGCATGTGCAAGCGCATCCCACGTGCTTAAGCCACAGTTCTATGCCCAGCTCAGTTAGTGTACCAGCCACGCACTTCATACCTCCTTAGGTAGCCCACTTTTCTTGATGGCTGTCTTGCAGCTTGCAGATCTAGCCTACTAGCTCTCCCATCTCAGCTGCGTCATCTTGGCTGCCCTGCATCTTTTTTCAACTGCGTGTACCTTACCACAATGGCGTCGGACGAAGAACCAGGAAGTAGGCCTAGCCGGAGGCGCTACGAGGACGAGGACAACGAAATCAGAGACGATCACCGATCGAAATATTCAGAACGTGACTCCGGACGCCGAGAACGTCGTCGATCACGCGACCGACGCGAACGAAGACGGTCCCGGACACCAGAATCTTCACGGCGGAGGTCACGAAGCCGAGACCGTCAACGAGACACAAACCGTGAACATAGACGTCGAAGATCACGAGACGATAAGAGTTCAAGGCGAAGACGTGACGATGATGACGGGGGGGATGACAGACGGGTTGCAAAGCGAAGCCCCTTGAGGCGCACTGGCCCTTTGCCATCTCAGGCAGACTCTTTCGCCGTTACCACCGGCGAGGCTCCTGAGAAACCCAAGGAAAAGCCCAACTTCGCATCCACAGGCGTCTTGGCGGCGGCCTCGAATTCAGTGGCGCAGGCGGACGGCACGGCAATTACACTCAAGTATCACGAGCCCTCCGAGGCGCGTAAGCCGTCGCCACGCGATGTATGGAAGTTGTTCGTTTTCAAAGGCCAGGATATTGTTGACACGATAGAGCTCAGCACGAGGAGCTGCTGGCTCATCGGGCGAGAAATGTCAGTTGTGGACTTGCCCGCGGAGCATCCTAGCATCAGCAAGCAACACGCCGTGATTCAATTTCGCTATGTTGAGAAGAGGAACGAGTTTGGCGACAAAATTGGCAAAGTCAAGCCGTACCTCATCGATCTGGAGAGTGCCAATGGAACGGTTTTGAATGATAGCAAGATCCCAGATAGCAGATATTTGGAGCTCAGGGATAAGGATATGATCCAATTCGGACACAGCACGAGAGAGTATGTGATAATGCTTGCTCCACGAGATTGATCTCTACGAAAATGGAACGATGCACATTTGAGCATGTGGTGACCAGTCTCACTGGAGGTACAAGGTTTTACCCCAAGATGGAATCATACGGCAAGCACATCCATGTCTGCCACAAATAAGAAACTCGGACCATATTCACACCAGCATTGAATGCAAGTGGGAAAAGAAACATGGTTCAATATGGCCATTCAAGGGTACACATACGAAGTCTAGAGCCACGCCAACAGGCGTTCAGGGGCGATGCTCCCGTGAAGGAGAGGTCGGTTCTTCTAATTTCCTGAAAATGAGGCCACGGATCATGGAGGCTCTCGGGTGCCTCCCGAGCTTTCATTCAAGGTATCAAGGAGCTGAGCGATGACTCAACTGCGCAATGGCCTGGAAACCTCGTTGAGATTGGATAACTCTTGCGGCTGAAAGCAACTCGCTGGGCCTGGATTCATATCGACTAGATCAATGAGCATTAGGCCTGAATGCGCCACATAAGAGAGGTTGGCCAAAAAAACTAGGCTCTGAGCCAAAGGTCAGCCTACTGCGAGTCTGGATGGGATTTTTCTCCAATCTGTATTCACAAATTGGCATTGCAAATCCTTGCATCGGCGCAAGGAGAATAACAGTTAGAGCTTTCACCTCAGATAGACTTGACAGAAGGCAAGAAAGGCGTTGGTTGTGCATTTGTGTCTTATTCTAGAGCAGTGTTATTCCCATTGCTACTATGTATCCTTTGGCGCTTTTTGTTTCTCATATTCGCTTAACATTGACAGAGTCAAATACCTACACGAACCAACCCGTTGAAGATAAATGGCAAGCTGTGACGGCACTTCTGTTAAACTCGTTAAACTTGGGATGAAGTTTAAGATGCTCTTGACAAGGTCATTTATACAAATACGTTGTAAGCAAATAGGGCCAGTGTCTTCGATTTCTCCAGGTGCAGGACGAACCATTTAATTATTGCGAATATACCAACTAAGCCGATGGTTAAAACGAATTGTTCTACCATATAGTAGCAAGTGAACCCCAAGTTCGAATAGCTGAATAAGGTTTCTTATTACTAGTGCTGGAGTTTGCCCAGTCTGGCTTATTGCCTCCTGTCTGGTCTCCCCTATATCTTGCCTATATGGGCAAACTGCATTCAATCAGACTTATCCAAGCTACACAACACAGATCTGTATATATGAAACCCTATTAGAACCTACCCTCATGATCTTCCAGTCACATCCCATGAAGATGCCTATCTTCTCTTGTAACTCCATATAACTGCCAGATAACACAACTGGCAAAAAGACATACATACAACAGCAGGTATTCGCTGGTCGTCACCGACCCAACTACTAATCCGCCCCTTATCAGCTTATCTATGGGGGAGCGGACGGGACCCCGAGTTCTCTGATAGGTATGGTCGTATGTGCTTAAGTGAGGGCATCGCCAGATCTATATGGCAGTCAAGATCATCAAGATTGTTTCACAGGGATAAACGGCGTGTCCCTTCTGATATCACGACATGTGAAGAGCTTCTAACGAGGAAAAAAGGAAATAAATTTCAAGGGTATACCTAAGTTACAGCAAAAGGTGGGCAGCTCTGTAGTCTTTACCAGCCGCCATGGCCTGAAGCTCAAGACGGGAGGGTTTGAGTGTCCAGTCATATGCTGGTCGCAAGGACCATGTTACCTTTCAAGGCGGATATGAATCCTAAGAGCTTAGGATTCTAATAAACGATCGATAAAAGTTTTACTTGATTTATATAATATAAAGCTACTTAGTTCTAGAGCTACTCAAAGCTTGAGGCATATCTCAATTTCGCAAAACCCATACTTTTCGTGGCTTGGATTCCTTTAGCAATATCTATCCATGATGCTCACTACTCTGTACATCCATGTTAACAGTATAGAACGCGCCAACACCCCTACCAATTGTATAGCGGCCCCCGGAAATGCCCCTACAAAAAAGGTCTTAGCTGAAACCCATTCGGCCAACGCGATAAAAAAAGCCCTACAGGCACCTTTCAGCTGGGCGAGAACTCAGCCACTGCCCCTGACACGGCCACGGACACGGACACGCACCATTTGACTCAGCTTTCAATGTCTACTGCTACCTGGAGTTAGGTATGAGTCTTGTGATGGGATGGCCCCCAATAGTTGAAGATGGCGCGTCTCACTCAGCCCGGCGATAAATAGAATAACAGGGTTGCAACTCACAGCCTCGGTGAGAGGAAATGATTGCTCACACTCGTCACTTGTTAGGCAGCGCAATTGTCGACAGCCTCGTTCTGATTCGAGCGGCCATTTATACGCCGATCAGCCGCACATTTCTTGCAAGCAAGGTTGCTCGCTTGCTTGCTTGACTTAGCTCTGTTCAGGGATTCCCCAATGTTTGGAACGACACCACGACCATCGAGCTTCCCCATTTTCGACGACACATCATGGTGAGTCTCACTGCTCGAACCTGTCGAGTCTCATTTACAGCGTGCGGCAGTTGGCTGACAGTGGCCGAAACAGGGGTCCGAGAACCGTTCAGTAGCCCGCTACGAGACAACAGCGGTATACACTCATCCAGAGGCCAAAGTTGACATTGTTCTTGTCCATGGGCTCAATGGAACGCCCGACAAGACATGGACGGCCAAGAATGGAACTTTCTGGCCTCTGGACCTATTACCAGTCTCACTCAGAGGCGCACAGGCTAACATCCTGGTCTACGGCTATAATGCAGACGTCTATTCCAAAAGGAACAATCAGACAGCCAGCGACAGCTTTATTCACCAGCATGCGCAGAATCTCATAACAAATCTGACCCTCCATCGCCAAAGCGAAGGCACATTCAAGAACCCCATCATTTGGGTATGTCATAGCTTGGGGGGCATCCTCGTCAAACGAGCTCTCCTCTACTCATCTGATGTTCGCGAACCTCACCTTGAGCATTTCCGATCCATTTTCGTTTCGACCTTTGGCCTGGTCTTCTTGGGAACACCCCATGTTGGCTCAGATGCAGCTACTTGGGGTCTCATTCTTCAAGCCATGTCCGATGCAGTCATACCCAAGAGGTTTTTCGACTCTGAGTCGGTGCTTTTGAAGACTCTTAAGAAAGACAACGAAACCTTGGCGAACATCAACAGTCACTTTTTGGATATATATCAGCGCTTTGAGATTCATATGGTTCGCGAGAATCAGAAAACCGATATCAAGGGCCACAAGTATGCCGTCCTTGCCTCCTCGGAAGCGTGGTCACCTAGCTAACTTTTATTATAGAATTTTTATTGTTGACGCCAACTCAGCTGGACCTCAGTTGCCTGGTGTCACTTACTACGGGATAGAGGCATCGCACTCCAACATGTGCAAGTTCGATGGCGCCAACTCCCCAGGCTTTCGTAACATTGCTATCACTATACAGCAGTGGATTCAAAGGGCCCCATCTGCTACCCAGGAACGATGGCTTGCCGAAGAAGACGAGAGACGAGCCCGTGCCATGACAAGAGCAACTGAGATTATGTCGCCTTACACAAGTCAGACTCAGACACCTGTGCTGAGTCAAGATATATCATCGTTCAGAGTGAAGAAGCCAGTCCTGGAAGGATCATCTTTGGCACTACTCAATAGAGATGAATCAATCTTTGTTCACCCAGAACGCTTCCGCCCCAACTCGCTCTTTAGAGGTCGACAGCAAGAGCTGGGGGATCTTCATGCCATGCTCATGGACCGACAGCGCAGAGACCAAGGTACTTCAGCTGTTCTCATATGGTCAGTTCCTGGAGGAGGAAAGACGCATCTCGCCAGGGAATATGCTTTCAAGCATCGTCATGACTACTCATGCGGCGTCTTCTGGGTACGCACAAAGACTCCTGAAGATCTCGAAGATGGATTCTTGAGGATTGCCAAACATGCCATATCTCAGACAGAAATCGATATACAGGACGAGACAACCCTCCAGAATCCGAGCAAGGTGATCCCTTTGGTTCGAAACTGGCTTGATCGATCGGAGAACTGGCTCCTCATCCTAGATGGAGCTCTATGTGACACCCCGAATCTGAAGAATTGTATACCCGATGCGAGAAACTCAAGCCTGATCCTAACGTCTACCGACACATCCATCGCAGGAGACCATCACTTTGACAATCCCCAGAAACTCGAACTCGGACCACTGGCTGACAATGATGCGCGTACGTTGCTGCTCGAGGATATGGACAAGAAGAAACCCTGGACCCAGGACGATCTCGACCGCGCTCTGGAAGTAGTTCGGTTGGTTGAAGGCCTGCCACTAGCCATCCATACCGCAGCTGGTCAGATGAAAGCTACCAAAGAGCCACTGGCAAAGTACATTCGATCTTACAAGAAGCGGCCCCGTACCGGCGGGTTGGGGGCTTACAAAGCTGTGCGAGAAAAGCTTAAAGAACGAGGGGAGACAGCGGCGCTTAACCTCATGTATCTCCTCGCATTCTGGGGAGGACGGGTGCCGGTCGAGATGCTGTCACTTGGTATGTTATCAGCCCTCATCACTCCCGGAACGAAGCTAACGTGATAGGCCTGAAAGCACTTGATAAGCGCACTCCTGTGCGTACCCATGACTCGATGGGTAAGCGGAGTCTCAACAAGACATTCACCGTTCTCATAGCGTTTGCTCTCATCGAGCGTGACGAGATAGAAGATGTCCCATCGGTGAGCACGCCCGGCGAAACGATCCCTAGTTCAAGACCAATGGAGCCTCTCGACGTGCTCAAGATCCATGGTATCGTGCAAAGCTTCTTTCTTGAGGCCTTGAAGAAAGACGGGCAGTACAACTTTTGGCTTGAACGTGCTGCCGCTGTTTTCCTCGAGTCTTTCGACCGGGGAGATAGCCGTGCCAAGAAAAATAAGGAGATGGGCATTCCAGATGACTATCGAAGGTTCGCCACCCAGTGCCGAAGGATTTTGAAGCATCTCGAAGAGGTCGATAGGCCGAGTCTAGAACTCATGTCCGTTGAGCAAGCCTTGCAAGGCCGGTTCGAGGATATTCAGGTCAAGATTCGCACCTTGGCACGCTCAATGACCACAGACTCTGAAGGAAGATGGGTTCGGGGACCTTATGTGTCGGTATTTGAGAAAAGCAACAGTGCTTCTCTGTCAAGCTCATTTACCACTCCGGATGACGACAACATCGAGGAAGAAAAGCAAGCCTCTTGGGACTTGCGCACTAGTTTCCCTTCGCTGGAAGCAGACAACGATGCCCCATACCCATACGATAGTACAATGCCCGTACCGGTGTTCTATGAGGATGACGATACTTTAATGGGGAGCGTGGTCTCTCAGCAACGGCCCGCAGAAAGACGTTCAAGTGGCAACAGCCCAAGGGTGTCTGAGCGTGACCTGAATGAGAGTTGGACTTTGATCAGGGAACCAAATGTCCCTCGATCGAGGCCACTCTTTGAGCCTGCTGAGCGCGTTATAAGGCCGACAGTCAGAGGCCAGAGCGTGGGGGCTATTCCTCGACCAGACTCTCAGCTTCGAGAGATAAATCGTGAGCGTGCTGAAGAAAACCCGTTCATGGGTTCAGGAGATGGCACGATCCCAACTATGGAGATTGCCAACGCAGACTGGCTCACCCATAATCGCATAACAGACCGCCCACGCGCAAGTCATTCGGATACATCTCTCGATGCAGATATTGACCACTGGGCACTGGGCCTGCCTATCACCAGTCACTCAGTGAGCAGCCTCAGACCTATATCTCATCATCAGCAACCAGCATCTAGTCATCGTCGTACTCTGTCTACTGGAGAGGTTTTGTCATCTTCGTTGCCAAATAGCCTTGCAAGCAGCACCCTTCGGCCCCCCTCGTCGGGACCTGAAAGTCAGTCTTCTCAGCCCATGTCACGAAACTCTTCCTCCAGATCAGATCAACCTGTCTCGTGTAACCCTGCTGTTCCCAGGTGGGCACGACGTGTGCCATCGGCCACAGCCACAGAGCCCTCGCCACGACATATCACAAATAGTCCTGACAATACGTCTTTGGGGTATCAATCATGGCAGATGAGGCAATCAGGGCCCTGGAATGCTGAAGGGGCCTCTAGGAGGGAAATCACCTCGAGCCCTAGACCAGAGGTGGAGGCGGATGGCGCGGACATGGTGAGATCAGGTTCCGGAGGGATTCAGTTCCACGGTCGCATTATTGAATTTGGAAGATTACAGCCAGCAAATGCGCAACCAGTCTATCCATTAGAAATCAGCGAGTCGACTCACGCTCTGGAAAGCCAGGCTACCACCACCCGAAGAAGACGGAACACAAATAGCCAACCTCCTGGTTATCCCCGACCAGATACATCACGATAAGAGATCGGGAGAATTTCATGGACAAAATGCCCCAGATGTAGCCAAATATGTACTATATGATGTATCAAAAATAAGAAGTAGATTTGAAAGACAACGTTACAATGATGTGTTTTTAACTAATAACAATACCATCATGACTGACCTTTGGGTATGTTGTTCATACAAGTATACTGGCTGTGGCACTTCTCAATGCTTCGGCTCTTCTTCATCTCCTTTATCTTGTTATGTTTTGCCCTCCCATGCTCATAGAGTTGCTGTTCTAGGCACACCGTTCTCGGAGACAAGCATTGGGGGTAATTCTACAGGACTCCGACCATTTCTGTAACTCCACAAACGGCTCACATCCTTGACACGGATTCCGTGATCATCACTAGCCTCCTTGATTGTGTTTGAGATCCCATGAACCTCAATTGGCGTTGAAGCATCGCCAGATCCAAATCCCTGCGTTCCAGCCCATGATATTTCGAAGGCTTCTCTCGCGTTGGCAGAGGCGCTGCCTTCTTCGCCGACCTTGATGGCCTCATTCATGAACTCATTGTCTTCATCAGCGCCCACATACTCTCCAGTCTCAGCATCCTTCTTCAAAGGGAACATGGCGTTTAGGTAATGCTGATTCATCTGGTGGCCACCGTGGCGGCCGTCTGCTCGAGAGAATAATCGCCCCTGAAACCGTGGGAGTTCTCGCGATTCCATCCTGTTTGTTGCAAAATGCAGTATGCCCCATATGGCAACAAAATCTGTACTATTGGCATAGTGCTCCACGTGCAAGATACACCTGTCTTTGGCAGCGGAAATAGATCGAGTCGACACACCAGAGGATTCTTTCCTAACCGGATTACGAGCCTTTAGGGCCAGGTCATCCTTAGCTTCGAGTGGGCTGCTAGAAGGAGAGTCGAAAGAGGACTCAGTAAGAACAGTGCTCATCGCAGATAGGGGCTTGAGACGAGCCAGCATCTGCGAAGACCGATGGCGATGGGGATTGTTGAAGTGATTGGCAGCGTTCCCAAAGGTATAGACCTCGAGTTTAGACATTAGATCTTGTGGCAGCTCCTGGAGCAACCAATCGAGAACCAGGCCCCCCTCGATTCCTCCTTGGGAGTGTAGCACGAAGATGACTTTGGACTTGCTTTCATCATAGAGGATGTCTTTGAGAAGTCTGAAACAAATTCTGACATCCCCAGTTGCGTAGCCAAAATTGCGCTGTATCAGACATTCAACGACATCAAATATTATTCCGCGAGTCTGGTTATGAATGCCAAGAATAGGCCGGCCAAAAGTCAGTGCAAGTCGGTTCAAGTTTGACTGCATCCAATGTTCTCTATGGAGCTTGTCAGTGGGCAATACCATGTTTTAGTTCAAGATCATCATACCCAACAGCAACGCCGTTCAAGAAAACCCATTGTTCGTGTGCGTGCTCAGGCCGATCCTTGGCATACTTTTCATCCGAGGTATAAGTTTCCTTGCTACCATTGAGAAGCTTACAGATGAGCCAGTTGGTAAACATGAAACCAGCGATACCTGTTGCCGCCATCCAGACTGGAAACACAATAGAGAATGGCAGGGCTATGATGAACCCTAGCTGCAGGAAGAAGAGAACCAGGTGGACGACAACGCAGAACACGTTCTGAGGGGACGGATAGAGCTCATCGAAAACCTTGCATTTGAAGGGATAGACGGGCCAGATGACCCATGGTAGTGCCCATACATAGACAAAGAAATAGTATACGTCCTTGGCGAGAAGCTTGAAGGGAAAGTCGGTATGAGAGTAGTCGATGACGGACTCTTCGCCAATCTGAGAGCGATAGTACTGAGTTGCACCCATAGTGGTGATGCTATGGATGTATGTGAGGTTTTAGTAGTTATTCATCGAGGATCAAAATAGGGGGTAGTTATTGGAAGTTGTAGGTATAGTAGGTTGACGTTGGGAGACTCGAGATGTTGGCCTGTCCTTTGTTTACCTAAGTAGGTAGGTAGCTACCTACTGTACCTTGGTATTTTCGTTGGCAGGCAGGCTCTTAGATACCTAGTAGGTATGAGCCCGAGTAAGTAGGTATGGACGCAAGACAACTGACGTTATGAGCTACTGTCGCGTGACGAAAAGTAAAGAAGGATGAGCAGGTGCTTCACATGCAACAAGACTGCTGACGGTCTAAGAAGCAAAAGAACTTTAGCTACCTAGGTACTGGTCTATATATTTACACAAGTATGTGTATGGAGGCGGGCTGGCAGCTAAAACGCTCAGCCTTGTTCCATGTCGACACCCTCATCCCCAGATTTGGCCCAGGCAACGACGAGTAAGAGGCCGAATTACCATGTCAGATGCCCCCGGTTGACGATGAAGAATTGGATGCGACGTCATCACACCAACTTGGCGCCGGGATCGCTGAGGCTTAGTGGGCTCGGCAGCCAGGGCATGGCATGCTCACTGGAGCCAAGACGGCAAGGCTTGGGCTGTGAGCGTTATAGCGTCAAGTCGTGAATATGGATTCTACTAAGTGTAGAAGAGAAGACTGAAATTTAATTTCTAGACGTATACTGTTATTGTACAAGACCAGGCCGTTGAAGATGTGGCGGTCAATGGGATTGTTTCAGTCGGGTGCCTAGGTAGGTAGGTAGTTACTCTACTAATACGATCCCAGTATCGCGGCCGGGGGTCCATTGACGGGACCTACTGCCTACTGCCTACTGCAAGTTTATAGGGTAGCTGCACCATACTATCTTAATTTCTAGTACTTATCAAAGCCAAGTTGCAGGATCATAAGTTTTGAGCTTGTACTTTGAGGATATTAGTATATTTAGAAGGGATACTAATGCATCAAGACGAGGTAGTGGGCTTATTTGAGGTGCAGTTGAGTTACTAAACCAACTATAGACGAACAGGAATGACATTGCCTTGTTGGACCAAAACCCATCGCTGATTTTCTTAAAAGTACGTTGTCTCAGTCTCATCCACAATTTGCACCTTGATGCACCCATTCTTAGGGTCTGCCGATAAAGACAAACCCTCCAGAGCCTGTTCCAGAGGGAAAACATGCGATACCAACTTCTTCACATCTATCAAGCCCCCCTCAATACACGCAATACCTGCTGGCCAGGTGTCCTTGTATCTGTTGATGAATCGAAGTTGAATCTGTAAACTATCATCAGTGTCACACCTCGGCACCAACAGTCTTGATTACATACCTCGGCAAGAGACAAATGCATAAAAGGCAGGTTGTTCATAATCGACCTGCCAACACCGACAACCATGAGAACACCCCCACGACGTACCATATACGCAGCGGAGCATACACTGCTTTCGATACCGGTACATTCAAACACAACCCTAGGCTGAACATACTCTGTTTCACCGAACAGATTCCTCACAGACTTCCCATTCTGCTCGTTACTCTTGCTAATGTCAACCTGATACGTAATAGCGGTGGGAACGAACTCCTTTGCAAAAGCCAGTCGTTTGGGTTCAACATCGGTGATGACCAGGGGATGGGCCCCAGAAGCTCGCGCGGCGGCGAGGGCAAGAAGGCCAATAGGGCCAGCACCACAGATCACAGCAGGCGTTCCGAGTGTGATCGGGGCGGAGTTTATGCCGTGGAGGACGACGCTCAGGGGCTCGAGAAGGGCGCCCTCGGCGAAGGAGACACTATCGGGAAGTCTGAGAGCCATTAGTTCCTCAATGCTTCCGTCCTTTCAAACTCCACTTTGTCATACTTATGAAGCCATTTGGCAGGATGAACCTTGTATCGCTGCAGAGTTCCTGCATAAGGGTATACCCCGGAGAACTGCACATCTTCACAGAGATTGTATCGGCCGTCTTTACACAGAAAGCAATGACCGCAAGAAACACCAGGCTCAACAGCCACCCGGTCGCCTAGACATTGGCATAAGTAACAATACTCCATTCTCCTCATTTTTTTGCTTACCTGGTTGGAGATCTGCAACCTCCTCACCAACACGAATCACAACACCAGCGGCCTCATGTCCAATGATGCAATCACCCTCAAATACAAGGGAACCTATACATCCTGTTTTCCAAAAATGAACATCAGAACTGTCCGCATAATCAGCGACCAATCTTTTGCTACTGACAACTCCATATCTCACCCGCAAATACCGGTGGCCTTGATGTGAACAAGAACCTCGCCAGGCTTGGGTGCATACACAGGCGCGTCGACTCTTTTCAAGTTGTGATCTGCCGTGACCTGCAATGATGGGTTCGGTAGGGGAGCCTTGAGAGTTTGCGTATCGCTAGAATAGCCGTTGAGCATGACCTTGAGCTCATCAACAATCGGTGCTACATCATGGGTGAGGGGTTGTGAGGCTGTCAGCGAACACATGGTGATGGGACGAAGCGAGAAGAATAGTTTAAGGAGAAGAAAGATTCAGGGAGGACTGTGGAACGAAGAAGTAGTGACAAAGGTATCGAGTGAGAAAAGAAAGGCCATCTCTGTCTCATTCCACCCCGGTTTTACTCGCATACAACATTGTCCGTGTAGCAAATGGTACTCTGCTCTACAGGACATTACAGGCTTCGAGATTATCTTCTCCCCACTTCTCCACCCAAAGGTTACCTAGTGGAGGGCTTAAAATTGCCTGTTCTGGACGTCGTCAACAATCATTCAAACCTCTAACTGTTCGCCATGGTACATATATCGATTTCTATAAGGCCCCATTTATGCATTTTCTGAAGCACCCAAGGCGAGCCAAACCATAGGCTTCGTGACTGTTAAGTATATGCCACCTGCGTACCCAGTCATTGAAATCATGTACACAGAAATCCAACAATACTCTATTCTCTAACGACATGTAGAACTGACAGCTAAAATCATGACCACTGGATACACCGTTCCTCAAGCTTAAAAGCACAAATACATAAAGACGAAGCCTCCTCAAACACCCGGCGTTCTCAGTCTGGTTGCCACTCATGCATGAGTTGCGCTGATAATGAGTTTACGTTCCATCCTGTCAACGACCCAATGCGGTCAATTCCACGCAGAATAGCGTGCTGCTGGGGCTCATAGGTCATCCGCTTAGCAGCAAAATAAAAAGACGCCAGCAAGCTGAAGTCCCAGTTGGTCCGCGTGTCATTATTCAGGCTGATACCACAGATTCGCTGAGCATGCCATAGCGGTGACAAATAGATGTTTCGGCCATGCTCCTTCGGGAGGGTACGTGGCCGATTCAGTAGAAGCAACAGCATCGACGTATGGTACAGCTGGTTTGCCAAGATTGCTGCCCCATTGGTAAAGAGCACCAGAGGGAAGAGTTGTTCGCCGTCCTCAGTCTCGAGCATGGGTTTGAAGTCTGGGGGGCGGTTTGAGTACCACTTATGAAGAGCTTCAGAAAATCCTTTCCATCTGTGGGCGGCCGGAAGGCGGATTGTGTCAGGATCAGCCTGAATATCACCCCCGAAGCAATAATTGAGGACTTCGCCACACAAAAGAACAGGCTCTCGCCCGCATCTGTGTGGTTCTCTACTCAGAATGTCCATAGGTGAAGAAACTTCGCGAGAGACGATGGAGGGTATAGGGACTGAAGAGCCGTTCATAAGACCGACAGAAACACCTGAACTAGTGAGCAGTTGCCTTCAAATTTATGAGATGAACGAACCCAGGCGTAGGATCATCCAAGACACAGCTAGCGCGGCGGCGGGGTGATGTAATTGGAAAGGAGTTGAGTTGATTGTCTCATAGCCTGTACTCTTTGATGGGCTTAACCAAGAGGTTGGCTGTGTGGCGAACTGTCGGCGGAGGGTGGTAAAGGTAAAGACCAGGACGCGGCAAAGAATTTCGATGCTGGAAGTGCTTGTATGAGGTAATAAGGGCTGCTCATTTAGATCGAGCTGGATACCATCTCCAAGAGTTTCCAAAGCAAGGGAGAGGACAGAGTCGAGAACAGAAATAGAGTCCATAGCAACGCGTGGGACAAACAACCCAAATGTCTGGTCAGGATCGCTGATATCAAGCTGTGAGATGTGTTAGATTGCTCCTAGAGACAAGAGGGGACAACTTCACCCAAGGCGCAATATTGTATCTGTAATGTCGTAGTAGCTCAACAGCACGATCCTGTGGCATATGAAGACAATTGGGGAAAGCATATTCACGAGGCTGGTCTCTCACTTCGAGTTGCACATTCTGTGGAAGTTGTCCAAACAGTCCCCCATTGGTGCCAGTTTGAGACACTGTAGGTGCTGAAGGGGATACATAGTGGTCGTTACCAAGAGCGAGGAGTCCGTCGAGGGCAGTTTCATACGCTGCATTGGAGGGTGAAATGACGAGATTGAAGTCTACAGAGTCTTGTAGACTATGAGAAGGGGCTTGAGGAGATGTGACATAAGTTTCGATGCTGGGACTGATTATCGCTGGCGACGGAAGCAGAGCAGGCGGCTCGGGTGGGGTTGTTTGTTGAATCTTGCGTGTAGCAACAGTTGTATCTACCTCTATAGATGAACACTCTGTCTTCTCAGCCTCGCTCAAGGTGGATTCGTTATGATGTGCATGTATACCAGACTTTGTTGCTGTTTCTGGCACAACAAACTAATTCTTATGTTAGTAGACATGGATCAATTGAAGTCCTTGATCAACATACCCTCAGCTTAGCATACGATTGTTTTGCGTTACGGGGACCCGAAGACGTCTTCGCATTCTTTTGAAGAAACGACAGCTTGGTTCCATATTGGCACTCGAACCCTCCATCAACGCAACGTTGACACGAAGGTTTCCCTTCATCGCCTAAGGTAGAATCAGTGAGTGCCCACTATGACATTTACACAGATCGTTGACTTACACTTCCGTCTTCGTACCCTGCACTTGAAACACCCTGTCCTCGTTCTCTTCAGGCGGGTCTTTGCCTCAGTCTCAACGTCTCCCATGGCAAATAAAGTGCTTACATGAAAAGGACTGCAACTCCAAAGTGGGAAAGTTGAAGCCTTTACGTGGGGTGGGACCTGGGGAGATGGGGTATGACATGGGGTTTTCGGAGCCGACCTTGACTCGTTAGCTTCAGAAATATTACCAAATGAGGAATAACTAAGCGTCGGGAAGTGGCAGGGATTATGCTACTGTTTATGACTTGCGATAGTGCTGAACTAGGTAGTAAGTTTGATATTACCATGACAGATGTCTCGAGTTATTCGTCAAGCGGAGACTGGAGGCCAAAATGGAAAAGAGAGCAGCCCAAGACGCTCTCTACAGGTCTCACTCCCTTCTTTTTCTCTATTTTCCAATTTACCTGTCACATCTTTAATCGTAGTTGGACTACTCACATCCAACATAATGGCTCCCTCTACCATCAAGCTCGCATCTGGCTATGAAATGCCCTTGGTTGGCTTTGGCCTCTGGAAGGTTCCCGCCGACCAAGCAGCTGATACCGTCTACAACGTGAGAACTCGTGGTTGTTCACCATCAAACTGTATTAACAACAATATAGGCCATCAAGTCTGGATACAGACTCTTCGACGGAGCATACGATTACCAGAACGAAAGGGAAGCAGGCCAAGGTATCCAGCGCGCTATCAAGGAAGGACTTGTGAAACGTGAGGATATCTTTGTCACCACGAAGCTTTGGAATAACTACCATGCAAAAGAACATGCCCTTACCTTTGCCCAATCCCAGAATGAGGCGTGGGGTCTTGGATATATCGATCTGTATCTCATCCACTTCCCGGTTGCCCTCGAGTATATTGAGCCTGAGAAACGACGCTATCCTGTACGTTTGATCTGAATTCTTCTTTTGCATGTGGGTTAATATTCGTCCAGGCCTGGTGGGTGGATGATCAGAGTACTGTCAAGCCGGCTAACGTTCCCATTCGTGAAACATGGGAGGCGCTCGAGGAAGTTGTCGACCAAGGTATCGCCAAGTCCATCGGCGTGTCGAACTTCCAAGCCCAATCCCTCTATGATGTCCAACGTTACGCGCGTCACCCTATATCCTCTCTGCAGATCGAACACCATCCCTACCTTGTCCAGCCAGACCTCATTGCCATGGCTCAAGAGAACAACATCGCTGTCACAGCATACTCATCATTTGGACCCCAGAGCTTTAAAGAGCTCCCCGGTATCTTCTCTAAGAGAGCCCATGGTGCCGAGCCTCTGCTTGAGTCCAGTCTCATCAAGGGCATTGCTGGAAAATATGGTAAGACTCCTGCTCAGGTTCTGCTACGGTGGGCGACGCAGCGCAACATTGCTGTCATCCCCAAGTCAAACAACCATAGTCGCCTGGCGCAGAATCTGGATGTTGTGAGTTTTGGCCTTTCTCGAGAAGAGATCGAGAGCATATCTGCTCTGGACCGCGGGTTAAGGTTCAATGATCCTGGCTTCTATCTTCCTAACTTTCCTCTCCGTATCTTTGCTTGAGCTAGGGACTGGACGATGTAGCTATAGGATGAAATCAATGATCTGGATTTTAAATAAATGAGACTCATTACTTATTACTTACTGCATGCCCCTTTCGTTGACTGGTGATGGTATCACCTTCAACCGTTTTCCGTGATTTATTTCTACAGTAGTGAAGAGAGGAGACGGTAAAATCTCATCTAACCTTGTAACCCCATGCATTTTCGAGGTCGGCTATGCGCCAATTAGTTGCCCACCCCGTCATCGCCTCTATGCTCAGGATCAACTTGGAAAGAAGCAAATGTTCTGACTTGTGACTGAGAAGTCTCCCTGCAATCCAAAGTGGCTGGATGGCATTATTGAGGCAACCTTGATGGGGGTTGGTCAAGGAAATGCCACATATACATTTAGCATGCCAGATGGAAGATCCTGTCGGTCCCACGTCGAGCTTGACTTCCCGAGGTTTCGATCCTAGCAACAACGTGCAGGCTGTGTGATAAAGCTGATTAGATGAGATCCCCGCCCAGTGAACAAAGAGGATCTGAGGAAATGGTCGACTTTCAATGAATTGGACAGGAACCACTTCTGCCGGTCGATCCTCCAACCAAGATTGAAGATCGTGCCAGAGTCGTAGCCACCGTCTTTCAAAGGTTGCAGAATCGCAACCATTGCTATCCCCAAGCTCGACATAGTGAGTGCGGTCAGCAACGAGCTCACAGACTTTAGAGCAGAGATACACTGAGTAGTTGGCGTGCATATCTGGTGAGCGGTGGTCTTGAAAGATGTCAGCGGCGGAGTTTGGATCCGAGCCGGGAGGTAGCCATTTGTCCAGTGGTACCAATGTGCCTTGAGTTCCGTCAGAAATGAGCGCACCACATAGATCTAAAACAGAGACAGAGTCAATACTGACACCGGTTGATTGAGGAACTTTGAGGGATAACACAAACCCATTCTTGCATAGCACCAAAAGACGGCTTGAAGGAGGCCGCCACTGAAACCGTTGACATCAAACGAATCGAAGAGGGCAGCGCACCCTTCGAGGTGACGGCGCCAGTCTTGTGGACTTGCAGACATCATTTCTAGACAGCAGAGAATGACGCATATCGGGATTATAGTGAGGTCTCGGGCTTGAAGTAGGGGGTTAAGGAGACGAATAGCTTCCTGGTAGAGCTCTAGACTGTCGAATGAATGCTGCCTAGCCTCTTTACGCTCCATCTGGCGAGCAGACAGGGCGAGGACTGCATAGAGAAGAGCTGGGCAACTACGAGCAAGGACTGGTACTTGAACAGTGAATGCTCCGCTGCTATCAAACATATCGAGCTGTAGCGTGTTAGTGACTGAGTAAACACACGCATGATGTAAGTACCCAGGGAGCTACTTGGGCGACATAGTTCTTGAGGTATTCAAGTCGTCGTCCGGAAGCAAGGGCTGCCTTTGTCTGAGCCTGAGCTGCGAGCTCTTCGTCAGTTGGCCCATAGTTTCCGGGTGTAGGTGAAGCTTCGCGGGATGGTGCTGCAGTCTGAGCTGTGTTGAAGATGAGGCACCGAAGTTCTTCCTGGTATGCGAGGTATCCAGGATCCTGGACGAACTGATCCAGTGGCCAGCTATTGGAGGGCGATGAAGAATTGTCTGCCATGAAAGACGCCATGCTGATAAGTTCACACGGCTCGACGTGTTAGAAAAGGATACCGCAGTATACAGAGGCTTGTTCTGTAGTTAACACTTTTCTGAAAGTGGTCGATGGTCAGGAGGCCGTTTGGCCTGTGATGGATTGCATTTGCAGTACTAAGGGAATATTCTGGCGATCATTCAAAACAAGATTGATGTTTTCACAGGTGGGATTCTGATAATATTGAATGTGCTAGAGACTCTGGGCTAAGCTTAATTGTCCCCTGGCTGTGCGGGGTCGGCGGTGCTGGCCTTGGCTGGTACAATTACCGGGTATATGTCCACTACTTCTGTTCTTTATAGGTTATGTCCATGTCGTTCGGTTTGAAAACATGAAGCTATCACGATCACGGCACATTGAGATAAAATGTCTTTTACCAATGTCTACGTCTGATCAAGGATTCAGTAGGTATCGATTGGATCAACCATACGGAGGTCACAACAGTCTGACGTTAGCTGCTATCTGCTAAAGTACTAGGTAGTAAAACGACAAGACGAGAAATGGTTAAATACTAGACTCTATGCGTATGAGCAATATTGCAGAAAAATGATTGATCAACCCCACCTACAACTTGCTAGAAAACAGCGAATATGTTGTACCAAGCGCATCTTGTTGTCCACACAATGTCTCATGTACCTTGCAGCTGCAACGAACCAATGATGAAACATGTCCACTCCGAGGGAGAACCAATGTTGATATCCAGTCCGTCGGAGTTAACTGTCTGTTCCTGGAAAATGTTCGAGATGATCGTGATAGTCGGCGGTCAATCTATGTACTATGAATGTACGCTTTGGCTTCTGGTTTCAACTTCTGTATGACAGTCAACGCCATCTGGGCCTTGCGTATAGTTTGGCGCGTGTTGGCAAATGACGGTATGTCTCAATTCCACGAAAAGGTCGTTGACGGAAGGGATCCGAGGGTGACTTTTGCTAGGTTCATATGTTGTTTACAAACATCTCTGAGTTAATTATGTACCATCTCGCCAGGACCAACTCAATGACGATAGTAATTCACCATCGTATGTACCTCGGAGAGGAGCCTACCCGTGAGCACAGACACAGACGTGAGTTGAATGCAACCAAGACTCTCTTCTAAGCTTAGCCTGGCCACATGGCTTCGCAAGGGGTCAGCCGCGTTCCATTGCTTCTGATTCTGATCTGGAACGATGTTCCTCAGAATCCCTGTTCCTCTCCCCCTTTCGTGCCCACTCGAGTAATCCCGCCGAAGAGGAACGGCGCCGCGGCAGATGAAGATGCTCACGCGCATTCGGGGAAGTACAGTACAGTACCTACCTTACCTAGTAATAAGAGAAAAGGGGGCTTCCTTGTAAGGGTCCTTACCTAGGCTCGCCTCAACGCCCAGCCCACTGGGACAGTCTATTTGGCAGCTCCAGAAAAAGGTTCGAGAAGATAGAAGGCTGATGAAGCCCAAAGACTCATATGCACTCTCTACTATCTTGTACCATACCTAGTTGATCAATTTGACTTTGTATCCGTCGAGTATTAGAGTTTACTTACTGACTCGGGAGCGGCAAGGCTGGAACCTTTTGATCCCGTCTCCACGGTTGACATTGTTTAAAGGCCTAACAAGGTTTGGTTTATTGAATTACGTTCTTTCAAGTTTAGGTCGGCGGGAATTAGCGCACATCATCATTCATACATGGAGTGATGATGGGACATTCTCCGGTTGGCGTTTTTAGGTGAAGCAAGGATCGATGAATTTATTAACATACATACGGAATACATGCCCTTCATCTGGAACGGCAGATGCATCCGTATTACTGAACATTCTGCAGCATCGTGCCCTGCTGGTTGCTTTAGCAGATTCATTTTCAGGTGGTTGTGGTGATGATATCCACTGACCTGGCATCCTCCCTTCAACTGCACTGGTACCACGCAAACAAACGGGCGCGTCACTTGAACGGCGCCTAAAGATCAAAACAAGTTCGTCTATTGGGTCTTGGGTCCTAACTAAGACGCTGTGTAACCGTGGACGGATACCTTCACGTGCATATCCCCGTTCCTCTAAACGTTTCATGAGCATTCCTCAGTCTTTTCAATTGCTCTCATTTTAGTCCGTACCAGGTACCTCCTGGCGTTCATGAGTTCAACTGCTATTGATTAACACTCCATCTTCCCCCTGCATCAAAGACCCTTGTCGCCCCTCTTTACAGGCACTTACCCCCCTGGGCTGGCAGCCCAAAAGAACAAATTTGCAGCGAATAAGACCCCAGATCTATCGCCGAAGCTCGGCTGGGATGATTGTTTTGATGGTCAAGACGCAGGTACTGTACATTTATTATACTACCTATATACATACATTCGGTACCTACCAACTTTTGTACCGTGAGACTGGCTGGTGCTGCTAGATTGAAATTCCTCGCGGCGCCGTCGACAGTCGAAATACTTAGCATCAGCCAACTTTGCACGTCACAATTCCTTGGCCCCCCGTTGTCCGTCAAAGCCAACCGCCAACTTGCCCAATCGTTCGCGCGTGGCTTTTTTTCTGTGACCCATGCGGAAGCCGGCTTCTCCTGCTAACTCAACTAGCCTACCTCTACTCAGATTGGTCTGGGTTGGTTTGGTGAGAGGAGATTTAGCTCTGCAGGTTGCAGGTGAGAGTACGAGCCAAGGGAGCTGAGCTGAACAGACCAGCCAGGCAAAAAAAAAAGCCCTTTTCTCTACCCGGCCCCCATCGAGTCAAGATGCCGTCGAACTCAACTTCATCCTCCAACGACAATGCTCGTCGCAAGACTCGACGTCGGCCTCATACCGACCTGAACATCAACACAAACACTTCATCCCTTGCCTCGCCGTTGTCGAGGGGAAGGGACGCCATTCCGCACCCACGGACGCCGCCTCCTCAGGATTCAGAATACCGCGTGTCCCAGTCTAAGTCCAAGTCTAAGTCAAGGTCTCTAGCCAATACGAATTCCGACAACAACAATAGCAGCGACAATCGGGCGCCTACCAGGTTACCCGCCTCCAATACTCACGCGCATGAGTCCTTTCTAGAGAATCCCACTCCCGTCGAGGACGATATGGCCGACCGTCTCCCTCCATCATCCACACAGCGCGACTCACACGATCTATCCTTGTCTCCTCGCAACGTCACCCGAGACTCCCTCGTGGCTAATATGCTCATGTCTCTCGACCAATTCTCCATGGCACAGTTGAGCGACAAGTACGGCCCATCATCAACACCTGCATCCCGTTCACACACCTTCGACGAGACCTCGCCCCAGTTTGGCGCCGCCGAGCAGACTAGAAGCTGGGTAGCCTCCAATTCTGTCGCAGGTCCCCCCCGATCCAACGGACACCAATATTCTTATAGCTCGGATCTTGAAGGAGCAGACGATTCCAGTCGTATATCGAGCCGCGGCCGACGGAGCAATAGTAGCTCTAATTTCCAATCAAGTTTCCCGCGCCTCAACAGCGTTCGCGAAGGTCACAGAGCAGGCTCATCGAGAGCCATGCATTCGAGAGGGGGCAAGCCGGGCAGCAAGAGCAGTAGTACAGCTAGTGTTGACGCTGGTTATGTTCAGGTGCTTGGAAGTCAACGATATGGACGCGGGTTTGGAAGATCTGCCAGTTTTGACTATGGACCTCAACAGCAAGCAGCACAGGCTCCAGTTGTTGAACCGTCTCCCTTTCGAGTCGAGTTCCCGAATAGTTACATCGACGACGAATACGATGCAGCCCCGACCCCTACCGTCCCGGGTGGCCCACGACGGGAGCCGTCGATCCCTACGATGTCGGCAATGCCCTCGTCTATCCCACCACCAATGCCACCTCCACCTCTCGAGCCCCCGACACTCGATCATAAACGCAGCAGTCGCTCTCTGAAGAGCGTATCGGGACGCAAGCCTGCCACTTCTCGGGAGCCTACACCTGCTGTGCCAGCTCTGGACCTTGATTCGGCGCCTGCACCCAATGTTGGCTATGGTAAATCAAAGGACCCGACCGTGCACAGCGGCCCAACGCCTGCAACACATGCACCTGCACCCGTCAAGGAACGTCCAGGCTTTTTCAGGAGGGTGTTTGGATCGTCCCGCAACAACTCACAGAACAACGAAACGACAAACCCTCCCGTACCACAATCGAATCCCTCTGCCGACAAGATGGCTGGTAGTGCATCGGCACCGCCATCTCGCGACACATCTTCATCACATTCCCATCACCCCGTACTACAAAAGAAACCGTCCTCGTTCTTCCGTCGGCGGAAGAAGTCCGTCACTGAAGATACTCCTCCTCTGCCCCCAATGCCTGCAGCTCCCGTCCCTACAGCTGCGCCTAACCTGGCTCCTCAGGATAGAGATGGGAACTATCCACCACAGCCAAGTCCCGTCAGCAGTTTGCGCAAGGTTATGAACCCGTATCTCAGGTCTGGTCAGAGTGCTCCGGGAACTTCTGCTTCCCAAGGACCGTCTCCACTGGCCGATATTTCCAACATGACACCGGAACGAGATGACAGGGCTGCAGAAAGAGAAGGATATCAGCGAGAGTTCTCGCCTGACTATTCGCCAAGTCCCAATGCTAGGATCAGAACAGTCCGCTCAGAGTCTGATGAGCAGCTCAACAAGCGAAATAACAACGGTACACCCTCGCGCCCTCCACCTGAAAGGCCTACCAAAGCGATTGAGTCGCGAAATAACTCATTCCTTAACCTTGATGGGACTAGCGATAATGAGGATGAACGCGGATTTTCGAACCGAAAGCCTGCTAGTGTATCCCAAACTCAGTCCAAGCAGCCCGATAACACTCTAGCAAGAGACATTCCTCGACCAGGCAAAGACCAAATTGGGTCCAGGAAGCCTTCCCATCGCCCACAGCAGTCCGATTCCGAGGATGAGCCAGACCGCTCCAACCTGGCACTGCCGATCGAAGGAGCTCGAGCCTCTAGTCCAGGATCAGCTTCAACTGGTACAGATTATAAGTCTGCTCTCAGTGCTCCTCCTAGTGTGAGGATCGAAAGCTCAGCAGACCCTAGTCCTAAAGTACTTGGCACTTTTGACTCGATTAAAAACAAGGGCATCGATGAGCCTGAGTTTGTTATCGGGGACCCGACCGAAGATGATCGTCAGAAGGCACAAAAGATTTACGATGGTAATGAGGACTTCATCCAGAAGGAGAAGGCTGCATCGTGGATGGGTGAAGAGGGCCCGATCAGACAACGTACACTTCAAGCTTACATGGAGTTGTACGACTTTACTAACCAGAGCATTGTTCAAGCACTGAGACAAGTTTGCGGACGATTGGTTTTTCGGGCCGAGACTCAGCAAGTTGATCGTATCCTGGTGGCCTTTTCCAAAAGATGGTGTGACTGCAATCCTAACCATGGGTTCAAGGCAACTGGTAAGCACATGAGCTGTCCGATGATTTTCTAAACTAACTATGATAGATGTGATTCATACCATTTGCTACTCAATTATGCTGCTCAATACTGACCTGCACCTGGCTGATATCGAGTCGAAAATGACCCGCAGTCAGTTTATCAAGAATACCATGACAACCATCTTGCAGGCTGTCGATGAATCCGCCCCTGATGCTTTCCACCGCCCAAGCATTCTTCCAGACAGAAATGGTCTTGCGGCTGGTGAGAACCAGGACCCGCCTTCTGAGCAGGACCGACGTTCTTTCAGAAACTCTTTCAGACCCCCGGCTCGTGCTGACTCGGGTACTCTACCTAGTGAGGGTATTGAAGACTGCGGCCCCTTGGTCAAGTCCCGTTTTAATGGCACGAGAAAGGCCTGGGAGGAACAGATAGAGACTGTCCTCAAGGGAATCTATACCTCTATCAAAGATGAAAGGCTGCCCTTGTTTGGCGCTGAATCTGAGAAGAACGCCAGCCTACAGCCTTCCCACAGTGGAGGACTCTCTGTAATGGGGATGCTAAAGAGAACTCCTAGTGTCCTTAGTAAGGCTCCCTCGGAGAGCCAGCTATCTGTTCGCGGCCGAATCAATGAGAACGGTCGAGCCAATACAGCAAGGTGGACATCCAAGAGTCGATCACGCGCTGGCATGAGCCGCAACGGCTTTTCTTCGAGCCGTACAAGCTTCGACGATGGCAATTCACTGTGGAGTCCTACACCGTCCTCCGCCACATGGAGCCGCCACTCTCTTGGGAGGACTCAAACATCTGTTTCACAAGACTCCTTTGGCTCTCACCTCCCTCGAGGGGACTATCAGCAATCGATTGGTTTTGCAAATGCACTGAGTCAAGCCATCATTCGAGATGAAGAAATGTACGGGGACGGTGCCCCATCCATCATGAGCTCCGAGATCCCGGCAACTCAACTCCTCGAAGACGAGTCTCTTGAACTTGCTGGCCCCCCATGGGTCAAGGAGGGAATGGTCACTCACAAGCACCACCTGGATGGCGTGGATAAGAAGGCCAAGGCCAGAAATTGGTCTGAAGTCTTTGCTGTCATTCAAAAGGGACAGCTGAATCTGTTCTCATTCCAGCCTAACAAATCTGTCCGTTCGAGAAACCGCGGCAGAAACGCTGGCGGTGCCCCTGCTATTGTCGGTGGTGGCAACTGGCAAGATAATGCAACGAATCTGGGCTGCTATAACCTACGACAGACTCTTGCATCTGCGCTTCCACCGCCAGGTTACTCTCGGGCCCGCCCACATGTATGGGCGCTGAGCCTTCCTAACGGCGCTGTCCACCTATTCCAAGTCGGCACACCCGAGATTTGCAAGGAATTTGTTACTACAGCCAACTACTGGAGCGCTCGTTTGAGTACCCATCCATTGACTGGTGGTATAAGTAACATCGAGTATGGGTGGAGTGAGGCCATTGTCAACAACGCTTTGGTATCAGCCATCAACGAGACCACGACCGGCAAGACATCGCGACCCGGAAGCAGCACAGCACATGGCAGGAGGTCAAGTGTTAACAGTGGTAGTTTCCGAGGATCAAGCTTTGATCACGTTGCGGGTGCTTTCACTAACAATAGTGGACGTGGTAAGCTACCTGGCGATCGGATTCACATTGCCGAATGGGCACCACCCACCCAGAGCATGCGGCCCAGCAATCAGCCTGAGGCAGAGCAGCTCCAGACTCTGGACACCTATGTCAAAGGGATCGAGGCAGAACTACAGACACACAACCGACTCCGCAGCCCTATGCTTCTGGCTTTTACCCCTAGAGGTAGCAACGCTGTGAAGGCCATGGCCAACTGGGAGCGCAAGAGTGCGTACCTACTACGCGAAATCGTCAAGTTCACGACATACGTCGACTGTCTTAGACAAGCTGATTCGAGGAAGCAAGAAATTTACCACGAGAGGGACTTGGCGCAAAGAGCTGCGCGAGGTGAACTCAGTGAAGGCGATATGGACGTCAGCAGCGACGATGAAGGGGATGTAACATTGAGACCTTGAAACGGTCTATGTACGAACAAGCATACATACATACAAACGCATCAGTTTTTTGACGTTTGTTGCATATTTGGAGTTGACATTGACACTTTTATTTTGCTACTTTTTCTTTTCTCGCTCACGGGCAATCAAACAGCCCTTATACCCCCAGATGTTGCGGTTCACGAATAATTCAGCGGCGTATACAAAAAAGAGAGCGTTGGGCTGATGGTCGAGAAGACGGGGCGTTATTAATGCCTTGGTATTTGGATGCGTATAAAATTAATACTCTTCTTTGTAATGATATTGGGACGATATATGAATATATCACTGAGTATGAAGATTGGATGTTTTGACAATATCTCTGCACAGTTCACGTAAAGCCCATTTCAAGTTGATCTTGAGACTTTAATGTAGAATTGGAGTAGTAGAATACTGTAGCTCGTATTTCATATAACGTTGCCAGACCTTGAGTTCTTGGAGGCACCTGATTCAGTATGCACAACACTCCCGATGAACCATTTCCCAAATCATATTGACTTAGCAGTAGTCAAGCATGGAACCGAGAGCGGTCTTCTCGGCGCTGGTAATAGTCAACTGCCAGTAGCTCTTGACCTGGATCCAGCTCTTGGCGTAGGTGCAGTAGAAGCTGGTCAGAGGAGGCTTCCAAGAATCAGGGGACTTGTCGCTCTTTGCCTGGTTGACATTGTCGGTTACTTGGTGATGATGTTAGCTTGTTGCTATTGATGTGTAGAGCATTGGGTTGACTTGCCTGCCCACAGCTGGGGTCGTGTAACATCGTTGGCGAACTGAGTACGCTTGGCGGTAGTCCACGAAGCGGCTCCAGACTGAGATGTGTGAGCTGGTGTCTCTCCAGACGTGAAGGGTCAGATGTTGATGAGGGGACTTACGATCCAAGCGTTCTTCAGTGGAACCATGTGGTCAATGTCGATGTCGCTGGCTTGTGTCCATGTGGCTCCGTCATAGGGAGACTTCCAAGTGCCGGAAGTAGCAGCGCAGGCCGAGTTGGTGACGACGTTTGTTCCGTCTCTTTTCAAGACGTACTCACTAACAGACTTATTAGTATCTGGACGCATGCCTCCTGATATGAGTGTAGTCACCGAGTGTTGCAAGCACCCTCATAGGTCTCCCAGTGAGGGAAGAGGTCTCTGTCATAGGTGCCTGTGTTGGTGGAAGCGGCAACAGTAAGACCGCTCAGAAGTGAGCGAGCAGTAGAGTCGCTGGGAATGCCGGGCTAGGTATGTCAGAGATAGTGTCATGAGAGGAGTAGTGAAGAGTGCCATACAGGTGTAGGTGCGGCGAGGACGCCAGCAACAGGAACGAGAAGAGCGATGGAGAACTTCATCTTGAGATGCTAGATTGAGGACAGGAGACTTGGAGAGGGATGAAGAGAGAGGTGAAGAGCATTACATATCTTGGTCGCTACACAAGAGTCTTTATACCACTCAAGCCAAGAGAGGAGACCATCTCGGCATTCATCCTAATCACATCACCATCTCCATACAAGCAAGACCAAGCATATACATAAAACCACAGAATCTAATCTCCTTCCTCATTGGACATGCATCCGGCGCACAATAAGCTCTCCTCTGGCTCTGTCTCTGGCTCTGTCTAGACATGCTCACCGAGGCACGTATATGGGTTTCAAGTCCGTAGATCTCTCAGGCACGAGGCATCGTGATAGGCGAGCAGATGACTATCGGGATATCGAGCGTCTAATTCAGTGCCGGGTTGTAAAGTGCAGGGTCCAGTCAAAGGCTGAGACGCCGCCACGCTGATAAGGTAGTGCCGGTGATCGACATGGGGTGTTTCTGGATGGAGAATAAGAGTGTGGGGATGGAAGGATGGGTAACCTGCCTGTTGGGGAAGTGTGCGTCCGAGGACTGACAGGGGGGGTTGTTTGCTGTGTATGTACGGATAGATAGGTAGGGATAGGTAGGGATAGGTAGGGATACTTAGGTAGGTCTTGGTGGGGTTTTGTGTCAACTGTTGTTTATACTGAGATAGAATGCAAGGATGGGAGAGGGAAGAAGAGGGAGAAGTGAAGCAACCAGATGTAACAGTGTGTATATGCAGGCAGAGAAGAAAGAAGAAGAAGAAGAAGAAGAAGACAAAATGCATCTACATCTACCTCACGTCAAATTTTGATCTTCACTCCGAGACTGTTATCTTTGGAGGACTTGCTGTTCTAGGCAATGTGTCTCATGACTTGTGTACTGCTTCGACTAGACTCAAACAAGATGTGTAGATCTCTCATGGTGATGCTTGATTAGGAAGTCCGATATCGTAGTGCTCGAAATATGCACTTGTTGGTCACCTACTTATCTATCTATCGCCATGGTCTAGTTTTCGTCCAAGACATCAACAGGTTGGCTAGCTACTAATGGATGGGAGGAAAGAAAACTTAGGACCTTGATCCTAAATGACAAAAAGATTTAGGGAATTCAGTGTAAGCTTAAGATATCTTTTACTGAGTTTATTCCAACGTCCTATATCGACGTCTAATGTTGTCTCGCTCCCTCGGGTTGGCTAGATAGGTCACGGTCAACTGCTAGATCACCACAGCCAGACACAAGCAACCATTGGTGGGTTTTCTTCTATTTTTCTTCTCTAGCGAGCGATTACTGTACATGTCCCCGGATTACAATTATCATACAACCAAATCTTTGCATTGCGATATCGTGTCGGAATGCTGCACCGGATTTGCTAATTCCTTCTCGGCCTCATGCCCGTTTTGTCTGATTACAGCCGTCTCCAGTATCTCTTAGATGCTTTGTATGCCGATATCTTGCGCGCGCCCCCCAAAAAATAATGAAATTAAATGCATTGTACAGAGCTTCTTTTCGGTAAAATTGAGCTAAGGGTTCTCAAATGTGTCTCGCGGGAGGTTTCCGGAGGTTGTCGGCCTGAAGCGCCAATTCTGCGCCAGGAAGCAGTCTACCAAGCTTCGGCTCTCATCTTTGGCTTCTCGAGTTGATCAGTCTCATAGGCTGATTCTAGGGGTATCCTTGGAAGAAGAGATGATTTGAAGGAAGCGAGTGTACATGGGGCGCATGATCTCGCTGTTCGATGCCATCGTACCCCACAGCAGTGCCATCAATTTCAGCCTGGTGAAGACCAGCGCCGAGTCTGTCGACCTGCTTCTTGAATTTGGTGCATCCTTTGGCGGCTTGGACAATGTACTTGATAGAGTGGGCGTACTTGCGTGGTCTATATCGGGGATTGATGTCCAGGTTGACCCTGGCTCCGCAGCGGACCATCTTACTGAACAAAGTTTCCATGGCCTCATTACCCCCGTGTGCCACGATGGCTTGGGCAATAAATGACAGTGCAGTGTTGCCGCACGCGTCGGGGATGTTGAGAGTGTTTTGGTGAACTGCAGGGTCATAGTTCCGGTGGAACTTCATTTCCACTTCACTCTTCAGGCATTTGTCAAGTAGGTACTTGATCATGCATTGTCTGCCGCTCCAATCTATAAGGGCAGACTGAGCCAAAATCAGGACTGGTGACTCGTACGGCCAGCAAGTTCGGACCATGCGGTGGTGAAACCCGTGATTGTCCATGAGGTCGTCCGCCATTCTTTTACATGCAGCTCTCAAAGTCCCGTTGTTCGCCGATTCCAATGCAAGTCGAAACACACAGTGGAGTGGGTTGTTACCGAGGGCATCGACCATGCAGGGTCCAAACCCGATGCCAGACTCCAGGAGGTATCTCAAGCCCTTGGAGTTGAAAGCCTGGATAGCAAAATGGAGAACCGAGTACCTCTCCAGTCCTCCAGGGGCTTCATTGAGTGAAGGGTGAATCTTTGCAGCGTGTCTCAACAGCTGGACAGAGTATTTCTGATCGGTCAAAGATGCCGCCAAGTGATGGACGGTCATCGACCAAAAGGGAGGCTCTGGAGGTGCCACGCCGTACGCTGCAAAAGCAACAGCCAAGTTGAAATTCCCAACGTAAGCCGCGTCCCAGAATTCGTCTAGGAGATCGAATGTTCCAACATCTTGCAGTATAAGAGGTGCCAGAGCAGGTTTCCACCGGAGTCTGGGAAGGTGATTGGAAAGCGCGGTCTCCTTTTCCAACTGATCTCTGAATTCCTGTGGCAAGACGAGGTGAAGATTCTTGACCTCCTGATACTTAGCACCCAGGCGTCCCAGCTTTCGTATCACACGGTGCTGCTGCCGAGCTGCAGCGATATGAAGCAGTGTAAAGGTTGCTCTGGCATTCGCAGTCCTTCGCTTGTATACTTTGTTGATGTTGACGCGTAGGAGCGCAACAGGGTACTTGGAGAGAATGCGGTAGCTCAGTCGGTCAGAGCAGTTGAAAACGGCGTGTTGGAGGCCTTTGTGGCAGTCATCCTTCAGGTCTTGAGCGTAGAGGTAAACCTGAAGTGAGATAAACAGGGATTTGTTCGTAAGGATTAAGTTCCCAAGGCTGCCCAGATTCTGGTACCCAGGCTCTTGCTCTGTCCGTTCTCCGAGCTCCTCGACGATCAGGAGCAGGAGTTCTGCGATCCTGAACGTCTTGACTGCCGAAGTATTGACTAAGCCTTGGGAGGGGTTAGGGCTACGGATCAAAGGGGACGACATCGTGAATCTTGCGGTAGAAGATCAGCTTATGGGGGTTGTTGGGATGAATACTGAGCCCAATATCGTGAGAAGAAAGGGAGTGGGTTGATGAGTGAGAGGGGAGCAGGGAGAAACTGAGATGCCCTTCCCTTAGCGGCGGGTGTTTATGTATATGGGAAATCAAATAAAAACACGCGACTTTGGCGAAAGGATATGAATGAGAACTTGAAAGGAAGTTAATATCACAGGGAAATCAAGTATGGAGTTGAGGTGGTGGCCACTCGCCTATGCTGGCGTTTCCCGATGTTTGGTGGTGGAGGAGAAAAAAGGAAGAGCGGAGGGTGGGAGACGAAAATATGTATCCCGCCGCAGCAGAATTAGGCTACTACTGCAGCACTCAAATCATGTTGTAGTACCTCAGCTCCTCGAGAAGATTCCTCCTGATTTCGATCAATAGCACTAGCCCAAAGACCAACCGCACTAAAGAATTATGATTACTCCCTAGCACCCCTCATGCCTTGGATTTGTTGCAGGATCACTGCCGAGAATATTCTATTATATGGCACAGTAGAAGCCATTGCATATGGCCATCATGCACAAGTAATAATCGGTTCGTAGCAGCGGCAATGCGGAACATGGTGTCCTAGTTTCCAATATCGTAGTGCTCGAGTGCTGCCCAGCCCGCCCGGCTATTCCACCAAGTCTAGGTTCCAGGCTTATCGGCTACCAAGGTAGCTTCAATGGACGCATTCTAAACTCCGATGTTAATTTGAGCCTTTGTGTATGCCGTGTTGTGGAGAAAATCGACAGTGACGCATCTATCTAGAATCGTCCGAAATCCCATCACTGGCGAGTGGGGGTTAGCTTAGCCACAGCCAGTGCCCTAATGACACTGTAAGCAATGCTTTTATACAGTCTTGAGGCTATCGCATGTTGGATTCTGTATATTGCTCTTCCGAATCGTAAAATGAACCCGGGTCAGGGGATCTGAGTTGTTCTCGCTCAATCAAGAAGTGACATCTAGACACCATTGGAGTGTTCATCAGTCAACAGTTACCACGTATGTCTTCCTTAACAGCCAGAGCATCATCCTGTATCTGCCAGGGTGTCACATCATTGTATTTTACATTTGTAATGTCATCGTGTGCCCACGGTCTAGAAAGCTCCTTGCTCATCTCATTCAAGTATCCCAGCACCAACACCATACTTCCTGAAGAGATATTCACTCATAGTCATGAAGTTCACTGACGGAGAACATTTATGAAAGCTATTGGAGTACAAATGCGGCACACCACCGAAATAAGGTCAAGAAGGCGAAGGCGCGAACCCATGACCTATGTGAACTGCCCATTTACACTTCTCTATGGTAACTACGCGATAGGAAAAGCCAGCGGTACACTGAAAACGTGTTGAGGGATACAACTAGAACCGGAATGGCGATAGCTCTAGGATTCTGGGACGTAAACACGACAGAGGGACAGGGGCGGTCTTGTTTCTGAGCCATGGACGACGTACGAGTAGCGGAGTAGCGTCAAGTGAGATTATCTAGCGTTACTGGCATAGATGTAGTGCTGGAAGCGGTAGCAGCAGGAGATTCGTTGCAAAGGAGGTCGAGATTGGTACGGTGATGGTCGGCATGAATCTGCAAATACGGAGTGTTAGCTGATGAAACCAGTGAAGCCCCAGAAGATCCAAGATCTCGAATGTGAACCCAGCTCACCATCCTAGGTTCTACCAAGCTGCTAGGTGTACAGTAAGGCTGTGAGTCGTCCGTCTTGTGGTACGAATGGAGTTTCTAGACCTGTATGAGAACACACTGCTATGAACCCAAGCCACTCCATTTCATATAGTATAACACTAATGAGATGGCTCAGTCGAAGAGTAAACAGCGGCGACTGAACCTTGAATTACAAGACAGAGGCAGGAGTTTGCAGAGGTGGAAATGCTCGATCAAATTTGTCAAGGAAGAGGACAGAAGGGAGAAACAAGTCGAGACCTCAAAAAGGTGAGAGAAGCGTAAACGAGTTAACACGGTCGATAAATGATCAGCGAGACAAACGGTCTTGTTCAAGAGTGCTTGAGCCAGGGTGAAGATAATGGATGGCAGGTGAAAAAGTGGAGGGCAAAGAGAGGGTGCCCCAAGCGCAGTAAATTTCCCTAGTAATCATACAAGGTCAACAGCCAGTGTCTAGGTAGGTACCTAGATAGTGATGCCAGGTCCTCTCAACTAACTTGCAGCGCAAGCCCTAAGATGTAGGCAATGCACTCTCGAACGTCGGCGCCAATAAAGGTACCTTACCTAGGTGGTGAACATATGTAGGAACAATTAAAGTTGACAGGTCCACCGTCCCCGAACTAACTATGCCGTTCTTTGTCCTAGGGCAGATCCTGAACATGGGGGGACCCTGTAGTGTCGATCTCGACAGGGATGACAGTGGATGTCGACTCGGCCGAGTCCTAGAGGTGACTCTTGTGTTCACGCATGTATGTTATGGGAACATTCAAGAACATATCCCATCGTTGGTGATGGATTGTTCCTGTGGCGGGATGTTATACCCCTGAGAGGAGAATAGTACTCAATTGAAACATTCATTCAGGCCTGTCTGTATCACAAATGAACAGTTGCTCTGTCTCATCTCAGTGGCAGCAATTTCATCAGTCTCAATGCCGTGTTCCCTGCCCGTAGAGTGCTGCAGCATTTGCTTGTGGTGACTTGGTTGGCCCAGGCACCGGCAGCATTTTTCTTGTTCCTACCTGTAGTACCTATGTTCACCCACCGGCTCCCGAAGAAGTTAGTCCTGCAAAGAGCTACACCCCTCATATTCCTCCCGAAGTACTGGCTTCAGTATCTTTGCACTGATTTAGAACTTAGAAGTTTCAAGGTTTCTTTATTATCTCATTCTTGCATCGTCACTGGCCTAACCCTATCGATGCGGTCAAAGTTTTACTATGCAGTAACTAGGTACTACCTAGTATTCAACAGTCTTTTCTTCCTCTGCTGCAGGATTCTACACACCTCGTTAACTCTAATAACGAGCTTCCTCCGTCAGAGTACCATACATAGATACCTATGACAGCCCCTTTGACCTTCAAGATACAATAAGCGCATAAGATAACTCGCACTGGCCCATACCTACGCAGATGGGACCCTGAAACAAACGCGTCTCCTCCACAAGGACTAGTGTGTGGATATTCGCACATACGACTCTCAGTTGTTTTTTCAACCTACGATGCTATGGTCTATTCGATCGAAAAATCAATGCAAGGTACGTTTCACCCAATTCGAAGGGGAACCTCGGACAATGGTCGCCTCAACTCTGTGACCTATTAACTAACTGGCTTTCGGACCAGATCAAGATCTTACGTCGAGCTGGAAACAATCCAAAGGACTTGCTTTCACCAAATTTTACAGCTCAAGCCATTCGGGAGCTTCTTCTGTGTGTGCCCTAAAAGTCACCGACATTGACTCTCGCGATTTTGAAACACCACCTGCCGTCGTCGAAGTGGACACTCTTCCGTTCAACTCCGAAAAAGGAAAGGCGACCAGTATAAGATACAGTCAAGTCAAATAAAGCGACCTGGTATCTTCGCTACAAGGAAATCAGTCTGAACCCTGATATTCAGCATCCACAATCATCGACCGTCCTTCACCGACACAAATTGAAGCGGGCACTTTACGCGAGACGAGCCAACATTGCCACACTACAGTTTCCCAACTCTGGATGGTGAATCTTAGGCTGATATTAATGGTGGTCTGTTCCTTTCAGCTACTATGAACTCATTTGGCAATCTCTCGTTCGGCGGTCTTTCCATCCTCATGTCCAGATTCTGCGTTCACCACATACACCACTTCTACCCACTCAATCGTTGCAATAACCCATGACGGACATCTCTGATCCATAGTTAGAATGGATACGCAATTACGGAAAGCTGGCCTAAAGTCAATGATGTGAAGCTGGGGGGCCGTAATGTAAGTCTCGTTACGGGCCCCGGCAGCTAGGTTAGATGGGCACATGGAACAATGGCCGACAAGCAAGGTTTAAGACTCTGAGTGTTTTCTATCTTGCGGTATTATCCTGGGTCTCACCAACAACTCATTTAGCTTGCAAGTAAGATGCTGACTCTCTCGCCTCTAGCCCCTGTCTTGACATTTCGTATACCGATCCTCCCTGCCATCAATAGAAAATAAGAATACTCAATACTAGCCACCATACAAAAACCGATATACCGAGGGCAGGCCAAATATAAGTACCGCGAGCGATCGAATGCGAATGCTGTGTGCCATGGCTCAACAGCCAGCCGGGAAGCTGGACAACACGATCAGGACATGCAACATTGAGCTGCGACTCGATCTATATGCTTCAATAGATATTGATGTACAAAAGACAGTATTTGCTTCTTATATACCACAGTTTGAGAAATGGACGCTGATGTCACTACGATGATGATCTCTGACAATTGAGTGGCGTGAGCAAGAGAAGCTCACCCATCGACAAAATTTTGACATTCCTGAATCCTTAGCTGTGCGGTAAGTATGCTGTCTGAGAATTCTCTAGCTTACAACTGGTCAGGACACTGAATCATGATTCGTCATGCTTATAGCACTCAAAAGCCATCATGATGAAGTTATCGCCGCCACCTCCGCACTAACAGCGTTACATAGCTGTAAATCACCATCTGGTTCTACTTTCAGGACTTTGGTCAGACTGGTTAGGTAGGGAAAGAAAGAAAACTTAAGACCTTAAGCCTAAATAATGATAAAAACTTAAATAAATTTATATAAAGTTTGGATTGTTATTAAATTTAGGATATCTTTTGCTGGATCTATTTTAACACCTTACATTAAGGTCCGGTATTTTCTTGCTCCCTGAGGACTGGCAGCTTTTTTATTTACTCCAAACGCACAATCGCATACCAATGTCACACGGACTGAGATTCCTGGTCTGCTGTATATGCCTGAAACGGAGAAGGCTTCGCATTACTCACATGCCGTCTTACCAGAGCAGTTTGATGGCTTCATCTAGTTTGACAAGTCGAAACACCTTGGGACATTGGAGGGTCCGGCCCAAGTCACCTCGGGCATACCATGAAACATGGCCGTTTGGATTATAAGCCGTTGCTAGCACACGAGGTACTTCAAGTCAGTGTGATGGTTCCGTGGTTCACCAAGTGTGTGTTCCATTGCGGGGCCCCGCGATTCTACAATATGGGCAATGTGATATGGCATGACTCAAGCGTGATGAGCCGTCTATGGTCCTCACATAGTTAAATGGCACAGTTACGCGTGGTTAGTAGCCTCACCTCTTGGTTCGCCTCTGGCAATATGCTCTCCAGACCATAAGCCAGGCTGCACTGCTGCCACGGCAAACTTGTATATCTTAACAGGTTGTGTCAGAGAAGCGGTGCTGGTTCAAATACGCATCGAGGAATCTCACCATTTGGTCCATAGAAGATTGGTCTTGACGAATTGTATCGTATCGTATTCTCATTATCGATCGACTCGGGAGCCCAATATCCTTACCATCCTCCAGCCATCATAAATGTATTAGCACCTCAAAAGCAAGTCCAACTCCAGCCCGCGCCCAAATCTCAAATCCTGAGGGCCGTTTCCACGACTAGTACCTGTGTCGTGTAGAATAATCCTTGGGACTGACGACCAAACCACGGCCCTTCTTGGCGCCTCGATACACCGTTTCGAAAATGTCAATGAGTTCTTGCTTGTCCTCAAGAACCCACTTGATCTTGTTGTTGTCACCGGTACCCAGATCAATCATCATGTGTTTGTTTCGGAAAAAAAACATGAGGGAGCACGGGTCATACAGCTCGTACATCTGGTTGAAGTCGGGCACCTGGTCGATATCGCAGAGATAAATCACGGCGAAGTTGCGCACCTTATCGGCGATCTTGTACAGCACTTCGTCCTGGCGCATACAATCTGGATCCCAATCGCGTCCGAAGCGAATGACGACGAGGCGATCTTCCTCTGAGAGGTTGTTAGTAGATGACAGGCAGAAAGGTTTGGGGGATTGTACTTACCTGAGAGAATGGCTTGGTCCACATGCCAGCCAGTGTTGAGATGGGGAAGTACGACGGAGCCCATGATGAGTGTACGAAAGCGCAAATGGTTCGTGAGTATGCGGTTATACGGCGACTACCTGGGTGAGTAGCTGGTGATGATACGATCAAATTTGGTGGTGGTGTTTTGGAAAAGGAAAGAAACTATGATGGAAGGCGGCGGGATGTCATGAGGTGAGCGGTGTGGGGCCTACGCTAGCTTTATTTGGCCTCAGGTGAACAAACTCTCACCTTGGCGGAATATCAACCCAGTGTAGGAGCACAAAAGCTTATACCGGCATTTGAGAACAGTTTTTTGGCAGCGAAAGACTGCAAGACAAACCATCGAATTCGCTATATAATTTGCCACTAAAACACTTTCCTGAATCATCTCCATATAAACTTTTTACTTAATGTTAAGCCCATGGGACTCATCATCACTTATCGAACTCATCAATGACACTCCTCGGTTTGAAATACTTCCCCAAAGGCTCAAACTTGAGATGGCCGAGTCCAAAAGCCTCGGGACCTCCAATCTTTATCCCTCTCTCAGTTCCAGTCCACCTGTCACTTGCTGCTATTCCCAATACTACAACAAGCAACCCATAGCGATATTCAGGTGTCCCAACTGCCTCTCCGTTCTGTGCATCAATTACACAAACCAAATCAGGCGCAATGGCTAGGATATCCTCCTGAAGCTCCTCCTTTCGATCAGGATGGACTCTCAGGGCAGCTATATTCTCGTTCTTGAAGGGAATCTTGACAACCCCCTTGAACTGTTCAGAAATATCCCCTGAAGCCATATGTTCATCGCGAACATCAGCCCCTTCAATGAGACACTCGCCATAAACATGCCCATTTCTCAAAGTTCTTTCCACGCCAATAATTTTGCCTTTCCACAGAACCTTGCCCGCTCCTGGGCCGCCACACTCTTCAATGATTGTTTCGGCGACATTGTCTACGCGGTTCTCTTTCCGCGCCCGAGCTACGGCACGACCTATTCTCCAGGACTGTGACAGCGTATGTTCGACAGCCCAGCGTTTTGTCTCTTCTCCTGTGACAGGTGCATCTGCGGCGCCAACTTGGGAGCCCATCTCACTCAAGGCAGAGCGGATGATACGCTCCACAGCTTCGTCGGAGGATGCTTTGGGCATGACGAGCACGTTGCCGTTACCGTCGCTCACGGCGATGGGTGACCAGATAGTGTCCCTTTCCTTGAAAACGACAGGTGTTGTTTGCCATTTTGTGGGATATGCTCTCCCCATCCAGTCTCCGTCAACTGTAGGGATGTCCATCTGATCACTTGACCCAAGCAACAACCCGCTCAGTCCGTTGGCGCCCCCGACTTCAACAGATATCATGTGAGTAGCGGAAGTATTGCACATCTTGTACAATTCTTGCTGAGCTTCGAGTAGCTCATCACCAGCTAGCTTCTCGATCGCCACGGTAGGACTCCCTGCTCCACCACCACAACCAACTCGTGCATCGTCTGGAAGATCTTCAGGATTGACGACTCTGATTATCGCGCCATTGCGTAACTGAGTTCGTAGTCGTATCATCAGACCGTAGGGGCTACCGCCGCCTCCAGTACCAAGAATATAGCAACCTATTGCGATCCATGATACATCCCTTTCAGAAACATACCAAGTTCGGTTTCTCACATCGGGACGGTATGAAAGGATATCAAAATCCCCATCTTGTTGTTTATTATGCTTCCGGCCTGTGTTCTTAGTATTCTTCTCATCGTGTCCCATGTTTTGGTGGTCTCCGTGCTCAGCCTGAGATTCAGGGGCAACTACTTCTTTCGAGAAATCGAAGTCTCCAGTCGCCCGAACAACAAAACGAGTTTTGTTTTCAATATACTGTCACCTCATTAGGAAGCTCCAGAGCATCGCATATGAGTTGCCTACCTGGAGCGGGAAAACTTCCTTCTCAACAACTTTAACAGTCGATCTTAGAGCTCCAGCCTCAACCGTCTTTTCAACGGCAGCCCGACTAACCTCATCAAGGCACTCATTCGTCGATTTGGATACCGTCGACTGAACTGTATCCACAACCGCACTCACTCTTGCTATCGCAGCGCCAATAGCATTGGCGACCTGTGACCACTGCGGTTTAATAACCTTGCTCGCGCCCCTGAGCTCATCGGGAGCAATGACAGCTCCACCTCCCACCAGAATAACTGGTATGTCTTTGGGTGATGTCTTCATAGTGTCGATAACCTTTTCTAGCTTCTGTTTGATTGTCACGCTAACCTTCGTGAGCTGATCCTCCGAAAGAGCGCCTTTCATGAGGGCTGGGTCGCCAATCTTCAGCTCTGGATTTGTTAGGACAGTGCAATCGGTTGCTGTAAGAACATTTCCTCTAAATACAACTGCTTCCTCCGGGAGTTTATATCCAACGCTATCTGGCCCAACAGAGACACTACTGTCTATTCGTACGATAGAACCTCCGCCGAGACCGATGCTCTTGATATCGGGACAAGAATAGTTCATCCTAACTCCCGAAAGATCGCTGTAAGCTGCCTGTTGACGAGGAAAGCCGTTCTCCAGTAGAATTCCGACATCAGATGTGGTTCCCCCAATATCAACAACCATCATGGCTTCGTCCAGGTCGCCTTGCACAAGGAAAGCAGCTCCTCTCATACTGTTGGTAGGGCCGCTTGAGAAAGTTCGGATCGGTAAACGAGCAGCAAGCTCGCCAGACAGGACAGTGCCATCATTCTGAGTGATGAACACTGCACAATCCAGGCCTAGCCTCTTAACCGGTTCGTGAAAAGATCGAATGGTGGTTCGGGCAAAAGGCAGAATGGAGGCGTTGAGAATAGCTGCGTTTTCTCTTTCGAGAAAGCCAAGATTGGCAACCTCCTTGGAGCACACAACATCACAGCCGGGTATTTCAGTTTTGATTATATCTGCCGCTCGCTCTTCTTGTCGTTCCACTGTATCAATAGGACTGAAAATACCGACGACAACCACACTATTAATCCCTTTTTGTTTAATAATCAAGCACTGCGTTTTGATCTCGTCTGGATCAATATCGGATATCAAACGGCCATCAACTTCCAGTCCGCCATGTACCAGGGCATGGTGACCCAGGATAAGCTCTCTCATGTCATCAGGCCAGTCGACACATGGCAAGTTATGCTTCGAGAAGGGTCCGCAGAGACGAATCACAGCAACCCGTGACAGTCTCGCAGCATCTCTCTCAACGACAGCATTCACAAATTGTGTTGTCCCTATAGTCACGCTTGCGACTTCGTGAGGGCGGACAGAGCTTGAGCTGAGCATCGTAGTGAGTGCATTGTTAATACCGATACTTGGGTTCGCCGTTGTCGGTTCTTTGTGCCATGCAATGATTCCACGATCAGGCGCTGAGCTCAAGAGGGGATCAATAAGGACACCGTCTGTGTTAGTCCCACCAACGTCGATTCCAATGCGAAGACGCCGTGATACTATAGTTGTGCTCATGGTGGATAGTTATGCCCACTCGTGGTGTCGTCTGTTGATATTCCAGTGTTGGCAGATAATCGCTATGCGCTGGATAACTTGCGGGACAACAACTGCCGCAATGTGAGCAAGTTTTATGATAGAGTAACAAGGTCATGTCACACAATAGTTTGACCCGATGCCGGGCGATTGAGCTCCGCACGAGAGAGCTTGGTTATTATTGGCCTCATGTGGGGGAAGGATCAAGCATGTTGGAGCTTCAGATCAAAGATAAGATCCTTATCAATCAGTAGGATCTCAAGAGTCACCAGTGCATCGAAAGTCTTGACCAGCAATCGGCCCTTATGCTCTAGTAAAGAATTTGAACCATCCATATGGCCCAAATGATTTATCCTACCACTGCCTGTCATATTGATGACAGATCTTTGACCAGTTGACAAAATTCATCATCTTCAAAGTAAATCGAAACGTGAATTCTTATTCATACAATGATTACCATCCATCCTATGACTATGAGAGGCATCGAGCTGCAGTATAATCACAACTCTGACTATCCCCATCGATCACCTATCCACATCTCGCTCTCGAGTAATAAACAAAGCTATCATAGTATACTAAGGCTTGTATGCTATTTCTGCGTTCCTCCTAGAAATATTCCAGCCGAGAAGTACAGAAAGAAGAAAATAAATAAAAAAGTTCGCCTCTCAAAGAAAGGATCATGAAATCTTGCGTATTTCTCACGACGCCTTTAACGCCAAATCTGTGTGTACCCTCCCGGTGCGTCGCTCCGCATGAAGCCCTGGCCAGAAGTTGGTAAAAAATAACGAGTCTCATGCAATCATTGTCCCTATGCCAGTCCCCGTGCTTTCGTCTATTGCAAAATACAAGGTCCATTGTTTGGTGCTTAAATCTCGATCGTCTCAATCGATTCGTCCACCACCTCGGGTTTCTTGCCGTTCGCCTTGGGAGATGGTTCTTCTTCCACCTTGAGGAGGTCGGATTCCACTCGGGGAATGCTGGTAGTCACTTTAGGAGTTTTGCTGTCCTGGCTTTGCCGGGGGCTTTCAACCTCTACAAGCTTCTCAGGCTGGATATATGCGTCGGCCAGCTCTGGGATTGTTGTCTCCTCTGTGACCTTACTCAAAGGTGTCGCCTTTCCGTATCCTGCGCCTGGTCGGGGGCTGGCCAAAGGAGATGATCCACTGAGTCGTTGCATAGATCGGCCCCGGGGCTCGCCATTCTCACCACCACTACCATAAGGTGAAGAAGAACGTGAGCCAAGAGGAGAATTAGGCTTGGGTCCCATTGACCTTCTGTTTGAAGCTGCCCTTCTTCCGTATTTCTGATCCATTCTCCACCGGAGGATGCTGAAGTACGATGGCTCAACTCTTGTCTCTTTGAACTCTCGCAGCTTCAATTCGTTGGTTTCCTCATCCACATACCACTTGCCACTGTTGAGATCATCCGCGACAACAGCCAGGAACGCAGCCCAAGAGCGCGCGACAACGTACTTAGTATCGTAGTCACGACCAAACAGAATGATCTGGCCCCACTGGCCACCCGGACCAGGAGCCAGATCGACGGCCAAGTTGTTGCCACCCCAGTCACGGACGAGGGGGATCCATGAGCTATGAGCATATGCCTTTTGAACAGCATTGGGGGGCACGCAGTCTTGACGAGAGAGAAGATCTTGTCTCCAAGGACCAGGGCTACCGCCAGCTGCGGCGCCTTGCTTGGAAGAAGAAGCCTCATTGCTGCCACCAAAAGCCTTGGAAGGGGTAGAGGGCTTGTTGATGGATGTTTCGAGCAAATACTGGTGATTGACGGTCCTCCAGTTATCCCATTCCTGGACAATCTCTTCGCAATCCAGCAACATGTGGCTAAAAATAATTCCGGTCGGCATTCCTCCTCGTTCTTGACCATCATGAACCATAAGCGAGTCGCGGACGTCTTGAGGAAGAGAGCAGTCAAGCTGATGCTCCAGGTCGTTCAGATCATTGTTGGTAGCACCTTCGCATAGCTGGTCGTAGAGCTCTGGATAATTTTCATCCGCCCATGCGTCTATGCGCCTCCAGGAATGAGCAACTGGGGGGGCAGGGGGGAGGCCATCGGCAAAGTTTTGCATTGGGACATCGCCGGGGCTCTGCACCTCGAAGCCATCGCCCTGGCTAGCATTTCGCGCACTCATCGATCTCAGGCCAGGTGAATAGGGGGCGCTCGTTGGAGCGAAAGTAGCGCCGTCGGGTTGGAGAGGAGAAGCCCGGCCGGTTTCGTCGGAGTAGGGAGATGAGACATCGTTTCGAGAATCCGAGGCTGTTGCTACGCCAGTCATGATACCGCCTCGACCGTTCTGTAGGGGGACATGTCGACCGGTACGATAAGGGGAGTCAAATGAGGAATCTGCAAGTTGTTCAGTATGTGGGTTTTGAAGTGTTGCGCTCCGGTATCAGGGGGGTCGCATACGTCTGTCATAACTGGTCATAGTATGCCAGAAAGACCTGATGGTCGCACCGAAACTATTAAAGTAAAGTGTCAGCGGCAGGCAAAAGCAATAAGCGATATCGAATGAGGGCATCATCAAGACATACGTGTTTGCCATTGTGGCGGCAGTAGGGGCTCAAAACCCAAAGAACGGCGGAAAAGGGTGAACGAACGTCGGTTGCTAGGGGTCTGGTTGCGACGGGAAGACAGGGTGAAAAGCCACGATGAAAGAGCCTGAGCCTCGTCTAGCGATTAAAGTAAAGCGGTGTGAAATAAAGCGAAAGAAGAGAGTGACCGAGCGAGAAAGATATGCGAGAGAGCGACGAATGGAGTTTGTTGATGAATGGATGATGATGTAGGGTTCGAGGTGAAGATTGATGCCGCCGAAAAGTCCCAAAAGCCCGAGTTGGTTGTCCAATCCAATCTAATCCAGGGGAAACCTGACGAGCCAAATGGGCCAAATGGAGCTACAGGAGGAGAAAGGTGGCTGCTGGCCGGTGGTCTACTCCGCTCGGACGCGTGGGGTCTTCTCTTTCTTTTTTTTTTTCCCACTGTCGTGTAAGGTCCTTAGAAGTGGATGCACCAGGGGAAGGGGATAGGCGAGGTAATTATAGTAATCTTGGGTGTAACTTGTGAGTTTCTAGTTGCAATCTCGAAGCATGAAATACTTAGACGGGTGCTGGTGAGGGGATACGTTACTAGAATGGGAGGCCGGCACTGGAAAAAAGGACCCTGAGATGGATGATGGAATGAAACAGGTAGTGGGATGGATGGATGCAATAAAAGGGCTGGCACATGAGAAGAGATGATGCGAAAGAGGTTGGCTTCTTTGTTTTGTTGTTGATTGATTATTCAAAGCGACCAATAGACAGACGAGTTCTGGTGTCTCTCATTTGGAGCCAGCGTCTCCGCAGTGCCTCAGTGCACTGCAGTCCGGCACTCGAACAGTGGAGTGTGGCGGAAGTGATAAGGGGCTGACAGATGATGCTACTGTTGCATCGAGGTCACTGACACTGAGTGGCTGCTTCGGCTTCAGATGGACAAGGGCTGCATAAAAGTTGGCAGCAGAGGGGAAAGGGGACTAATAGGAGATTCTCCGCGATTAGGTTAGAAAGATGCAGCCAATCGTCACTTAATTAACTACTAGGTAAGTTGATAACCTCTTATGCGTACTCCATACTAAGTACGGATGGTATCCGTACTTTCCATCTATTAAACTCAATGCCATTGTTTTCCAGGCTGTACCGGTTTTCACAAACTCAATGGACGATCAATTCAAAATACTGGGTTCCAACATTCCTAACCACGCGTGATCCAGCTGAAGCCCATTCAATGCTCCTGAATTCCATCACATTTCCATTCCCTAGTTTGACTAGGTACCTACTTAGCTACAGTCCATGGCCGGGTTTGAGACGGTCAGGCGAAGGCCGCGGGGGGGCTTGCATAAGGTAGGGTATAGAAGAGCTAGCAATGCAAGGTACCGCTCCCGCAAGCACACTATGGCCCGCTACATGTTTCGAGATTAGGTTCAGGGGCAGCCCAAATCCACCTAATTTTGGCTGGTCCTGGTCGCAAATGATAACGCGTTGCAGAAATTCAATGGACGACAGACACTGAAGAGAAAACGCCGTGGCTTATTCTTGTTTTTAGGGGTCCGATATAAGTAACTAGCCACGAAACTCAATGCTGCAAAATGGACGACGACAAATGCTGCAATGACAGAAAATCCACCATGTGGAAACCTACAGTATGCGTATTTGATCAACAGCAAACTTGGTGTTGTGGAGCAGCTGATCGATCGATAGACAATCCATCTCATGTCCATGTCCATCATGTTGAACCCCAAGAGATGTCACGGACCTGAATACAGAAGCTTTAAATAAAGACATCTCGCCTCCGTTTGAGATTCGATGCTTGATCCTTCCATTACAAATTCACATTCAGGGTTCATTCAGACCGATAATCTTTGCACTCTTGAACCTAGGTAATATGATCTTCCCCTAATCTTGTCCTCTGTATTTACCCAGATAATCTATACACTCCACGAAAGACCAAAAATATCTTTCGAAATCTCTGAATCTTATTTACGCTGGACGATGTGTTTATCAACAACCCCTGCTGCTGTTGGCATTGAACAATACGGATATCGCAGCTGTTCCGAATCCAAATCCCCTATCGCCATAGATTCTGCCATTGCCACCTCTGGCTGGGCTGCCTCATGAAGATCCCGTCACTCACAGACGTTGCTCAGATGCGGGGGAGGAAAGTAATTTCTAATTCTGGCGTCTCTGTGAGACTGCAACTGTGATGTCACTTGTTCTTGTGTCTGCTACACAAAGCATGGTCATAAGATGGCAATTCCCTTCTCACTGGTCTTTGCTTGTGTCCATCATGGCTTTCGCATGGTTCCATACGGGTATTTGCCGCGACTAACAACAAAGGCCTGTATTTCTGTGTGTATCCGTGACAGTCAATCAAGCTTGATTGCCTACGGCAAGTTTTAGGGCGATATTTAAGCTGTCATAAACAGTTTTGTTTGGTTTCATACTTGATTTGTATAACCACGCATCACGCGTCGCTACTCCTGTACACTTCAAATCAACCACTAACATACCTGTCCCAAGCAATCCCTCAACTCCATTGAAGCCCAGCACTTCATGCATCACATATCGTCTTGGTCTATCTATGTCTGCCACATGTGCTCGCTCAGCCCGAGCAGTTTGTCCTGCATCTGTCGCTTGGCTGCAGTGGCGATTCCTCGTTCAGGATTTGCCATAGCCTCACTATAGCAGAGCTCGACAAGTGCCTTGAGTTCGTCGTACGAAAAGTTGTCTGGGTCCTGCGCGCTGGTTCCCCGTTGCTGCTCTTTGTCCTCCTTTGCCTTCTCCACAATGGCGTCTGCACCTTGTTCGTATAGCGAAAAGTAATTTGCTGCACGCGCCAGGTCTACCCCTTCCTCCACGTTCTTGAGGTTCTGTTGCAGCACAAGAATGTTGAGTTGCATACGCCCGCAGCCCTTGTCATTCATAGGCGACGCTTTGCATGCATTGCTCACAAGATAGCAGTTTATAAGCAGCCCCAGACCCGTTCGAATAAAGGCTATCTCTTTCTCTCTGAGATACTTCACGATCGTCTCGTCAAAGAATACCAATTCCGAGTTGAGGCTCAAGATCTGGGGATCAGGTTCACTCACTTCCTGGTCAAGCAGGTAGGGTGCCACCTTAGGCGACAAGGCAATGGACAATGAATGAACTATGCGGCACCGGATCTCCATGTGGAGAGTTAGTAGCGCAGTTCCTGCAAGTTCTTCGAAGGACGACACTATGCTGTCAAACGCTCTGATGATTGATCAGTTATATGTTTCCCTATAAGATCGCATTACTTACTGCACAGTTTCCTGTGTTAGTGGTAGTGACACAGGACCTTCTTCTCCTGCGGTCTTGCCAGTATCGTTCATAAGAGTCCATCTTCGGCTCGAATGTCGAGGCAGATTTTGTCGTGATGTATCGGTGTCATGCGTTGTAATCTGCCGCAGGCCAGCAATTTTAACTGCAAGCCACTTCATGCTGGTGTACAATAAACACAGGGATGAGATGGAATCTCGATCCTGAATGATGTCACCCGAGTCGAGTGGCGACTCATCTGTGAGTTCCATCAACAAGTGTATCTCCTTTTCGGCCAATTCCCAATCCATCTCTTCTGACATGAAAAGCTTCTTCATTGTTTCTTGTATCTCTCCCTGGTCCAGAGAGAATCGTGCCGATGACCTCAGGTTGTCGTTGCTAATCTCGGTGGCCGGATCCAGAGCTTTGACGACAAGCGTTTTGAACCAGCTGAAGCAGCGGTCATAGTATCGCATCATTTGAGTGACAATCAGCGAGCTGAGTGCTTGGTCTGGTGGTATGGTTCCCAGCATACGACAGAAAGCGGTCACAACCTCGAAAAAGGCTGTTGTTCCTCGGAACACAGGCCGACGTGCTACCTGGCTCCAGGCTGGGTCTTGTGTGAATGCATCTGCCTCCCCAAAGACGGTGTCGCTCAATTTGGCGAGAGTCTCGTCCAGTTGTGGTTGAAAGACATTGACCAAGAAATTGTCCAAGAACGTTGTTAGCGTGCTTGCTGCCAGGTCTGAGCCGGGAGGGACGATGTTCTTGAGACGCTGCAGGAAGACCAACGTTGGCGGTAGTAACAAGCTCATATTGAAAACACTAGGTTCCACCAGAGATTTGTACGAGCCTGTTGTTTGATGACTGTTTCCAAACGGACCATCACTTCCTGCTCCTGCTCCTGCTCCTCTTCTTCCTCCTTCCTGGACGTTCCGCCCTTTTCTGTCTTGCTTTCGAGATCCTAGCCCAGGAACGGCATCCTGGATGATGTTGTCCAATGCGTCGTATTCACTCGTCATCTCAACAGACTTTGTGTTCGCTTCAGAAAACTTGAAAAGATGCTCTCGTATGTCTTTCTTGCCATGGAGCGTATCTCCTGGGTTTGGCGAGTCGAACTGATAGACATCTGCATCGGTCGTAACATAATTATGCAGCAAGGATCTAATCTCGTTCTGGTATAGATTCCACAGCTCTTTGAAGCTTCCAAGTAGGGCACTATTGTTACCAGCGCCTTCCCTTCGGATCAGGACCTTGATAGACTCGTGGAACACACGATGACCTTCTCCAATTGCCTCAAACTTGCCATATAGAGACCATAAGAGGTCGTAGATCACATCTGCTCGCATTTGTGTTTCACGTGTTCCATAGACGTGAAGACCATCGCCTCTGGCTGATCCTCCTCGTAAAGAGCTGGGATGCCTTTGATCCACCTCGTTGATAGTCTCATTGACGATGGTAAAGAGCTCAACTGGGAGTCGCTGCTTAAGAGTCTCCACGGCATTTTGCAAACGTCCGAGCCTGTTTAGAGATTCCACCAGCAGTCCTACATAGTAAAATGTATCGGCTTCGGGATTTTTCATAGGATCTTCCCGGACCGTCTTGTCAACGTCAATGGCATCGAGAACAACGTGAAATGGGGCGATGGGCTTGATATCACCAAAGCCTTCGGTGACGGCGCCTTGCGTTTTAGCCAAGCTCTGCCATCTTTCCTGGCAATACGGTGACTTGAGATAGAGGTGCTCGTGTAGCTCTTCTACAAGGATATCCATCAGGGCAGTCTCTTGGTTTGCAAGGTAGCTCCTCAAGTCAGTAAGGGCACCAATATCGTCCAATTCAGGCTTCCGTAGCTTTCGCAGCGCATTCTGAAGCACTTCCACAGCCGTCAAGAATCTCTTCTCCGATATCCTTGCCTCCAACTGATCCGGTACTGCTCGGAGGTCATCCAACTCATTAAGAGTTTGCACCAAGGCGTCAAACTCTTGTGATGATTTTGAAAGTTTCTTTAATTCAGGATCCGTTGCGCAGAGACTTGTTTTGGAACTCGCCAGTGATTCCTTCAAGGCACGTACTCGCTTCTGCGACTGCTGAATGCTACTTTGAATTTTGTGAAATGTACCTATAGAACTGTTGAAGCCCTGGTGGTGTTCGTGGACGATGCCCTTAAGCGACTCTTGCAGGTAGTTATGTGATTGCTGGAACTGGGCGTATTCGTGAGCGCGACCAACCGAGCTCCTGTCGAGGAGCTGCAACGCCAGTTGAACAGGGACACAATCGTCTTGACACATTGCAGGCCATTCTTTCTTTATGTGGTCGATAACCTCGGTAATTTGCCGTGCAGCATGAGTGTCTGCTGGTTGTGGTGGAGCTTGTACTTGTGGTATGCGTGATCGGGAGGACATCTGTCGAAGACTGGGTGGTGGTCGCGGCTGTTGAGTGGCAGGCGGTGTGGCATATCGATCGCTGCCGTAGCCATCTTGATACCCGGACCGGTAGTCATCGTTGGAACGTCCAAAGTTGCCATAGCCGTTACCTTCGCGGTGAGGTCGGTCGAATCGATTCGACATGATGGGTATGAGGTTGGGAGATGGCGGGCCGATTAGGAGAAATGGGCTGTTTCGTAGCGCATCGTCGCCATGCAGAACACGACGGGTAGTGCTAAGGCAGCTCTGGGAAAATAGAAGGCTCGTAGGTCTATAATGTGCCTATATAGAGAATTAAGTCGCGTTCACGCTGCGGAAGTTAGAGGTTGGGTCGAGGGGCGGGAGCTGGTTAGGTCACCTGGTGGCGCATGAAGGGGCAGGGGGTTATCTAGGTAAGTCTGGATCACTGGGCAGTACAGGAGCTGAGGAGCTACCTCTAATCTTGGGTACCTAGGGTAACTAGCCGCTCACTGTCTGATTTAGAGACTGGACCTCAATTATTCAACTGTAGCCGTGAGGAAAGGTCGCCATCAACTTTATCGATTGACCTACTGCTTGATTGTGAGAATACTTTTACGCTGATATAGCATCAATTTGAAAGAGCCTCATTACAGGTGAGCCGAGTTCGCTTATAGAGATGCAACATCCATAATGGTCAAGTAATAGTATGAACAGTTCAGTAATATTAAAAAAGATAACAAATTAAAAAGTCGATATCTTGACCAGGTAAGATATAGCGCAGTAAACTTTACTCTGCTGTTAGGCTTTTGGTATATAATTTTGCTCTTAAGCGTATGGTTTTCATAGCAAGTGACGAGACTCAGAGAAAGAAAACCGGAACGACGGTATTGAATTAAGTTCCACTACCTACCTGCCCTCATACGCATCATCCTGTCAATATTCATCAATGAGTACCTCCGTGTATAGCTGCTTGCGGAGGGACAAGGTGTTGATGATCGTCCCCTGCTGGTTTCTGTACACCAGTTTTAGGAAGCCCCTCACCCGGACTGGCGTTCGGATCCTGGACTGTTGTTCCAGACAGATCTGCTTGAGCTATTCGGCCATCCTGCACTTCGAGCTGATCCTGAAGAACAGCCCCAGGTTGTTCAGCAACTTGCATCCTTTTATCGTTTGCCAATATTGCTTTCACTAGACCGCGCGCCCCTTCAACTATCACATCTTGCCGGTCCCAAGCCAAGAAACCTGGAGTTCCAGGGGCTCGGTTGAGGTGCACGATGTGGTACTCCCTGTTAGCCCAGCCAGGGCAAGAGTACATGATCTTTGCAGGTCGTGGGAGTGTTCGTTGCTGCTCAGCCTGATCCTCGTCTCCAGTGAAAACGGTAATGGCAACCTTGGGTTTCTTAGTCGTCCTCTTTCCCTCCACAGGCTCGATCTCTGACGCGCATTGAGCCCAGAATCGCAGAGCAGCCTCAGGGCCAGGTAGCCATATGAGACAAGTGAGAGTGATGATGTCTTTAGGTGTGAGTTCCTTCTTGGGACCAAGAGTCCGGAGCAGTTTCAGCACATAGAGGAGGAGGCCTGTCGGAGAGTCACACAGCGCATATGACGGCGTGTTTGGTTCAAAGTCACTGCGACTTTGCTGTCCCAGGCTAACAGCAGACTTCTTCTTGCTCAGCTGCGGCGTCTTCTGCTTCTGTATAGCCGAGAGGTCGTCCTTGGAGTAGCCCAAAATTGAAGAGCCTAAGAGTCGAGCAAGTTTCCATTTTAACCACTCACTGGCCGAGCCCGAGAGTGTAGGGCATGTCAGAGGAGGTGCAATAAAATGAAATCCCAGGCATGACTCTGAATAGTGAATTGAGAGGTGCCGGGCCAGTCTCCAATCAATAGCAGCAGGCGAAATTGAAGCAGAGCCGGCGTTACTTCCAACGTAATGTTCGTATGATAATCTCTTCATCAAGCTATCCAGTAGCTGAGCTGTTGTAGAAACAGGAGGTGTATTAGAAGGAAGAGCATCGCTGAAACCCAGGCCGGGCAAGGCCGGAATCACAACATGAAACGGCTGGTTTGTACCAGCATCTTCAGGATCACTCAACGGCTGAACCAGGTGACCTAGCGACAGGTTGGTCAAAGGGAAAGGGGGTATTAAGAGCAAAGGAACAGCGTTAGCATGAGGAGAGCGGGCATGAATAAAATGAAGCCGGACTGGCGTTGATGAAGTGGAAGTTTGAAAACTTGTTCTGAACTGGGGAAGAGTTTGGTTCAGCTCTTCTTCGTGATTCTGCCATGAGAATGATTCTTGCCTAGGTACTATTCGTGAGCCTCGCCCTATACAGCTCTCTCACAGAAATACTTACCAAAAGTCAACAAGAGACTCAACTTGAGGCTTTGGCTCCCACCAATCTTTTGAACGAGGCTCATGAGGCAGCCGGGTGAGCTCTAGTTTCTGTCGCGTGATATCAAGATACTTGCTTGATACCTATAAAAAAGTGAATGGTTAGTAGCTCCTCGATCGGATCGTGTCTCTCGTTGAGGTACTCACACGGATACGATAAGGCTGGACCTCATCGCCGGAGTCTCCGGGTTGCTGTTGAGACATGCTCCAATGTTGTATCAGCAAATTCAGTTCTGCTCGACTTTAATATGATGTAAGATGCCCCAGCTTCAGTAGTGACCAAATGAAGCAGAGCGAAATTGAATAGCTAGCAAAGGGACACTTTGAGACAGGTGAGAATTGAGAAATTAGGAAATGCGACCGACTGCGAGTTGCATCAATAAGCTGAGTTGCTTTCGTGTTAAACCGTAACCCGGCCAAAAAAACAACAGGACCTGGACCCTTACAACCCACCCTTCAACAAGACCCTTGTCGCGATAGCTGCTAGAATTAAGGGACCTTGGGACGTGGCTGATGACCACTGTGGCTTTAGCGTATGGGGATCACGGCACAAATGGTCCGGGACGGCTTATCATTGGTTGTGAAAGTGAAGCTCCCTGGTCGGTGGTGGCGGTGCGTACGAGTCCCCCTTGCACCCTTCGGAAATGATCACTCCAGGCATTAGACTTGGCTTTGCTTTGACCTTGCAGCTTTGCTGGCATAAATCACGTTGTTTGCCTACTTCTGCCAACTTTTGCTTTTGAAAACAAGGAATCCAATCGGTGTGGAACTGTGCAGGAGGGTATTTCCTAGATCCTGTTGGCTGTGGCTGGTCCCGAGTCAAATTAGCCACCTCCATCCCGGCGCGCCACATGTTAGCTACTGTGCCAGTAGTCAAAACTTGAAACACCAGCTGATGAGACGAGGATGAACAGCGCATGTGATTATGTGCATAGAAAACAGCATGAACTGAGCCGCTCTGATGCAAATGCGAGTTGTTGATTGACTCCAATCGGTACCCAAACGCCTGTTTCTAGACTACCCCGCCGATTCGCTTCCCATGTACCATTTGTTCTCTTATCCTACACGATGAACACTCTTGGAATCAACAATGGCAGATCATGAAACAATAGCCTCATGCTAGCAGCTGCTTAGCTTTAGGACCCAGCGCTCCCTGTTCAAGGAAAAGTTGTCAAACAGTGCAGAAAGTTCTAATTGCTCAACTAAAGATTGTTGAGCAAGCGCCCGCCCTTGTTGAACTCTTCGTGTGTCCTCCTTAATTGTTTCGCTGTGGCGCCTGGCTGCTTCCCTGCGGCCCGCCCCGGAGGTTGATCTGCCCTATCCGTGAGACAATGTTACTACCGACAGCGTCAACAGCCCCTCGAGGGGATGTCAGTGTTGGACCCTCTGGGGCTGTTTCTTGGACCCTGAAAAGCTTGATAGCGGTACCATTCCATATGCCCATAGTTCCTCTGGAAACCTGCATCTCGGTTGTAAAGATAACCCCCCACAGCAGAGACTCATACCAACCCAACGCGAGCTGGGACCATTCAAAAGAATGTACACGGGGAGCTGATGGCTCAATGCCAACAACATGGACACCTGAAATTCGTCGTAGTGTTTCTGGTGTTGGCATATCGGCTGCTAATTCTTGTCGCGGCAAGAGGGCAGACACTTGTTGAATGACTGCCAGGATTGTGTGGAGAGGCAGTTCGAGCAGCCAGCTGTCGATCCAGTGGGCCGAAGGCTCAAATGCCCCTGCCTGTGATTGTCCTGATATCGAGCGCCCGCCTAGGCTGGTGGTGCTGTTTTGCCGCGAGAAGGTGGGAACACCCGCTGGCATCTTACCACGAGCCTTCTCGGACATCCCTCGCAATTGAGTTGGGACGGCATCCTCAACGTTGGGGGTCGATGACCTCCGGGACGGGGCTTCACTTGACGTTGAACGGGCAGGAGTCTCTTGCCGTTCCTCATCGTCACTATCGTCGTTGTCGTCATCGTCGTCATCATCGTCGTCGTCGTCTCCAATCGCGAAGGCACCGTCTTCTGGAACTTCTTCCAATGACGAGTGCCGTGGCTGGGCGCTGTTTGGACTCCTCAAGCTGTCAACTGAGCTGCGCACGGATGCAGCATCGAATGGATCAAAATGGTGTCCAGAATCCTTTCTTCTTCTGTTTCTTCTCTCAATTTCCTCTTGGCCACTCTCCAGAGTGAATGAGCGCAGGGCTTCAACCCTCTTCTTGTTTTTGAGGATAGCAAATACTAACTCAGGGTTCTTTGGGTATTTGTTCTCCAGTATTGAGCTAATAGATTCCAGCAGTGAGTGGAGCAGAGCGTGATTAGTCTCATTTGCAAGTAGAAACGAAGGGGAGGACATGGAAGAGAACAGCTGCATCAGTTTTGCGCTGCTAGTGCTGCTCAGCCCCTCAAGATAAGGTGCTATGTTATTGATCACCGCCAACAGAGCTGGGTATATTGCCGATAGCTTCCCTTGACTTGTAGTGATCAGATTGTAAATTGAGTGGATAAGAAAGTCCGCATAGGTCCCTCGGAATCCCGGTACTCGAATAGACGTTGGTAGGCTCTCCTGCCCCTCGAAGTACTTGTTCAAGTTGACGCCAAAGTTAGTCTCCACGCTTAGAGTCTGGAGCAAGAAAGCGCACATGCGCACAACTCCTTGCTTGGTAGCATCGTTCTTATACTCAAGAGCATAGAAGAGGGCTAGGACAACAAAATCATGCGCTCTTTCGGTGTCCACGATGAAAGACCGAAACCTTTTGTTGCATTGAAGGATCTCCCAGAATAACATCAGTATTTCAGGGGCAAAATGGCCGGGCGACTGAGAACCTGGAAGATATGAAGTCTTCTCTTGAAGTGGTTGGTTTAGAATTCGAGTCATCCCGTCCACAATAAACTGAAAATCTTGCGGCCGGTGGAGTCGGCCTAGAAAGTGACGATAAGAGTGTTTAGGCGATGGGTTCGATGGGTTCTCAGGAATAGGGTACAACAAGAGCACCAAGAGGAACTGCAGTGAGTATGTCACAAGCATCTGCTTGCCGTCCTTGAATACAAGGGTGTTGTAAGGTACGCGCCAAGTAGCAGGGTTGTATTTCAACGTCTATAAATGAAGTCAGCATCAGTACTTCGAAGCCGAGAGATCCCAGGTGGACCAACTGTGTTGAGTAGGGAACAAAGCACAGAGAGCACGACTTGCTTGTCTGGACAAGCACATAAGTGTGTCAACGTCCGTACGCCATTCTGTGGCAGGACACCAGCAGTCATGTACAGGCTCTGGCCAGAAAGCGTCAAGAGAAGCCGCAGAATCTCTGATCTACTGCTTTCATATTCTTTTGTTGTTGCAACAGCTGTGTTGCAACCCACCCCACTCTGCCAAATCGCATAGCTAACTTTCGGTCGGCCATTGGGTTGTCGTGGTAAAGTAAGATCAGAAAAGAATAGCAAATCGACCAGCGTGTCTACCAGCTCTTCAGCAAGTGGCTTGACCTCCTCGAACTCGGCAGTTTGCGTCTTGCGCTCAGCCTCCTGAGCTTCGTCAAAGAGGATCTCGTTCGCGATAGCCCCGTGCCGAGTGCGTTTCCTTCGTTGAGCCCAAAAAAATTGTTGCTCCCAGTCACTGAGAGATTCCTTCTCGTATAGGTAAGGCAGGATACGTGTGAGTACTCGGATACAGTTCAAAGCCTCGCGTTCTGGAGCAAGTTCAGGATCAGGGAAAGATGGGTGATGACGTAGTATGAATAGACGAGAAGTGATGGCTAGGATGAGGGTTTCTAGGTTTTCGAGTGCTCGATCCCGAGTTCTTCGAATGTCGGCAGGTGTGAATAAACTAAAGACATCTTCAGAAGACTCAGGAAGCTCCCAAAACTGCGTGATATCATGTCAGTAAATGAGTTATCCATGGAAAGATAAAGTAGGACTTTGGGTGGAGCAGGCGACGAACAGAGGTCCAGTATGCATCATCCGCTGGGATATGCCGTTCTTCTGATAAACGAAAAATGCCCCGTTTGAAAACGAGCTTTGAATCACTCGCGCCCATTGCTATGGCATGAGAAGATGCCGCGAGAGTCTCTGCGGTGGGTGTCCTCTTTGAACCTTTAGTTTGGGAGGCTCCGGAAATGACGAAGTGTTGTGGCTAATGGTTAAGGTAGCAGGTAGGTGCATGCGATGGACCCCATGGGAGTGATTGACCAATCACGTGTCATACGATGTATCGTCCGACCCGATATTATACCGGAGCCGTTGATGATTCAATATTTTTTTTTTCTGGATCGGCGTCACTTGCGAAGTCTTTCCATCTTTGATTTTGGCCAACTTTGTCCAAAGTTGATCGACTTCGTCAAAGACACCCCCGATGCTTCGACTACGGCGTGGGATACCCCCCGCGGCCACGTTTGCGCATATCTGCCGGCCCCATCTACGATGCCCGCGACAATGTTCACCCCTCCGGTTATTTGCGACAGAGACTCGCCCGGACGACACTTCGATTCCCACGCCGAAACCCGCCCCTGATTCCGGAGATGTGCTCAATTCAACGAAGACCGCCTCGGAAAAGACTGGAAAGGGAGCGAAAGTCGCGGAAAGGAAAAAAGAGGGCAAAAAGAGAAGAGCTGCTCGTCTTGAAGTAAAAGGATCTACAGAGGGGACTACTGAAAACGATATCAGTGATGCATTGGCTGTGGCTAAGAGAGTCTATGGTATCGACAAGTCGAAGAAAAAGAAGAAAACCAAGGGATCCAAGCCAAGGAGTCCAAACGAACAACAGAGGACTGATAAAGCTGACTCATCAGAGGCCAGCTCTGGGGTAGTTGATCAGCAGACTGGTACCTGGGCATCACTGAAAGAGAAGTTGCAACAAGTGCTGGCTACAGAACCTTCGAAAGACCAGACCGCCCCCCAAGAAGATCATACCACTCCCTCCCCCGAACTGGATCAGCATACCATAGCAAATAGCCATGAGACAGAGCCCAGTGCAGCAGCTCCACCGTTGAAGAAGAAGTCGAAGACTGTCAAAAGGCAGAAGAAGGCTTTGCCTCCAGTTTATACCATCAAGCCCCAATACCTCAAGCTGAAAGCAGTTGAAGAAGAATCCAGGAGAAGCGTCCCCAAGCTAGCCCATCAGCTGGACAAGGTTCTTTTCAATGGCGGACCCTACCAACTTCAAGATCAGCGGACCCGGGTTTACAACTTTGACCCATACCTTGCTTCAATTATGCCCCTTGATGAGTTTGATTTCGACGCTCTGAAAGAGTATGTGACATCCTCCAAGGACAGTCGGTTAACAGACTTGTGTGCCAAATATAAGAAGAAGTACTGTGGTTCAACATCTAGTATGACGGCCATGCTCTCCCAGTTCCACTTTCTTCTCTCAGCGTGGAGGCCCTTGAGTTTCAGACACTTATCCCGCTCTTTCGAGGTCGAGTATGATACGTTCACCGTGCTGACCCGAGGTCCTGCTGCCGCATTCGCCCGTTATAAAGACGGTGTGTATGCTATCGACGCCGACAAAGAATTCGACACAGCCAACGTTCTGAGCATGCTCGGGAAATCAATGGAAAAACTTCTCACTCTCAACAAACCTCACTTCGAAAAGTACAGGAGAAGCCGTTCGCATGAGTTATCCGAAGAGGAGAAGAATGCCGATGAAGCATTCCATTTCTCCACGCTGGGTGATTTTATGATGCGGTCGCAGCTGGATGCTTATGATCCACGACTTCCAGGAACAGGCATGTTTGATCTGAAAACCCGTGCAGTAGTTTCCATCCGCATGGATGTTGGAGGCTATCAAAAAGGTGTTGGATATGAGATTCGTAGCCGTTTCGGTACTTGGGAGTCTTTCGAACGTGAGTACTACGACATGATCAGAGCGGCGTTCCTCAAGTATTCTTTGCAAGTGCGCATGGGCCGAATGGATGGTATATTCGTTGCGTTCCATAACACACAACGAATATTTGGTTTTCAGTATATTAGCCTCGAGGAAATGGACGAGGCTCTTCATGGAACTGCGAATCGCAGTGTGGGAGACGAGGAGTTCAAAGTCAGTGTCAAACTCTTGAACGATCTTTTGGATAGAGCTACGAAGCGTTTCCCTAAAAAGTCACTTCGTTTACACATCGAGACTCGGCCAACAAACCCCCCTCTCACTTATTTCTTCGCCGAGCCTGTCAGCGATGAAGAGATCCAAAAAACCCAGGAGAAGGGGAGTGAAGCCGTGGCTATGTTTAAAAACAACATGTTGCGTATTCCACAGGATGAAGAGAACAGCCGAATGAATGACGAAGCTGAGCCCCAGACTAAGAAAGATACTCAAAAGCTATCATCGACCGAAAGACAGAAGTCGTGGGATGAGATGATGGCCAAGGTCGACCAAACTGTGGAGGATGACGCCGCCGGCTTGGATAGTGTGCGAGAGGCCATCGAGCAAGCTCTTGAGCAGAGTGGTTTGCTGACTGGGAAGCCCGAGCTGGAGAGAGAAACCTATATCAACGAACTTGTTGAGGCTCTGGCCAAAGAGTTGAAGGACAACAAAGAAGCAGCTAGTGAACTTGAAGACACAGCTCAGATGGGATTAGCAGAAGACGACGCACTGGATACGAGTGAATCCTCTTCTGAAACCGAGGATGCACTGCTCCCATCCATTGAGGCATCTGAAGGCGACAATTCCAATAATGACGTGTATTCTAAAGATGTGGAATACGCTGGTAAAGAGACAGAGCCTGGCCTCACCGAAGATGTCGAGACTAGGGCTGAAGATGAAGGGCACAGTTCCATCCCTAGCGACGCTGTCGATGGAACTGACATCTCATTAAACAGCGAGGACTCAGCAGATGCTACTCTCAAGGACCTTATCATCAAGTTTGCTCAAGGTGTTGACAACAACCAGAGCAATCTGGGGACATTTGAGCGAGTTTTGTCGGAATTGGTGCGAGACCAGAAGGAGCCGGCTAGCGAGGTTGATGAAAGCAACACAGCCACCATTGACGTTTCTCCAACAGAATCTGTGAAGACCTCTGGAGCAGACAATTCCTCACTCACAGAAGAAGAAAGATCCGACGAAGAAAGTGACAGCATACCAAAGAAGGACATTCTTGGTTTGTATGTCACAGTCCGCAACATGGTCGACGGCGAGGTCGTGGAACGTATCTCGTGCGCCGACCAAGAGGAACCAATCAACTGGAAAGTGGAATACACAGTCGTGGAGCTTCAAGCAGACAGAGCGCGTAAAATTTTGAAGGAACTCAAGAAGCGCAGGAAGAAGGCGCTTGTATCAACCCCTGAGGATCGTGAGAGGGAATGGCACAGAATGTGGGGGGGAACGCTACCAGAACGCACAGAAGCTGGGAGGAAGTATAGAGACTCGGTCATGCAGAGGGAGGAGCAGACAGGCGTTAAGCTTGCATGGGAAGCTGACGCAAGAAATAAGACTAACATGAATAAGCGGAAAGAGGCGCATTCGCGTAAGGGCTCGGAAAAGAGAGGTCGGTCGAAGGAGAAAACGAAGACGAAGAAGGGGGAAAAGACATCTCCGATAAAGGAGTAGAACAGGCCAGCTGCAAAAGGAAGAATGCTGTGGGTGTCCAAAAGCCTGCTTGAATTGGAGCGATGTGCTCCTTGTATCATTATCTATGGCGCAGATGTATAACTCATCATCATCGGTCTTGTATATTAAATTTGTCTGGTTTTAAGGCATGAAAAGAGCTGTACGAAATAGATGTATGTATGGATATGAATAAGAAATAATCACGCAACTATTGTATACGTTGAGCCTCTGCCAACGTCCTTGATGGGCGGATTTGAGATCGGAATAATTAGTTATAGTTGTTGGCTGGCTGGCTGCTGGAGACGAGACATGGACCAGCGGTGACGTTTTCCTGTCTACGTACGGAGTACATACCTAGTACCTACATTATGCACTCCTGTGATTGCTCTAATTGGGTCATGTGGCCGTTATAGTGGTTACACTAAGCCGATTTTGGAGATGATTTGTCTAAGATGGCAATAAATTGATGGTCTCTATGGCTTACTTGTGTTGTATAAACAAGCTCAGTGTATACCTTTTTCTCTATTTTGCCATTTCTGAGACCAACCGTTTGTCTCTTTCTCTCACCTCGACAAAGATGCGCTTATTAACAACTCTCCTACCCTGTCTTGGCGTCATAACAGCAGTTATCGGAACTGACGGAGAGGCTGTCGTGCCTCAAGGTCTCAATGAAAACCAAAAGACTTTGTATGCAAATGACTGGGCAGATCGAATATGGAAACAAATACAGAGTGTTTCGTCTTGTTCGGGATGTCAGGTGAGTTGCAGCTGGTCATGAATGTGATTGCAAAGAGCTGAATATGACGGTGTAGGGCCTTTTATTGACTTTCAAGAGCCTTGCGAATCTGGGTGATCGACACTTTATCAACACACTACAGGACGTGTGCAAAAAGTCAAAGGTAGCCTAATAAGTCCTTATAAGATACAAAACTCGATTTAACAAGTTTAAGGTCGAGGATGCAGATGTTTGTGATGGAACTATCGAGCTTCAAGGGCCTATTATAGCCGAGGCATTGAGAAACGTTGCCATCGGTTCAAAGACTTCGCAGCATTTTTGCGTAACATTTCTAGGTCTCTGCCACTATCCTACTATAGACGAATGGGAAGTCCCTGTGCCTCTTGACCACTTGCACCGAAAGCGCCCAGTCTCGAGCGGAAGAGATCCTATCAAAGTTGTTCACTATTCCGATATACATGTTGACCAGCTCTACACTGAAGGGTCGAGTTCAGAGTGTAACAAACCCATATGCTGCAGGTAAATAACGCTTTCCCCAGTGCTTACCTATGGTGCTGTTCATTGACTTGAGAAGACCTTTCACAGAAAATGACGAGCCTGGGAGAACGTTATCCCCGGCTGGACCATATGGGGAGCATACTTGCGACTCTCCTGCTTCTCTTGAGCATAGCATGTATGAAGCAATCAAAAAGTTGGTACCCGACGCCGCTTTCACGATTTTTACCGGAGACATTATCGATCATTCAATCTGGAACACATCTTGGGACTATAATGAGCACCAAAGTGAGCGTCCTTCACTCAAATACTTTACCCAAAAAAACTAACCTGCCAAGTTATTCGGTCATATGAGCATATGGATAGACATCTCGGTATAGTCTACGGAACAGCTGGCAACCACGAGTCTCATCCCACGAACGCCTACCAGCCTACTTCCGTCGGCGATGCATCCTCGTGGATCTACGACCTTCTCGCAGGGACATGGTCTCGTTGGATCGGGCACGAATCAGCCTCTACAGCAGCAAGAATCGGCGCTTATTCAGCAAAATATCCCAATGGTAACTTGCGCGTTATCTCTCTCAACACAAATCTGCTTTATCGTGGGAACTTCTGGCTTTTTCAGAGGAAGATGCTGCGCGATCCCAGCGGCCAGATCGATTGGCTTGTTGAAGAACTCCACGCTGCTGAGAAAGCCGGAGAGCGTGTCTATATTATTGGGCACATGCCGCTGGGCGACCGGAACGCATTCCACGATCAGTCGAATTACCTGAACCAGGTAGTGAACCGATACTCAGCAACCATCGCAGCCATGTTCTTTGGTCACACTCACAGAGATCACTTTCAGATTACGTACAGTGATGCTCCGGGCAAGACCTTCAACAATGCTCTAGTAACATCATATGTCGGCCCCTCACTCACGCCCATGTCAGGAATGCCCTCTTTTCGTGTCTACGATGTTGATCCCGTGACGTTCGCTGTCCTCGATGCAACTACTTACAGCGCCGACATGACGTCTCCTACGTACCAGACTCAAGGCCCCGTGTGGGAAAAGTATTATTCTGCAAAGGAGACATATGGCCCACTCACGAACCCTCCCCTAATCGACGATACGGCGGAGCTCACCGCTTCATTCTGGCACAACATCACCGAGGTCTTCGAGAGGAATCAGACGGCCTTTGATGAGTACATGCTACGTCTCAGTAGAGGCTGGGTACAGCCAGAATGCACCGGCGAATGTCGGTTGTCGCAGATCTGTATGCTACGAGCGGCACGGAGCCAGGATGGCTGTGACATACCAACACTAGGTTCCTCATACCATACAAGGATGCAAAATGTTGCAGAAATAGATGAGTGTGGCATCTCGGTTTTACAAGCGACTTTTTCAGCCTTGGTGGCCAAGGAGGGAGCTTTGAAGATTCTGCAAGAGATTTTGGTAGGCCTGAATGTGAAGTTGCATGGATGATCAAATATGTCTATTGTGGCAAGAATGGTACTCGAAGCCCTTCTCTCAATCCATCAGGATGCGGTCTAGATATCATAGATATGATATAGGATAAACAAGCATATCTCTAGCCTTGCGTGTGGTCTATGCCCGTGGACGAATACCGCACTTGGCATTACCAGTTGACTATAGCTTTACCAAAAGGTCTATAAGTTTTCTCTCGATATGCTCCATCGCCGCCAGATCATGGAGGTTATATATGTTGAGTTCCAAAGCGGCTTGTCTAGGAGGCCGAAAACCTCGATGTGCTCAAATATGTACCTCGGCTTTTTTGCGACAATTTTCTGGTACGGGTAGTTCCCAGTTCCTTAGTCCATCTACCGAGCAGATCACATCGAGATGAGCCGCCGTTTGTCTGGCATCCAGCAACATTTACCAATCCGTGTTTTGTTTCACTCGTTCATCTTACAGTGGCAATGACTATTGCCACTATCTCATGTTCTCTTAACCGAAACTGTACTTGTGTTCATGCAAAAATTGCTCGTGATAACTTCTAATCGCAACTATGCGTATCCCCCCAACATCTCCCAAGCCTTAGCATCCTCATTCTCATGACCGTCAGAATGTGGCAACTTTTTCCTTAATCACATCTTTAATCTTGAAGTGATCCGTATAACCGTTCCATAAAGGCACGCAACAGCAGGAATATCATCTTGATATTGGCCAAATTTGGTGTGTATTACAACCACTTAGGTTGTTCCATATCTTCAGACAGACTCTTTCGCCTTCGCATTCCATGCTACATTCTCACGAAGACGTGTCTCCCAGAAAAAGGGATAGGCCGGACACATAAAACCAGTGGAAGTACAATCTCACACCCCTGCTGGTGCGAATATCAAAGAGCTCCGGAGACTTTCTCGGATACAATCCAACTCGTTATAATAAGCAGCACCATTGGCAATTGTAGTTCTTTACTGGTTGGAATCAGCTTATCTCATCTATTTTACGCGTCGTAACCCTACGTGATGATCTAAAAGCTGACAGCCGCCTCCATTCTGGCGCCGTTCAGAAGTGTCAGCATCAAGCGCGATCACTACCTCGCGCGGCAGTTCGGATCTTTACACTGTTGTTAATATCAAATAGGTACTTATAGAGAGTGGGGATATAAAGGAGCAGAGATACGCACTTTCGTATGTTCTTCTTAGACCCATATCAAGATAATATTCTCACTGAATCATGGATGCCCAGAATCAAGAACTCAACTCCGACATCTGCGTGGTAGGAGCAGGACCACTTGGTCTTCTAGCTCTGAAGAACCTTCGCGAACAGGGACTCGACGCAAAAGCGTTTGAAAGACAAGAATACGTTGGTGGAACATGGCATGCGTCAAACAATATTGAGCAGACAACTGCATTGGAGTACACGACAGCCAACACCTCCAAGCAATGCGTATGTTTCTTTCTCTCTTGAAGGGGACAGATCACGATATTAATAGGTCCCAGTGTTCCATTACTGATTTTCCTATGCCCGATGGTAAGCCAGCCGTACATTGCTCCTGTGGCCGTGAAGCTCATAGTATTTCTAGACTTCCCTGTGCACCCCCCTCAGAAGGATCTCGAAAGATACTTCGAATCTTACGCCGAACAGTTTGGCCTATATCCGCACATACGATTCTCGGTCTCAGTTGACCATATAGAACGCGATGAGACACGAAAGGCCTGGAGGGTCTTTCTCAAGGATGTTAAAACGGGGGTTGGAGAGGTCAGAACATTCGGTCGTGTAGTTGTCGCTACAGGCATGCTCAATACCCGCCATCTCCCCCACGTGAAAGGTCTAGAGAAGTTCTCTGGGGATGCAATTCACTCCCGGCAGTTTAAAGACGCCTCCAAGTACCAGGGCAAAAACGTGGTTGTCGTAGGTATTGGGGCAACTGGTGTAGATTCGACCTCGTTCTTGGTCAAAGCTGGGACCAACAAGGTCTATCTTAGCCATCGTGGCACCGTCTTCGTGGTAAGAACTCCAGCTCCAGTCAACTCCAGCTTCAGATCCTGATCTTTATTAGCTCCCTAGGAGAGTCAAGGGCAAGGCTTTCGAGCACACATTGAGTCGTCGTGTGTCTATTTGTGTGAGAACAATAGGCAACATCATGCCGAATATTTTTGCAGGTCTCATGACCAAGATGATGATCAACATGCGAGATAAAGAATGGCCACATTTGAAGGAAGTATTCGGTACCCGACCAGTTGATGGAGTCCTACATCGAGTTCCATTGTTCTCCGAGCATCTGGCCGATAACCTTCAAGATGGCACAGTCAAATCTGTCCAGGGCATCAAGGAAGTAACTGGTCCCAAGACTATTACTCTTACAGACGGCACGGTTTTGGAAGACGTCGATGCCATCATCCTCTGCTCGGGCTATGGCTATGACTTTTCTATCGTCAAGGGCCCTGGCGATCCGACCGACCCAGCCATTGCCCCTGACCACCACAAGCGGATTGAAGCGACCAAGTTCTACGGCGAGGAAAGCAGGTTTGCACGTCTTTTCCATGGCTTCGTCTCGGAACAGTTTCCTGAGTCGTTGGCTTTTCTTGGTCATATGATTATCATGAGACCTCCATTCGTACTTTATGATCTCACTACCATGGCTCTGGCGAGCTTGTGGTCTGGAGACTACCCCATGCCGTCTGCCAAAGAGAGGCGTAGGGATATTGATGATCACTATGATTATCTTATCAAAACACTCCAGAGAGGCCCGGCTCCTCATGCTGGATTTCGGTGGAGGGCCAAGCCAACTTACGAATTTCTGAACCAAGCAGCAGGTACAGGAGTCACCGATCGCTTGGGGTGCTTCACTTGGGAAGCCTGGAAGCTGTGGTGGAACGACCGAAAGTTTTACAACTTGCTTATGGACGGAACTGATGTGCCAGCGGTTTACAGATTGTTTGACACAGGTCGAGGTCGCAAGCCTTGGCCTGGAGCCAGAGAGTCTATAATGAAGACAAACCAGGAGGTGAAAGAGCTAGGAGAGCAGTGGAAGAGGGAGAATAGGGATAGGAAGACAAAGTAAACCGCTGCTCATGGCGCAAAGAATTCATAGGCTGGTATTCTTAGCAACTGAAGTTGAGAAATTTGAGGTTTGGGTATCCAAGACTTACCGTAAGGTAGTTGAATCAAACAATAAGCCCAGTGTCATTTATCTCAAGTTGCTCTGAGATAGCTGCATGTAGATGTCTGTCCAGGACTGGGCAGTAGGTATACATTAGGAGGAAGGGCAGACGCATCAGGATCGGAATGGACTACTTATAGAAAAATCAAGTGACTAAATCAGCTATTTCATGAGTTATTCGGTTGCCTACAAAGAATTTGGGTACCTCAAGGTATTCCCCTTCTTCAATGTAGGTACGGAGTAGTCTACCCTCGAATTACTGTCGACTGGGCACTGAGATCAGTAGCGCTGCTGAGCATAATGTTTCAGTACAGCCTCCGTCCAAGCGCTAACCTATAGCTCAGCTATGCCCCATTGGAGAATTGGCTCCCATCTACCTTAATCAACAACATACTCCAGATCTCCCACTTACACTTCTCTGAGCTTGAAACCACAAAAATATTTATCGCAAAAAGGCATCAACTGTAGCTTATGCTCGGCATTCGTCCTACTCTTAGAGCGAGGCGTTCCCTGCTGGATCTGATCCGCACCAGAGGCGAAGACGACGACAACAGCCAGCGAGAGCAAGGGAGCGACAGTGACGACGATAGCCTTAGCTCAGGCTCCGGGGCCAGAGGGAGCCGTTACAGAGGGAGCTTCAGCGATAGAGCCCCTGCGCCTCCCGTTAACGCTGCTGCTGTTCGAGACCCCACCCGCAAAGCATCGTCATCATCCTGGCTCCACTCAAGAGCTGGGAAAGCAGTAGCAGCAGCTCTAGCGTTGGTGGACGTAGCTCGCCAGGTGCCTCTGCCAAACTCTCCACCACCATCTCCATCTCTGTCTCCATCTCCATATTCACCTTCATCAACACCTCAACCTTTATCTCAGCCGCCTCCTTCGTCAACCCTCTCCCCCGGTTCGACAGCATCTTCCATTCGGCCCCAGTCGCCGCATTCTCCTACCTCCCCTCATCTTCAATTAGACAACGCGCCAGTTTCGTCGTTGAAGATGCCTCCTGTGCGTTGATTCCCGACCTCACCCAAGCTTGCTGGCGACAACGCGGCGCATTTTATGCTGCTTGGTTCTCGATACTGACTTACGGCCATCTGTAGAAAACATCAAAAGCTGCGAATAACAGCAGCAAGACCAATGAGGAAGATGGATATCAAACCGGTATGTTCTTTAACCAATTTCAGGCACCTTGCGGTGTCGCTAACACTATCTGCAGGTAAAATCTACTCCATTTCTGGGTCAGTACCTACTGTTTTCTTCAGCATGCGATCCGTTCTCGATCCCCAAAAATACACTCGATTCGATATTTTGACTGTCAACATGTCATGCTAACTTTATACAGTCCCGTCGTCGTGGCCGAGGACATGATTGGTGTTGCCATGTACGAGTTGGTCAGTTGCTATCATCCTCCATCGTCATCATCCGCCACGATCTAACCCACCGCTATTGCAGGTCAGAGTAGGACATGACAACCTCGTTGGTGAAGTTATTCGAATTAGTGGCGACCAGGCCTCTATTCAGGTTTACGAGGAGACATGTATGCTAGCCCATGATGAAACTCCAACAATAACTAGCTAATCATCATCGCAGCCGGCGTCATGGTGGGTGACCCTGTTACCCGTACTGGAAAGCCCTTGTCAGTCGAGCTCGGTCCCGGTCTCCTCAACGGTATCTACGACGGTATCCAGCGCCCCCTCGAGGCTATTTCCAAGATGGCCAAGTCCATTTATATCCCCCGCGGTATCGCCGTCCCCGCCCTCGACCGCGAGAAGAAGTGGGAGTTCACACCCTCCGTTAAGGTCGGCGACCACCTTTCCGGTGGTGATGTCTGGGGCTCGGTCTTCGAGAACTCTTTCCTCGCAGACCACAAGATTCTGTTCCCTCCTCGTGCACGAGGAACCGTTACCAAAATCGCTGCCAAGGGCGAGTACACCGTCGTCGAGAACATTCTCGAGGTCGAGTTCGATGGCAAGAAGACGGAGTTTCCCATGATGCAGTCCTGGCCTGTCCGAGTACCACGTCCCTCCAACGACAAGAAGTCCGCCGACCAGCCCTTTATTGTCGGTCAGCGAGTTCTCGACGCTCTTTTCCCTAGTGTTCAAGGTGGTACCGTCGCAATTCCCGGTGCTTTCGGTTGCGGAAAGACTGTCATTAGTCAGTCTGTGTCCAAGTTCTCCAACAGTGATGTTATCGTCTATGTTGGTTGCGGTGAGCGAGGCAATGAGATGGCCGAAGTCTTGAAGGATTTCCCCGAGCTCACCATTGAGGTCGATGGCCGCAAGGAACCTATCATGAAGCGAACTACGCTCATTGCCAACACCTCGAACATGCCTGTCGCTGCCCGAGAAGCCTCCATTTACACTGGAATTACTGTTGCCGAATATTTCCGCGACCAGGGTCTCAACGTGGCCATGATGGCTGACTCCTCTTCCCGATGGGCTGAGGCTCTTCGAGAACTTTCTGGTCGTCTAGGAGAAATGCCTGCTGATCAGGGTTTCCCTGCGTACCTGGGTGCCAAGCTTGCCTCGTTCTACGAGCGAGCCGGTCGCGTTCAGACTCTTGGTTCTCCCGAGCGCGAGGGCAGTGTCAGTATCGTCGGTGCCGTCAGTCCTCCCGGTGGTGATTTCTCGGATCCCGTTACTACATCCACTCTGGGTATTGTGCAGGTCTTCTGGGGTCTCGACAAGAAGCTTGCGCAGCGAAAACATTTCCCTTCCATCAACACATCGTTATCTTACAGCAAGTATAACACCATTTTGGACAAGTATTACGAGAAGAATTACCCCGACTTCCCTCGACTCCGCGACCGCATCAAGCAACTTCTGTCTGATTCCGAGGAGCTCGACCAGGTTGTTCAGCTTGTTGGAAAGAGTGCCCTGTCTGATCCTGACAAGATTACGTTGGATATCGCAGGCCTGATCAAGGAAGATTTCTTGCAGCAAAACGGTTACTCGGACTATGACCAGTTCTGTCCTATCTGGAAGACAGAGTGGATGATGAAGCTCATGGTGGGCTTCCACGATGAAGCTCAGAAGGTTATCGCGCAAGGCCAGAGCTGGGCCAAGGTACGAGAGGCTACTTCTGACCTGCAAGCCAACCTACGACAGTTGAAGTTTGAGGTTCCCACCGACGGCCAGGATGTGATCTCCAAGAGAGTAAGTTGTTCTTTGGTGGCAAACACAAATGCATGTGCTAACTCAAATTCTAGTACGAGGAGATTCAACAGAAGATGACAGACAAGTTTGCGGCTGTCATGGACGAGTAATGTAATACTAATGTTGCATTACTGGTTGTTCCTGTGTTGAAGCTATAGATAGGTCATGCTGGGGGATTGGTCAGAAGATGACCGGTATTCGATTACTGTTTGCGCCGCCCCATAGTCTAGTGTACTCGCTCAATATCAATTTGTTCTAAATACAAGGCCACTCACTATATGTCATCCATTTATCACCAGATGGTTTGCTGAAAGCACTACCTACCTACGTAAGAGAGGATTGGGGATTTAGTGGACCAATGAGGTGAAATGGATGAACTGATGTGGGGTTTCTGCAGGTTAAAGTGCATTCAGCGTCAACTGCAAGAAATATTGGCATATTGTTAGACCTGCAATGGAACTAACGCGAGTTTTTAAGCAGTCCTAGATGTACTATTGCTTGAAATCTATCTTAAAGTTTAGGGCGGTTTCAACAAACTGAAAGCTCAAGACCCTCAAACACCTTTCATCCAACCCCTCACAACCCGAACGATGTCCGAAGAACTTCAGGATGAAGTTGAAGCAATTAATTCCATCTACGGCGACGGCAGCCTCGTCCCGACAGAAGACGACTCCTCTGTATTTATTCTCAGACTGCCAGGCGATGCATCCTCTCTGCGTCTGAAATTCCCGTCTAATTACCCGTCTAAGCCCCCCAGTGCCCTCAGTACACACCACAGTTCCGGTGGTGTCAAAGGCGCTGGTGCTCGTGATCTGGCACTCTTCCGAGACGCTCTGGGCGAAGTATTTCAAGAGGGCCTGGTCTGTCTATTCGATGCCGTGGAGGAGTTCACACGGCGTGCGGAGGAGCAGAAACCAGAGCCTGAAAGTGAGGCCCCAGCTCCTTCGACACCTGAAGAAGAAGACTATGAGCAACCAGACTTTCCTCCTCCGGAATGGGTTCTATCCGATCTTGTGACAGAGTCAAAATCAACATTCTTAGCACATGTCGCACGAGTGGCTTCACCTGATCAGGCTCGATACTACGTCCAACTTTTGCTCTCATCAGACAAACGCATACGCGGCGCCACGCACAACATGACAGCATGGCGGATCCGTGGGCTCGGGGCTACTAGCTTCCAGGACTGCGATGATGATGGCGAGACAGCTGCCGGTGGAAGGATGTTGCATCTGATGCAGGTCATGGATATCTGGGATGCCATGGTGGTGGTGACGAGGTGGTACGGCGGTGTTCAGCTAGGACCTAGAAGGTTTGCGCTCATCAATGCCGTAGCTAGAGACGGGTTTGTAAAGTCCGGGTTGGTAAAAGAAGAGAAGCAGGAGAAGAAGAAGGGGAAGTGAGCAGTGAGGTCCTGATTTCGTGATTCCTTTCCTTCAAGTCAGCTTACCGTTTGATTTTCAAGGGACTGGGTTCTGGAGACGGGAATGGCTGGTAAAGACCAGCTTAAAATTTGCTTAAGGTCACGGGAAACGATGTCTGGCCAAGGATACTTTATAAGACGGTATTTTAGTGATAGACTGGACAACCCCAGAGCGTCATTATTGCCAAGAGTTCAACCAACAACATGCCTTACGAACAATCTAACTTCGAGTACTTCCAATATCTCAAAAGCAACAAAGGGCCATGCAAATATAACTGTGGGACTTACACATGCACACTGCGCGGTATAGGAGACGGATTTATAACATCAGCAACAGAGTGTTTCACTGGATACTCCAACAGGGGCATCAACATAGAAGCCAGGCGTATCTCCATGATCTCTTCCTCTGGCAAAATACTAATTGTCTCAATTCAAATAATGATACAGCCCGGTTTCTTAGAAAATAAACGCCATCTCCGTTGCGCCATTGGTCATCTGCTCATAAATTGTGAGCTTTCCGTAATTTTACATCATTGTGGCAGTATTATCTTCTATCACACGTATCTTGATCAAGCTCAAAGCGTCACAGCTCTTCACTGAGCAATGGCTTCAATATACCCATGGCCCTGACGGACTGCTCTTCAGAAAGAATCACAGCACCTGCCTGAGCAGTCGAGAGATAAGATAATTCAGAACTCGCCGCTATCTGGGTGTCTTGTACGAGTATACCGGCGACACCGCAAACAATACCCGTGGCCTCCAGAGGAAGAGTTTTCAAGTCCAGGAAGATCGGTATCAGGCTAGCATCGGTGTCCCCGACGAGAGAGTCGCCAAATATGTCGAGAAGATTCTTATCAAGCAATAGGGATGGCGGGTCATCCTGAGCAAGAGTGACGGACATGAATCGAGGCTGGGAGACAAGCGCTGAGATGATGCATGTATAGAGCTTTGTGTCCACATTGTCTGCCCAACTTGGTCGGCGGCCGTTTCCTGTTGCGTGACGGCTGATTGAAGGCCTTTGGTGGGTGAAGTTTGCAAGCTGCGATGCTTCGCGACCTGAACATTGCACTAGCTCAAGCGCTTGCTCAATCTGGGGCGCCACATGCCTCTTTTTAAGTGTACCAAAAATGCGTGTTTGCAACTCAGCGACATTGAGAGGGAGACCCTCATGAGGCGGAGAAGTTGCAGACAGCCCAGTGCCCTGCTTGTGATTGGCAGCGGAAGTGATGAAGTTGGACTCGTTGTCGGACAGCTCGAAGCCTTTTGCGATGAGAGACTTGACCACGTTCTCCCGCTCTTTCGTAGGGACTAGGATGAAGTCTGAGTAATAGGTCGTGATGAAGAAGATGGGGATACCAGCGAGGGCCAGCGGAGAGGTCAATTCCATCACACGACCACCCGCATCAAGCCCAGCACTTATGACTGAAAGTACCATATAGGATTCTTTGGAAACGGAAACAGTTTTCGCAATGTCGCGCGGCATCGCTCCAAGGGCTGGCTCGAAGACATTTTGAGCCCATGAGGTGTGACAGACAACCGAACACTCAAGAGGAGTGATGCTAATATTCAGAAAGCCATGCTGACCATCAGGTGTGAGTCCCTGCAATTCGTACTCGGGCGAATCGCGCGGGCCTCCCGTTCCCTGAGATTGTGGCAGAAGTACTCGGAGAATTGGCTGGAGCAGGGTCGAGTAGAGGCTGAGGGGAATGTGAATCAGCGTATATGTGCCATCCTAGAGATAAAATGTCAGGATCGAAGTAGTTCTTTGGTAAGTTACTCCCAACTGCTGCCGCTGCTGATACACCAAAGGGCCAATTCTTTTGCGGGGAGGCGTAACACTTACAAGAAATGATACCTGCGCGTTCATGATGAACGGCTAGCATTGGAGAGGTCCAGGGCCCTTGTGTAACGGGATTGGGTCAAGGTGTAGATGGAGCGCAATGCAAATGTTCTACGGTTGGCAGAGTCAAGCTGCTTGTAGCTTGCGACAAGTCGGCGCAATGTAGAGATCGAGTGACTGACTGACTGACTCGATCATGAAGATGTTTGGTCTCAGCGTTGTTGCAAGGTTTGGGCTGATAAGCTGGAGAGTAACAAGAGACAAAGGAGCAGCCAGTGTCCGAAAACCCGGTAAACTTTGATTTTGGTTAAGAGTGCAGGCAAGATTTGAAGGCGAAGAGGTTTGCGAGGGAATTGAGAAAGGTTGGAGGTGAGTCCAGACCAGACGATGGAGGGCACGATAAGGGTAAACCCGCGTTATTAACTCTCTTCCTGATCTTACCTCTTAAAGAGTAACTTCAACTGCTCCCAAGTATCGCTATCTCTAAGCCGAACGGGAAGGGCACGTCCCTCGATCGAGCCCAGCCCTGCAGGCAGGGTTTTGCCGTCTGAGACCAGGTCCGGCGCCATGGCCAACTTGGGGACTAGTCCAGTTGGCCGAGTTGGCTATGACGGCAGAAACGTTGATGGACACGCATAGGTGGGGTATCCTGACTGGTAGCTCTTTTCAGGACACTGAGGTGGCTTGGCTTTGACCTCTCTCTCTCTCTCTGCCAGCGGCTTGACTTTCAAAAACCCTATTGGCAGCTCAACTTTTATCAAGCTCGACGTGCTCTGAGCATTGCCGCTTGCCTGCGCGTAGAGCTCCCTGGGCAAAACATTGATCAACGTTATCCACGGGAGATGGACAGATTCGCGTCAAGAAAGGCTCTTGAGGGCTGGTTAGTTGCAGATCTTGGCCTAATGTCCGATGCACATACATAGACACACATTGCTTCTGTTCAGGTACGGCAGAGCCCGTAACTAAAGTGCAGATGGCATCTATGATTGTGGCCGAGGTCGTTCCACGACAGCGACTGCAGGAAGCATATGGCCAAAGCTGGAAGGAATCAGCTGTCCTCCATGTCTGAGCACGTCTGGGTTGTGGCCCCTTCAGCACAGGGCATCGAGAAATGTACCATGTAACGCTGCCGCATGACAACCATGCTCTCACTACGTTGCTATTAAAATCTGATATTTCTTCGATATGAGTGCGTCACAATCGTCCTGAGATCGGCTCGTGATGTAGGAGTCAACGACGAACGGATATTCTGATAGGTTCAGGCCCCTGAAGCACTCTCTTAAAGGAGCCCATCCCATCTGAGAATCAAGTCGGTTTTGGTGCGTGGGGGCAGGCAAGAGGTGAGCCGCCCTCTTGACTATCCTTGCACTGACTTGGGAAGATCGGAAGAGGACGAGATCCTTGTGTTGTGGTGTAAGAGTAAGTAGACGAAGTAAGGCAAAAGTGGTCACAACCAAGAACGTGAACCATGGGCCTTGACCTGCGGCAATAGTCAGGAGCTAGATGAGCTGTATCGTAACATTTTCTGACCGTAGTCACTTAGAAAATTTGAATTGCCAACTTGACAACTGTCAAGTATTCACTATCTCAACCATTTTCGCGTCCATGTGAGGGATATGTAGTTGCTGCTTGCCTTAATCAGCTCAACCTCTGCTAGTGCAAAAGCCAGCCAAAGAGTAGTATATTTGTTGGTTCCATTTATAATAAGCAAACGCTCCTTGAACCTGAATGCACTCATCAGGCCAACGACAGGGTTGTAAAGGATGACGATGTATAGGTGTTTGTTTGCTGAGGAGAATGAGGTGAGCTTCATGGCTTTTCGGTTAGAGCGTGTGATGTTGCCATAAGTGAGGCGTCCAAAGATCATCCTCCTTAGGTTGGTCTGGAAAGGATGGGGATCATAGGTACCTACCTTCTGCTCTCCAGCTGTAAAGTAATAAGCAATTGGAAGCCACTCACCGACCAGCAGCTGGGTAGGTACTTACCTTGCTGTGCTTTACCTTTTCACCGTCACATGTGCATCTTAATCGGACATAAAATGCCTTCCCTTTTCTTCTCCTTGGAAACGTCACAATTCAGACTTGTCATCTTGGAGACCTCCATGGATCCAGCTCGGGTCAGCTCCAACAATAGATGATGGACCCTAGTTACAGGATCCTGTGGCTTTCCACAATTGGAAACGCCCTACTCCGTTGAAACCCCAGCTTTCGAGCATCCCAACTGCCAACGTTGGATCTGTATGGCCGAGACATTGAAAGTACTGCCCATGATTCCATGACACGACTTCGCCTCAACGTCGCATACAACGTACATACATACAGAGAAGCTTGTACGTCTGTACAGCACACGAATGGACCTCTCCAGGTGTCAGCTGTCCCTGGGCCTGCAGCCGCTGCCTTGCTTTCAGCACCAACGAACAAGAGGTGACATGATGCCTGAATCCATCAGCTATGCTTCGAATCCCGTGTCGGCGAACCCCAATATCGACATGGCATAATGGATCGCTGCCTATCATGTCTCTAAGCAGGTCCGTCGCCGTCACATTGCATGACTCTCATCCGCTGCACGTGTCTAAATACGGCTGTCTTTGATTTACCTCACCTCGGTATATTCTGACACCAAATCACAACACAACACAGTATCTCAGAAATCTCATTCCATTATCAATGTGCAACTGTATATGTAGGGTGATGTGATTACCCCACGAAAGCCGGCATTGCAGCGGGCGCAACATTGTCCAGAGCTCTTTTTTTGGAGGAGCCCTGTCTAAACTTGACTTCTCTATCACGCTTGTCAGTGGCTCAGAAATGGCACCATTGACTGGACTCGTGATTCACTGCGTGACCTCCTACTTGTCGGTAGGCATGCTTTTGCTTTGCATTGCATCGTCCTGCCCTAGATATTTGCCTTGCATTACGAGTGACGCAGTCCATGTCACCTGTCGACTTCCGACTAAAGGGCACCATGACGAAGTTGACAAGTTGGATGCGACACCAGATGCCGACCAATGTGCCATACGGGGCAGCCCATGACCAAACTGAGTCGGTAGCGCAGCTAGGCCTACAGACAGCACGCCCTCGAAAATGGATGCTGCTTCATTAATGCCTATCAGCAAAGAGGGGCAACTGTCCTCTTGTTTGTGGGACGGAACGCCAAGTGGGCTACGAGATAAAGGGTCCCGGGGTACGGAGTAGAGGCTTACAGCTCATCATATCGTACGTAATACGATTCAAGAGAGGCACGTCTGATAACTACTGCTTGTGGTAGTATCTTTGGTTGCGAGCCAGAACTACCATCTGGCGAGGATATACGGAGGCAGCCGCGAAAAGTTCTTGCCCAAAGGGACTTACGCCACAGTTACTCTTTTTCCTAGGTACAAGGAAGTACATAGACTAATTTTAGCTTATAGAGGGATCCCTCTATATCTCTGCTATGGTTATAGGAGCTATAGAGGTAACTACCTTGTATAGCTTTTGCTTATTCCCCTATAGCGAGATGATGATTAGCGCCTCTCATTAAGAAGAAAGTATCTCCTGTATCTGTGGCTAGAGAGCCTCTTCAGCCACAGTTCCTGTAGGCGAGGACTTTCCGCGGCTGCCTCCGTACGGAGTATCGAATATCTGGAAACACCGTGTTCGGTAAAATATATTTCCCCTTGTTCTGGGCCGCTGATCGACCCAAGAACTTCCAGTCCTGTCATCCGCTTGAGAATGTCACTCCTGAAGTGTCGAGAGAAAGCGGAGGGGAGGGGGGGGGTTCATGCATGACATCGCCCATTTAGGAGAGCCAGCCACGTCCCGATATTGCCTAGCACCACCAATAACCACAACTGATGAATTACCAAACCCAGTTCCTCTTACACAAACATGTTCTTTTCGTTACCTAGCAACAAGGAGCTGATTGCATCTCTCCTCGAGTCCCCATCATGGACACACATGTACGTAGTAAAGAGGACCTCGCTCATCAGGGATGCGGCTAGGATCGGGTATCGTCATTTTGAGACAATTCATTTCATTCCGATTACGACCTAGCTAAAAGTTTAATCATCGCTTAACTCCAACGACTACCAGGTTTCTTGGGCTTTGTTCATAGTCGAACACCGTCTCGACCCACGCGTGACGGACGAGATCGTCGTGTTCTTTCAGAAATGTCCACCGGTCTGATACAATAAGGGATTCAACTGCCATCGCACTAAATGCCATGAGGCTCCAGACAGCACATAGCTCCTTTTTCCGAGGCAGATACAATGCCTCGTATCTCTCGATCTCCTCGTCTGAGATGTCGCCCATTTTCTCCTGCATCACGTCTGCATACTGTTTGTACTCGTTGTTTGTCGTGAGTTTCTCCATCGCGCCGCGGACATAGGACTTGAACGACCCATAGCAACTTTTCCTAAGTGACCCAATGATGACTGGATTGGTGCTGATGTCGAAGGGGCTCTCACTATCATCCTGGGCTGAGGCTGCAACATCCGCCTGTGGTTCTTCTTGGCTACCTGTATGCCGCACTTTCTTCACCACGCCCCGATCAAGGAACATCTTTTGCAAGACTGCTCGGTAGAAATGTCGAGAGAAGAATCCAGCACTCTCCTTCTCGGTCCAGTTTTGTGGTGCTTGGCAAGCCATCATGCGGGCTGTGATGTTCAAGCGCACCCCATCTCCTTGATATGCAGAAAACTTCTGGCTCATCGGGAATCCCTGAGGGTCATGCTTTTCTGATTCCCGAACGAGCCGACCATTGACAGCTTGGAGAGTTGGCCTCAAGAAAGCGTGCTTGTATGTTGGAGGGCCGAGTTTCTCGGTCATCAGGTTGTAACAACACCCAACGATGGCCACGGCTCGAATGTCCGGGTTGAGAACCAGAGACCTGATTCCAAAGTGTGACAGATTTCCGCAAGAATGGATTGACATAGCCATCAGACTTAGGTCCTTCTTCTCGTCTTCGGTTTGACTCCCAGGGTTGATTTGGGCGATAACGTCGGCCAGGTCGCCAGTTTCTAGTCGACCTGATATGTACTGAACAGACCCCTTTCCTTTTTCCACAGTATATTCAGCTTCGAGTTCTTTGACGGGTCTAAACTCAAAAGCTTCACCTCCTGCAATCTCCTGAATAGCCTTGGCCAAGGCCTCTGGGTCCTCTTGACCATCAGGCCCCCGCGCTTCTAAAATCTTCGTCCATAGCTTCTTGTTCCTCATGACCTTTGGCTTAACTGCTAATCCAGAAGTCACATCTAGTCCTCTCGCTGCCGTAACGTTGTTCTCTCGTCCCTCGACAGCTACAACATGCCTATTATAAGGCTCACTTGCCATGGCCCGGCCCAGATAGTTTTGGCCGCTACCGAAGTCCACGTAGTGGGATATATCATAGTCGCACTGCGAACTGATGTCTTCTGATAGTCGGGCCAAGTAGTCCGCGAAGTTGGTGACTTCGTGAGTCTTTTTGACGTTCATGCCCACGGCCACCGACCGTGGCAGAACCGGCAATTTCCCTGAAGGGGGCGTAAATGATCGGCCGAGGGAAAGATTACGGACTGTTCGAATGTAATCTATAAGGGCCGCTGGTGGCTGCTCTCCTTCCAGCTTTATATTGTCTAATTCATCCCGCATGAGAAGGTCGAGAAACTCCATCAGACTCCTTGAAAGAATGAATGCGTGCCACTCTTTGGGAATGGCATAATGAAAGAGACCAGGCTCGATAGTAAAAAAGTCGAGGATGTGGACCCCGCCGCAGAGAATCTGAAAAGTCTCGGATGTTCGCACAAACTTCAGAAGCTCATCGATATATTCCTCAGGCGATGAGAAGTTGCCATTGAATGGCAGGGGTTTTTCTGGTATCATATCAAATGTTTGTCTGGGCTACCCTGTAGAATTATCAGTGGTGATGGCCTGCGGCATGAAGCATGATCAACACGTACAAGTTCAATATCCGCCGTTTACTATTCAGGTGTTGCCTTTATATGAATATTGGCGTTGAAAGGCTGGCTCCTCGACAACGGAAGCAGTTTTGTGAAGTTCTCAACCACAACCATCGTTCTTAATTCAGTATCTTTGTGTGTGCGGGTCGAATTTGTAGGTGAGTACTCGGTGAACCAAGAAGATACGTACTACGGGCCTCTCACCGAGGACTTCCAGGTTAAGCTCACCTGCAGGGTCCATGCAACGTCATCCCTCGGAACCTTTCATTGTCGCAGCCTCCCGAATATCGTGAAACACCTGGCCTAACACTCACTAATCCACTCCTTTTCCCAACCAGTCGCGCAGAATCCTCGCGCATTGTGTTTACTGCGTATGGTCACTTGGACGCTGTCAGGATGATGTCCTCTACCAACGATGAGGATCCTTTCCTCCAGGTCCAACAGTACGTCTTCGTCTCTCTGGTGCTTCGTTGTTGTTATTAACAAGACCTGCGTAGAGATGTTCTCAACCAGATGGCGAATGCTCGGCCTCTATTCGCATCATATCTCCGGATCCGCTCGCTTTCCACGGATGCCAATTCTCCTGAACTCGCATCAGCTCGCTCCGATCTCGAGTCCGCCTTATCATCCCTTGCCGACGACTTAGCAGATCTGGTCGCATCTGTTCGAGCTGTTGAATCCGAACCGTCGCAATTTGGCCTATCACCACATGAAGTCACGCGACGAAAACGACTCGTCCAAGAGGTTGGCGGCGAGATCGATGATATGCACGATGAGCTTGCGAAAAAAGTGGACGCGGCCGACTTACCCGACCCGAATGCATTTGCCATTGATGGTGATACCGAGGATAACTACGCCGAGTTCGAGCAACAACAGCAGATGGAAATGATGCACGAGCAGGATCAGCACCTAGACGGGGTGTTTCAAACAGTGGGTAACTTACGTCGCCAGGCGGATGATATGGGCAGAGAGCTCGAGGAGCAGCGTGAGATGTTGGAGGAGGTAGATACTGTGGCTGATCGCGTTAGTGGCCGGTTGGCAACAGGCGTTCAGAAACTTCAGTATGTGATGCGGCAAAACGAGGACCGATACAGCAGTTGCTGCATAGCCGTTCTGATATTCGTCCTTATCCTACTGTTGGTTCTCCTTCTAATCCTGTGATGTTTACATCCAGGCCAAAAGACGAATGCATAGCTCTGCCCCAAGAGCATTTATGACGCTACAACATCTGGGAATTTGGAGGAAATTTGGAGTTTAGGCTGGGATCACTTTAATGACTACCAAGACAGGGACCGGGTATTTCTCTCTTTTTGTCTTAAACCTGTATACTACAAACAAGAATAGAGCAGCAGCGGCCATTCTGTACCCTAATGGCACCTTATAATTCAACAAGTATATCAAACATATAACACGCCGCCAAGAACGATGCCTAGAATGGATCATCTCGCAGTAGAACGGCCTTCCGTTTCGTAAAGTTTTAACATCCTGGCCTAGAGTTCTTTTGAGTTGGTATTCGGTTGATCATACAGCAGGGCGTCTTTTGCTTCTAAGTGAAGATCAAACCAGATTCGGTCTTGAGCACGTCTGCCAGAGCAGCCAAGGAGCCAGCAGCAGTCGCATTTTGCGGTGCCTTCTTGGGAAACTCGACGAGAGCAAGTCGTAGTGCTGCCAAAGCTGCATTGCCGTAGAAATTGAGAAAACGCTGCTCATGTCCCTGAATCATGGATCGCAGCACCACATATTGAGTGTTTGACGTCTCATTGGGTGGTGAGTTGACAATGTAAGCGAGTGCCCTCCAGTAATTCGTGGGTGGGTAGGGGTTCTTTTTGGAAGATTTGCCGAAATCTCTCAAAGACAGAGAAGCAAAGCCAGCGCCTAGGCCAGTCATCCTATCGTTATGGCTTTGTTCGGTAATCCATGATGGCCCATCCTTCTTCCAGCCGATTGCCATACGGCCACGTTCAGTTTTGTCACTGCCTCTATGTCCGAATAGCACTGGGCACACTATTCGATATTTGGCCATGAGAATATCGACTAAAGACTGACCTCGCCATTGGAATTCCTTGGTGGAAAAGATATGAGCTGCAAATACACCAACAGGATCTGCTGACTTAGGATTTGCGCCACCCTCGTTAATGAACTGGCTGACAATACCCTTGGCGCAGATGTTTATGAGATATATGAAGAGGGAGGGCAGTGTAGCCTCGTTATTTGGAGAGCTTTCCACGGGCTCTCTTTTATCAACCACAAAGAGATTGACATCAATCGGTGGGCTTGGTATCCGGCCTTCCAAAGCCTCTTTCAGTGCTGCCGTAATTTTGTTGATCTGGAGAGTGTCAGCAATGGTCTCAAAATCGATGCTTATGACTTACAGGTTGGGCATTTGCACCCTTTCCACCCGTCAATTGACCAATAGCAACTCGAATTTCTCGTCGAGCAGCACCGAGCTTGCCCTTCAGAGGCGACCCGGCGACCTTGGATTGAGCTTGCAACTCTTTTCGTAATTTCTTGAGCTCTTGGTGAATCTGGGAATAGCGGTCGATGCTGGGTGCAGATTTAGACGGCACAGGCTGTACTGTGGGTGCTGCAGATTTGATTGCCGGCTGAGGAATGGTCGTGGTAGCTGGGGCTGTAGATTGTGCTGTAGCACCGTTTGGCTTCGGTAATAGGCTTTCAGAAGCAGGTTGTGTGGTGCCGAATGGGTTGCTCGGTTTCGTTTGAGTAAAACTTGCTGTCGTAGCGGAAGCTGATGCCGGGACTGACGCAGGAGAGACAACGGGTTTCTTTACATCTAAGGCCGGTGCCGCGTCTTTGATTTGAGTTGCTCCGTTCGTCTTCGTAGGTTCCGGTTTGGCTGGAGATGGTTGCGGTGCGGGCTGCTCTGGGGGTAAACGAGGGACCGTCTTTGCCTTGAGTTCCCGCAGTCTTTTTTCTTCCGCGACTACTGCAGCTTCCGCTTTGAGTCTCTCCTCCTCTCTACGCTCCTCAGCAACAATGCGCTTGTGCTCTTCCTGTAACTCATGGAGCTCATACACCCGTATAGCTGCTTGCCGTACGCGGTCATGCTCTAGTTGTGCTGCAGCCAGAGCATCCCTATGGTTCAGTTCATTGTTTCGTGAGTCGAGAAGGAAAGTTGCTGCTATGTTGCGATCCGGGCTTGAAAGCAACTGATTGCGCCTCGCAGGCGACGAGAATGTCATGTCGTATACAAAGGGCTCCCAGGTCCTTTATTCGGATCGCATCTGGAAGTTGAAAGATTTCGAATCAAACGAGCAATGATGTTGGCTCTCGACGGCACAAAATTGTTCTTTAAATTCTGCAGAAGAAAGAAAAGGAGCGTGAAGAAGATGTCGACTGCCGAAGTCGCGTGAAGTTTATATGCAGCAGTTGATAAATCGTGTTGAGGCAGCCCTTTCGAAGAGGCTGGGTGTCGATCCGTTAGATCAAAACATCATGTAGGTGCTTCCTATTGTCTATTATTGTCGACTATTGATCCACGGGCTAGTCGGAAATGGTATAGCTTCCAGAAGAAATGGATTCAGCTCGGCCCGCTAAAATAAAGTCCCGGCATGCGCCACATGAAAATGCAAGCCACAGCATGAGTCTTTTGATCACTTTAGGTACCCTACACTGACGAACCTGAAGGGATTTAAGGAATTAGTTAGTAGGTTCGGGCCAATTTTGTGAAACATGGCTCCAACAGTGCCCATAGATGTAGTTGCGTCCTTGACGATGCCCGGATAAACAGGAATGGGAACCTTTTTCTGATTAACAGACGTAACCAATAGCACACTCCCTTTTTTATGAAAAGTAGTAAACTTCGTGGTAGTTGACTGATAATGCAGAGTGATGGCGACCTTTGGCAAAGCATCGAACTTCTAAGGGTAACTCCTGAGGAAGTCGATTTGAAACATTTAGAGACCACAAGGCGCGATGGAGTATCCCGACTGAAGGGTTGCATTGCATAGCTGGTAGCTCGAATCTAGAACACCGATAGCTGTGATTCACTGCCGACCTGAGGGCCGGGCCGTTGCTGGCTATTTGTGTAAGGTAGCTTACTTAAGCCCTATCCGAGGTAAGCAGAAGTCGAATCCCAAGAGTGAACAAAAGCGCTGAACTCTGTGTTGATTTACATGACCTGGCTTTTTAAGCTCGAGGTCGTCTCGAACACAATACGTACCGTGACATTACTGTATACCTAGGTACGCATGGCATCAGCTGCCAACAAACAGTATTGGGAATCGGACAACATATCCAATAACAATACAAGTAACGTAATTTGGGAATCCGAAATGTTGAATGACCTAGGCACCGTTGAAACAGAATACAAGCAATTCTGGAACCACTAAGGCTTTCTATTGGAAGCTGGTTGAATTTTCTTCGTGAGTGATTTTCACTTCAAGGGAGGCATTGAACATTTGTGGCAGAGTGAAGAAGCATTTCATGAAAAGATAGCCATTGTGAAGCGAAGTGGCTGGTGAGCTATGGTACTTGCAGACTATGGTTTTTAATGGAAATAAAGAAACATGAAACTGACTGGATCTTTACGGGATTTGATACGACACTCTCCAGTGATGCAGCTAGATCCCAGGAGAAGAATCGGTGAAATGTAGATGAGATCACTTGAGCTCCAGCTCATCAAATTTCTTCAGTAAGACTATGAACTGCCCCTCAATGACGTGAGTTTTGGGATCCTGCCAGTTCTTGGGTTTAATAAATCGTGCAAAGGCCAGCCAACCTTAGAAGAGAAACATCAAGTCCCCCTTGTTCTCTCACATGACTTTGTAAAGGCTGTGCCAGAACTGTTCGACTAAATAACTGATATTTATGATGGCTAAACTTAGTATGCTCCTAATAAATGGAAAAATTTCCTTCTCTCTTGTCCGCCATGTACAATATGGGTATCAGATAACCCATAGCTATCTTCTGACTGCAGATAGAGAAAGAATTTTAACTTATAGCTCCCTTTCTCGTTCTTCGGTACGTTTAAGCCGCAAGGATTTGTTTGTGTATCCATGGCTTGAAGCAAGGGGTCCCAGGTTCGTCGCCCCTAGCGCAGGCCAATACGGTTAAGCATCACCACATTGGGTAGTCACAGGGGCCTCGTTCGTTTAGGACGCTCTGAAGTGTAACACTGGACGCGTAGAGGATGAAGACGAGTACTCGGTAGTCGGTCTTGGGGTTTTTGTTTAGGGGAGGAGTCTGTTTCGACATTGTTTGACAATAGTAGTGCCAGTGTGTTGAGAATGGTAGAGGTATTGAAACGTAGCGAAGACCTGTCCTCTGCTGAATGAGTTCGTCTTAACTCAACATTGGGGTAACGGCATTAGCCAAGTTAGCCAAAGGCTGGGCTAGCTATTTCCACTGTTAGTATCCGTAAAATTCTAATTGTTCGTATATTGGCCAGCTCAATTTCAAGACCTCGACTACTTCCATCCCAAAGCAAGACTGTCTCACAGCAAGGTACAGTAAATATGAACAATGATCCATCGCCTGGTTTGCTTATCAAGTTTCACTCTATTTACTCCAGATGACGCCCTTCTCATCCCTCAACGCCACATTCAGAAAGATCGACTCCTTGAATCATGGACCATGTCCAACCTCAAGCTAGGGGGGTGGTGGTACCCTTGTATTTGAACTTTGACCGTCTTTGTGAGCAGGATACAGGATGCTCCTGAAAACAAACACAGTGATTTCGAGACTCATATTTCGGTGAAATGAACCTAGCAATGTGTTCTTGACATATCCGATCAAGGATAGAGACTGAAAGGAGTCGACAGTTTCAGTTGAACAAGTTGTCCAGACTCTGCAGCCATTATCCATGGCACTTAGGAGATGCATCCCCGCTATTAGCGGAGTCAGCCGGCGTCAGTGCGAGCTTCAGGTGCTAGGGGCTCTACCAGGCCCGGCTGGAGGCCACTAGAGGCGCGTTAGACCAGCGGACAACCCCATCTTTAGGCGTCTCTAAGGATAATCCCCCGGTCCAGCTGTCTGGATGCTAAAGTTGTGATCCAATGGCCCCAGATACTCATTTGTGCTCGTGAGGTAGTAAAGGCCAGCCAAAGCGGTACGAGAAATACAGCAGCAGTAGCTTTCGACTATCTCTTACTTTCTATTTTAAAGTGCCAATGCAGACAGGGAACCAGGCAGGGAAGGTACATCAGGCTTCTTACCAGCTGCGCAAGACATACGTAAATTTAGGCCAGAAGTACCTACAGTCCAAACTTATCTGGTACGTAGCCGTATCCCACCTCACGCTCTCCACTGAAGCTAAACCATCTCTATCTACCTAGGTACCTACTAATCCACTCATCACCTTCTTCGCATCCATCCCTCCTCTTCTTCTCCTCCAACTCACTCTCGTCTCTCTTCCTGTTGCCAGGAGTTGGAATTTGTTCCATCCATCCAGGCTTTCACTTCTTGTCGTCTCACCACCTGCCTCTTCATCGCCGCCTTTCCAAATCACGTTCCTTGGCTCAGCGCAAGCTCGTCTACCCTCCTTTTGGGCAAACATTGTCCCGCCGTGCCATCGCCTATCGCCATCGCAATTCGCATCAGCCATTGCCCGTTACCCAACAGGTTCGCCCATCCTCACCTAACCGCCCATCTTCGGCCATTACAACGCTTCTCGATATCAGATTCAACTAGCTGTATCTTGATCGATCAACTCCGCCGAACATCGACGTGCTATATTTACAATACAAGTGCTCTTGACTCAACTGCCCAACATGGAGCAGCAGCAACAGCAACCCCCGCAGCAGCCGCAGCAACAGCAGCCGCAGCAGCAGCAGTCTTCTCAACAGCAAGCTTCCCAGCAGCAGCCTCAGGTTGGCGGCGTCCCTGGGCCTGCTGGACGTAGACTTCACATTGCCCATCGCCGAAGCCCTTCTGAGCTGACGCCACTGATGAGCATGTTTGCTAACCCTGGAAGTAAGTTCACGAGGCCTCAACTGTCCTGTTTTCAACACTTCATATATTCATCATGTACCTCCACTATGTCATGCCCCTTTTGAGCAGCAACTGTTCCATACGTTTCTAAGTCATCATCTATGATGCCCCTCCCATCCCTATAGGAGTTCATTATGCGGCAATCACTGACTGATCTATCTTATAGTGGAGCAGCTTGCCATTCAGCAGCAGATCGAACTGTTGCAGCAACAGCAGCAGCAGATTCAAGCTACGCATCAGCAATATGTCAATATGGGAATGGTGCCTCCTGGACAGCCCCTCGGTCCTGGTGGTGCGTTCAATCCTTTGCAGCCAATGCCCAATATGTCGCAAGCTGCTTTCCAATTCCCCAACCAAGTACCTCAGCAGAACATGGCTCCTCCCACCCAGCCACTTTCACATCGCCGTAATCAGTCGGCACTCCCTAACATGGGCATGGGACCTCCTCCTGCGCCCTCGTCTGGAGCTTCTGGATCCGGGTTTGGCAATTTTGAAGCCCCTCAAGCCCAGGGCCGAGAGAATACTGGAGGCCGAGGCGGCCGTGGTGGAGGTGCTGGTGGTGGCCATCAAAGAAGACACTCTCTAGCCCTCGCCGACGCCAAGAAGGCCGCCGAGATTGCCCAACAGAAGCGAACAACCACCGGCTTCTCCTTCCCTGCTTCTCCTGCCCCTGACGAGGAGAACAAGCCCGCTTCCCAGTCCACCCTCGATGTTCCTGTTGCTCAGGGCTCGACCCGCGGTGGACGTGGCGGTCATGGTCGCAGTCAGAGCATGGCGGTTAATAGCCGAGGAGGCGGCCGTGGTGGTCTGAATGCTGAGAGCAATGAATTCCAGCGCCGCGGAAGCGGCCATGCTCGTACCGGATCTCGCAACTTCGAAGGTAACTGGCGTACTCAAGGACAGGGCCAGGAACAGTCTGGCAATGCCGGACAGAGCCAAGGCTTCCAGCCTGGTCACCGACCTCGCGGGTCCATGAACCAGTCCGTCTCTGGAATCGGGGGCTTTCAGTATAACCCCAATCAACCTCAGGTTATGCAGCTCCCCAACCAGATGATGATGCCCCAAATGTATGGGCAGCAGCTCAATCCCATGCAGCTGAACCAGCTACAGGCTTTGCAAGCCGCTCAAATGAATGGCCAGCCTTTTATGGGTCTCCAGGGCTCCCAGCATGCTGGTCAGCTTGGTGGCCAGCAGCAGCAACAACAGCGAAAAACCCTTTTTACCCCCTATCTTCCTCAGGCCTCCCTCCCCGCCCTTTTGGCTGATGGGCAGCTCGTGTCTGGTATCCTCCGTGTCAACAAGAAGAACCGTAGTGATGCTTATGTTACCACCCAGGATGGTCTGCTTGATGCCGATATCTTCATTTGTGGTAGCAAGGATCGAAACCGTGCTCTTGAAGGTGACCTCGTCGCTATCGAACTTTTGGATGTTGACGAAGTCTGGGGCCAGAAGCGCGAGAAAGAGGAGAAGAAGAAGCGCAAGGACATTACGGATACTCGATCCGGATCTACTAACCAAGGTAACCAAAACTCTGGCAATAACAACGATGGGAACGCTCCCGAGGGCGGAATTCGTCGTCGTGGTAGTCTCCGTCAGCGCCCCACTCAAAAGAAGAACGATGATGTGGAGGTTGAGGGTCAGAGTCTCCTTCTTGTTGAAGAGGAAGAAATCAACGATGAACAGAAGCCCCTCTACGCTGGCCACGTTGTTGCTGTTGTTGAGCGTGTTGCCGGTCAAATGTTTTCCGGCACTCTTGGCCTACTCCGCCCTAGCAGCCAAGCTACAAAGGAGAAGCAGGAGGCCGAGAGGGCTGCTCGTGAAGGTAATAACTCGCGCCACCCCGAGCCTCGCCAACAGGAGAAGCCCAAGATTGTTTGGTTCAAACCCACAGACAAGCGTGTGCCACTTATTGCCATCCCCACCGAACAGGCACCCCGCGACTTTGTTGAGAAGCACCAAGACTATGCGGATCGAATCTTTGTGGCTTGCATAAAGCGCTGGCCCATTACCTCCCTCCACCCCTTTGGAACTCTGGTTGAGCAGCTTGGACGCATGGGTGATCTTAAGGTTGAAACCGATGCTCTTCTTCGCGATAACAACTTTGCTTCAGATGAGTTCTCTGATGCTGTGCTCCGCAGCGTTGGCCTGCAAGACTGGTCGCTTGATAAGGAAGACGAGGCAGCCCTCGCTGAACGTCGTGATTACCGCGACGAGAATGTTTTCACGATTGACTACAACGGAGGAGCTGAGCTCGGCAATGCCGTGCATGTCAAGTCTCGTCCTGATGGCAAGATTGAGATCGGCATTCACGTAGCTGACATCGCACACTTTGTTAAGCCCAACTCTCTGGTGGACCGCGAGGCTAAGAAGCGAGGCACCTCCGTTCAGCTCAAGAATCGCTTTTGCGCCCTGTTGCCACCCAAGCTGTCAGCTGAAGTTTGCTCTCTGACCCCCGAACAGGACCGTCTCGCCGTGTCCGTGGTATTCAACGTGAACCCTCACACTGGATCTGTCGCCGAAGGTGATGCATGGATTGGTCGCTCGATCATCAAGAGCGCCGGCAAGGTTTCTCTTGACGACATTGATGATGCTCTAACAACCCCCTCGGAATACAAGAACGCGGCTGTTTCTGTCAACACTATACAGATTCTCAACGCTGTGTCGCAGAAGTTCCGAGAAGCTCGTCTTGGCGCTGGTGGCGAACCCATTTCACCTCTTAGACTGCTCCAGCAACTTGATGACGAGAATGACCCCGTCCAGGACAACCTCTTCGACTCAACGCAGGCTCTTGAGCTTGTGGAAGAACTGATTCACAAAGCTAATGCTCATGTGGCACAACGTCTTGTTGAGGGGCTTCCTGAGAAAGCCTTCCTTCGTCGCCAGTCTGCTCCTAACCCCCGCCGACTCCAGACTTTCGTGGAGCGCATGACAGCGTTGGGTTATGATATCGACTCATCTGGCAGCGGCGCCCTCCAGAACAGCCTCTTCAAGGTTGACGACCCAGATCTGCGAAAGGGTATGGAGACTCTTGTCGTCAAGTCTATGCAGAGGGCCAAGTACTTTATATCAGGTAAGACTGGAAAGCAGCTGTGGCCCCACTATGCTCTCAACCTGCCTCTATACACTCATTTCACCAACCCAACCCGGCGCTACGCCGATATTATTGTCCACCGTCAACTCGAGGCTGTTCTCTCTGAGGGCAAGATTGAGTTTACTGAGGATCTGGAGAATCTCGTCAAGACCGCTGAGGCTTGTAATACTAAGAAGGATTCTGCTCAGAATGCCCAGGAGCAGAGTGTCCACATCGAGTCTTGCCGGACGATGGATAAGAAGCGCCAAGAGGCCAACGGCGACCTCATTGCTGAGGGTATCGTCCTGTGCGTATACGAGTCTGCGTTTGACGTTCTCATCCCTGAGTGGGGATTTGAAAAGCGAGTTCACTGCGACCAGCTACCTCTGAAGAAGGCCGAGTTCCGAAAGGAGAAGCGGGTTCTTGAGCTTTACTGGGAGAAGGGTGTCCCCAGTTCGGCGTTCGTGCCAGAGGATGAGCGACCCAAGGCTGCCGCATCCATCCGACACTCAAATGCTCTAGCGGCTCAGCGCCAGGCTGAGGAGGCTGAACGTGTCCGAAAGGAGCGTGAGGAAGCTACCCGCAAGCAAACCGATACCGGTACCATCTCAACTGATGACGTTGATGCTCTTTTCGACGATGATGACGACAACACATCCGATGTGACTGAGGCCATGGCCGGAGCTTCGCTGGCTGAGCGCCCTACTCAGAGCGTTCCCGGCTCACCTGCTCGCTCCTCATCCAACGCGGGCAACCTGCATCGCACTCGTTCCGATTCCAAGGTACCTGTGGCGGAGGCTGTCGAGACTCGCCTCACCAACAAGGAGAAGTACCTCAGCTTCTTCTCGCTTCGCGAGGAAGGTGGTGACTACATCCAGGATGTGACAGAGATGACGAGGGTACCGGTGATCCTGAAGACGGATCTCACCAAGAGCCCACCGTAAGTCACCTTTATTTAGAGAAGAAGTATTGTGCTAACCGAGGGACTAGTTGCCTGACCATCCGATCTCTGAACCCTTATGCTCTGTGAAAGGACGAACAAAAGTTAGCTGGCGATTGTAATGGGGACAATGTAGTGCGTAGTTTTCAAAACGGGCTACTTGTTCGAGGAAGAAGGTATATCTATGTTTGTGTGAGGAGTGTTGCCAGACGGGGAAGATTGCCAGAAGGAGGCGGACTCGTAGGTAGTGGTATTGAACAGCGGAAATAATTTCATCTTTTCTCAAGCAGTATATGATTGCCCCTTTTTGTCAATGTGCTGTTTGCCTTATTCTTTGAAAGCGCTTCCATCTGTTTCTAGGAAAACGACGAGACCTTGTGTTCGACTACGTAGGTATGTAGGCTTTCTGGGGCTCTTTGCAAGGCAATGGTGAATTAATTCAAGTATCAGGCGAAGGCGGTTACATTGTTTTGCCGACCATGTTAATTACCGGCAAGCCTTTGTTTTGTTCCGATTCTGGGTTAGGTACTAACTACTAAGTTAGCCCAGCAATGGCACAAAAGAGCCTAGATTACAGTTATCAAATTCAAACTATTAACTCTACTTTAGCCTTTTGGCTTCTTTTGCAGGGTTGATATGTATCATACGTGTTTCGGCCAATGATCGGACCGAGCAATGCTTATAACGGGCCAAATAAGGCAGTGAGGGGATTTCGGGATCTCAGGACAGTGTTTCATCATCATCCCTGGGCTACCTACAGCGTTACATTGTAGATAGACTGCTTGTGCGCTGCCATATCTCGGGACGGTTTCATGGCTCGCGTTTGACGTCTCAGATCTTGAGATGGCAAACCCCGGATAGTCGAGCTCACTGCTCAGTCAGCGGAAACGTTTGAAGGGGAAGCTTGTTAAACACGGCTATCTGGCGTTCCTGGACATCGCCCTCTCTTGGCATCAGTGGTGAGGCATGCTTAACACCCCTGTGATATCACGGATGCTGTGCCAGCCGAACAAGTCAAGATGATGATCCCGGCGTTGAGAATTAGGATATTAAGGCTGTGGCATCCACGTTGTTCTAGTTTTGTTTTCTCGATCTGACTTGACTTGACTTGACTTATAAAGACGGTTTTGTCCTTTCGTTTACACTCGCTCGTTCAATAAGCGCTGGCCTGCTTTTGATACCCTAATTCATTCTTATTACGTTCGATTCGAATCTTCAATTGAGGTCAATCTCATTGTTTAATATCTTTTTTATTATTCCTAAAATTTATTTCCGTTACTCTCCTTGCTGGCTGGTCCGACACGTTCCTTTCGATTATACAACATGGCATCTCTCAAGACTATTCTCTTCGGCCTCTTCGCCACCACGGCTTTGGCGATGCCTTCTGGCCCTAGGTTTACCAAAAGGCAACTTCAGTATCACGATTTGTCCAAGCGCCAGAATGATGCTGCTGCGGCTGCTGGCCTCAGTGACTTGGATATCCTCCAGTTGTAAGTCTCGAAAGCATAGCCAGTCCTGCATCACCAAACAACTAAACTAACACGCTCAGCGCCCTGACATTGGAGCATCTTGAGGATACCTTCTACCGCGAGGCATTCCTAACACTCTCCGACGAAGCTTTCGCCCCTCTTGGCCTCTCTACACAAACCCTTGACGACATCAAGGCCATTGGCAAAACTGAGGCTTCTCACGTAGTCCTCCTTCAGTCTGCACTCGCGGGTAATGACATCACACCTGTCCAAGAGTGCAAATACGACTTCAAAGGAGCAACAGCCGACCCAGCTGCCATGGTTGCAACAGCTGCTATCCTCGAGAGCGTTGGTGTCTCGGCCTACCTGGGTGCAGCACCACTGCTCTCTGACCCTGCCATCCTCGGCACTGCTGGCGCAATTCTTACTGTTGAAGCACGACATCAAACCGCCATCAGGATATTTTCTCAGGCACAGGCGGTTCCTCAACCTCTCGATACCGCCCTTGGTCCCCGGGCAGTCTTCTCACTCGCCGCACCCTTCATCACGGAATGCCCTGAGGGTTCTAACCTCAAGATCGAGGCGTTCCCCACTCTCGCTATGGCTGAGGGTCAGGACGTCAAGGCTGTAGCCATTGGAACTAAAGTGAAGCTTGCTTCCGAGGCTGCCGCTGGAGCGACGCACTGTGGTTTCACTTCTGGAGGTCAGCTTCCTGGTGGAACCAAATTCACTCCCTTCACTGAGGGAGATGGCTGTGAAGTTCCCCAAGGAGCTGCGGGCGTTGTCTACGTGACCTTGACCAGTGCTGGACCTTTGGAGGGCGTTTTGTCAGATGACATTACTGTGGCTGGGCCTATGGTACTAACCCTTTCTTAAGGGAGCTGTCGAGAGGCGCTGGTGGTCGTGGTGGTATGGTAATGATAGATATCTTATATCCAATGTAGACTGGAGAGCTTCTCCGCTCATATCAATATAATCGCTGGTCACTTATAAGACCCTTAAGAAGCCACCAGTTGTGTAGTCTGACTTTTTCTCTCTTTTTTTTCTTTCGTTTTTTGTGTTGAATTGTGTGTGAAAGCAGTTTTCCTGACTGGATATAGTCCGCATGTTGGATATCACCAACCTGCCTATATCTACTAGGGTCTTAAATGCTTCGTCCAACGACCTCTGGAGCCGCCTGGCTGGGGACGTGTTACCATGCTCTCCAGCACCACCTCCTCGCTGACCTCAACCCATCCCCACAAGTCCTGCTGGCTACTTCTTCGACACGTCTGCTGATGTGATAACTTTTATGTCCCTGACTTTTATGCCGCCCGCGCCAACGCCGCTAAGTCTGCAAGACGGTTTGTGACCAAAGGGGCCACGCTCAAAGACCACTAATATAACATTTGCCTTATATATGCCTCAAGCCTCGGCCATGCTCTAGAAAGGTCGCGCCTCGAGGTATGCCTGAGCCTTGGTCCATGCATCCTTATCTTCCGCACGTAGCTCGTCCGTACCCAGCATTTTAACGCCCTTAACGAGTGCATCGATAAAGTCACGCACGACACGGAAGTCCTTAGTTAGTGACTCGGCATATGGCACAAATGTCTTAGGGAACTCTTCCAGCCGCTGTAAGCGAGCCTCCTGGTCCCCTCCAGCTTCATCGTCATCGAAGAAGGTTCGCACAGCAATGCCGAGGCCGATGTCGGGCTCTTGATGGAAAGGTAGCCTGTTCAAGTGTCAGTGGTGTCTAATGAAGGATGAGGAAGAAATGTACCGCCGACTGATTTCCAATTGATCATCCCTTTCACGCTTCGACTGTCCATACAAAAACATTGAAGCCACAATCGCCTCAACCAGATCTCGATCAGCTTCTCTCACTGCCGATGCTAAGGACCAGAAGCTGAGCAGGTTTTTGTTAAGCGGACCAGTGTATCCATAAACCTGGTGCCGAAGCTTCAACAAGGAAGCGCACTCGCTGATCAGCACAAGAGTTGCTTTTTCTTCATAAGAACCTTTCCGGGGCAGGCCAGCCTGGCCTTCAGTGTGTTTCCCTGTCAAAAGTCCGTTTCGGATGAGTTCAAATGCAACCAGGGCTGCTTCTGGCAGACCAGTCACCTCGGGATGGTTCTCTTTGGCGTCCTGGAGAATCAGAAGAGTATTGGCCAAGGCATTACCCCAAGGCGTAAGTTTATGCTCATCATTGGCGTATCCTCTCAGGTGGAGAAATCTCCAGATGGCCACCGAGGTCACCATATCTGTGCTGTCGATTCCCTTTATGGGCCTCTCCTTAGGGAATGTCTTGGCCACAAAGTCGGAGTTAACAAGTGACAAGACTTCCAGCGACACGGGGCCCGCGAAATCATCAGGGAAGAATGCACGAAGATCTTCATCCTTGACACTCCAGCTGGCAACCCTCTGGGAAGGAGGAGGGTTGACAGAGCGGTGGTTGATAGTGTAAGAATATTTGGGGTCAAACCAGACACGAACTTTGATGTTTTTGTGCTGGATACCTCGGTGAAGTCTGGGGATCAACAGAGAAAGGGCCTGCTCTTTAATGGGCACTATTCTGTCAGTGATGAGCTTTTTGTATTCGTCCGAGGCCACTCCGTCCAAGGTTGGCTGAATGAGAAGTTGACCGTGGGTGATGTTCCCCAGTAGGCGGGGCCCAATCAAGCCGGTGTTGAGATAATGAAAGAGTTCAGCTGGCAACTGGAGGCCCAGATATTCATGGTTGTCACTAGTCAAGTGCTCATAGTCGTTCACACGGATTTCGCCACTCTCAGCGATGTAAATGAAGTGGTGGACAACCATTCTTGCCTTGCGATACTTGTCAAGCCAACCAGAGTCCTTGCTTTGGAGTATATCGTTGAAGCTGGCGCAAGCAGTTGCGACACTGTTTTCTGCAGTCCTCAGCAAGTTGGCGGCAGTCGAAATATTGTAGTCCGAGTATATGGAGCTTTCCAGAAGAGCAGGGAATGGAGGCAGGAACGATGTACCGGCCATGAGAAACGAGTCGATGAACCTTGGCTCACTTGCAGTGGGTGTGAGACTGCGCATAACCTTCTTCTTCGAGATAGCAGAAACGGTCTTGGCTTCCCAGTCGAATGCCCGAATGACAGAATCCTTGACAGGGTACAAGAGAAGTTCCTGAGAGCCCATCACACCCGAGCATTGGTCTGAGTCGATCATCTCAAAATAGGCGAGCTATTACTATCAGAATGAGAGTGACAAGTCTTAAAGTTCATAAGATACGCACCTGAGCGCACGCAGTGTAGGGCGCAACCAAGAAGTGAAGTCCACGGTTCTTCAGAACCGTTTGAAGCAACGGGTAAAGATTTTGAATGCGAAAGGCACCTATCATGACCTCACGTTAGGTCGATTCCTGAAACTGAGAGCCAAAGTTCACCAACCTGGGCTAGTACCGAAGGTCGTCACCGCCTCCTCAGCAGCCCCCTGAGAGTACAAGTTCCAGGCCTCATCTGTCTTCTTGTTGGCCTTGAGGCCACGATCCAGAGTGATGTCATCTTGGCCGGTCACGGGCTGGCCATCGAAAACGAAGAAAGGGACAATCTCGGACTTTGCCCAGAGATCGAGGTTCTGGTTTATGTGTGCTTCGACCCCAGTCAGGCCACCGAGAGCTGACAACAGAGGTTCATGGGCAGGAGGGGTTTCGAGAAGCTGGCACAGGTAATAGGTTGCATCAACAGCGATGGCGCATCCTTCGAGCTCGGAGATGTCGTGGGTGCTATATTGCTTTCTGTTAGCGCGAATATGTTTGGGAGGGTAAGTCGCATGGCACATACGAAACCTGGTCATTAATCCAGGAATCCTCAACAAGGACTGGTTTGAGAGTTAGCACAAGCTACAAAAACTAAATAGTAAGGATGTCGCAGAAGAAAACCGACGGAGAATGGGTATTCATCGTGGTGTGATCTTCTCTACGATGAGCAGCTGCTGGGGTGACCAATCTACAAAGCCAAGACTGCAATTGACTTTGCACATGGCCTGGAAGCTTCCCCATGAACAACTGAGCTCGCAGGATCTGCGTCAACCACGTTGGGAAGCTTTTGGCTGCCGCAGCATATATTGCAAGCTACACAATTCCATGCTGAACCCTGAACCAGACTGGCTCTGGGCCAAGCCTGCTCCTAAGCGCACAGGGTGAGACTCACATGGCATCTCGAAAGACTCGCAGCAACTCGGAAGCCCGTGCTATAATTCTTGTACTGGAGATCGGCGTTTCAGGATATTTTGCGGCAGGGTATCGTCGGTCGATCGAAGAGTGAGGAGTAGAAATCGCAGGCGTTGGCGGCAAGGCGTTGATGTTGACGAGATATGGCGGGGTTGAAAGGACCACCAGGTGAGTTAAGGTACTGGCTTGGGGCTGAATGGCGCAGCCGGTGAAGAGAGAAGGCACCTGACGGGCCGTCGGAGGGGTCGTGATGATGACAGCGAGAGACCGACGTAGGGCGGAGGGGGGAAGTAGAGAAAAAGGAAGATTTTGCTATGATTTTCGTGGGGAAAATGAAGGTTTGGAGAAGGTATCTTCAGCTTCAAACGGACAGCTGGTGGAAGACGTGACAGGAAAGTTTGGCGAGTTCCAGTGGCAGGGACGTACCTAAACGGTACCTGCCTACCATGCCACACGATCACCAAATGAAGCGACCTACGGGCGGGACGGGACATTCTAACCGCTACCATCCATTGCCAACCAGGGGAAAGAGCGGGCAGCCCTCATGAATGTGGCTAGTGGAAGTAACCTAGGTCTGACCACTGATGTGGCTGTGCAGAGCCGAACTTGCCCGAGATAGGTAGACTACTTACAGAGGTACACTCAGTTACCATGAGGTACGAATGAGGATGGTGGGGTATATGACGCTTTTTGTACCTCAGCAGATAAGGAATCAAAATCTCCAATTGTTCGCTACTTAGAATCCCATCAGACCAGAATAGAAGGCCGTCGCTTGTATCTCATCTCCCATCCCTACGGTCTATTACAAAGTGCAACCATGAACTATCCCATGAGAGACAAAGCTGCTCACTTCAGACGGCCTCTGGGGCCAGACCAGAACACGGCCAACATACCTATCATTGACATTTCTGCTCCTGATGCCGACCAAAAAGAAGTTGCTAAACAGCTTGTCGACGCTGCTGAAGAGCATGGGTTCATTTACATCCGCAACCTGGGCCTTGACATTCAAGCTAAGGACATTGATGGGGCGTTTGATCTTGTGAGCAAGAGAAGCAGATCTATTCGAATTGATCGGGAGTTCAGGTGGCTGAGAATACCGATATAGGTCCGAAAGACGTTCGAATGCCCCTTGGAAGAGAAGCAAAGGTGCACGATCCAGACCAACAACCGTGGATGGTCTGGCATGCACTCCGAAACACTGGATCCTAAACATCAAAAGGTACTTTTGCGTCGTTCTTCCAATTGAGTACTTTATTGGGATAAAAGGCTAATTCTCTTAACTTAGGTTGGGGACTTCAAAGAGTGAGCAGCTTCCGAGGCATTCCATGATATGTCACTAAAATAGCAACCGCAGAGCCTTCAACTTTGGCGAGTTCGCAGATGGGAAAGCCCAACAGCCTCTCCCATCTGACCTGGTTTCTCATGAGCCTCAGATAAGTGCTTTTGCTAACTCATGCCATGACCTCTGCCAGAAGCTTCTATACCTGCTTGGTCTAGGTCTCGGTGTAAGTCGATTCAGAAACAATCAGCCTCAAGCATTATCTTATTGTAAAACCAGGTCGACGATTTCTTCTCCTCTGCTCACAACACAGAAAAAGGCGCTTCGAGCTCTATACTTCGCTTTCTGCGTTATCCACCCCCGGAATCTACTGCACACTCCGAAGATGACATTCGTGCTGGAGCTCACTCAGACTACGGTTCTGTCACTCTCCTCTTCCGTCTCAAGGGACAAGCAGGACTCGAAGTTCTCAGAAAGGATAACGTTTGGGCACCTGTTCCTGTGTGTCCTGATGGCACTGAAGAAGACCCCAGCCCGCCCATTCTCGTCAACATCGGCGATCTGTTGTCATACTGGACGAACGGACTCTTCCGCAGCACTTTACATAGAGTCGTCTTCCCCTCAGAAGGCAGCTCCGGGGTGCAAGGGGAGACAAGCAATGGGCCAAGGTATTCAATCGCGTACTTTTGCCACCCTGTCGGGGCCGCACCTCTTGAGCCTGTCCCTAGCGAAAGAGTGAAGAACTATACCCCTTCCGAGGGAATGTCCAGCGAGAACCCTTATGCTACAAGAAAGGTCATGACAGCTGATGAGCACCTATTTATGAGACTCAAGGAGAGTTACGGCGATCTGTATGAGGAAAAGTCATAGTTGTATTACACATGTTAGGACAGCACAATCGGTTTCTTTATCGATATAGTGATTCGTTCGTCATAAGCTAATGTGGTCTACTGGCTGTGTGTTTTCATCACAGAGCTCTCATCACCGGGTTCTTGGTTCTAGATAGTGTGAAGCTTCCAACGCATGCGCCAGTCAGAGAACCCATGAAAATATTTCTCCTCGATAGACTCGTCCTCTTGTGTCGTGAGATAGGGCAAAAAGCGCCAGTCGTGAATTTCGATATGCGTGCCTTTGTTGAAAAGATGGTCCTTGCGAAGCTCCTTGAACTTCTCCGCTACGTCCTTGAACACAAGTTCGTTGTCACTATCGCACACAACATAAGCCTTTGAAGGTGTAGTGATTTTCCCGTTTTGTCTGGCCTCGTTCTCAGCTTTGAGCCATGTGTCGATGTCAGTGACAGGGGTGTCAACACCATGCTGAGCGAGAAGCGTTTTCGCTTCTTTCATGGCGAGAAGACCCGGCGAAACGAGTACAACTGCATTTGCAAGCATGCAGTCTTCGCCAGCATACACACATTGTCCTTTCAAGGCCGTTGTTACTTTGGTTATGGACGGTTTCAGGCGCTCAGGTTTGGTCTCTGTCTGAAGCTCGCCAGTGTCTGGGTCAATGATGAACTGTACGACTTCAGCGTTAAGCCCGTCGGAGTTGCTGAATTCATCAACGAAGCTCTCACTCGGAGAGGCAGGACAACATGGTGCGCAAGAAGACATTGCGGGCTGAGGTCGCGGGTTGTTGTCCCTGGCGGCGAGAGGCGCGCGTGGTTGTGAAGCAAGATCAATGTGTGGGGAGTCTTTTTGGCTTATCGATGCTTCACTGCTACTCCTCAAGCGTTTGTGCTGCGAGTTTGGTCCAATGGAGTGCAGGCTATGTTTGTGTTTGCGAGCTGAACCATCGTCACGCACGAAATTGTGCGCCAAAGATAGTGTAGCTGTTATGGAAGGCAAATCCAAAGATGGGGCCCCGTGAACTCTTTCGCGTCGGCCGCGGCAAGGGCTGACTTCAACTGGTGATTTTTTAGCCAAGGGCGATGTTGGAGACCGTGTAGAGGTGGTGTTTTGTGTTGATTTGCGAGGCGATGGTGTTGGCATAGTAGTCACTGTCAACTGGCTCACAGCGTCAACAGCAATACCACGAGGGTCAGCTGCTTCGAGTTTTGCAATCCACTGCAGATTTTCCTGGCTATCTTCTAATTTGCCGGTGGTCGTAGCCTCCTCTGCCAGCGCCTGCAACTGCTCGAAGGATATGGTGTCAGTGAAGTCCCGGTCAAAGTGAACTTTGGTCACCGAAGGAAATCTGAGACTCCAGAAGCCAGTATTTCCCACTCGGTCAAAACTGAAGCATTTCAAATCAAAAACCAGAGGCCTAGTAAATATAAACGTCGGCGGTGACCCTTGTTCAACTCCGGGAGCCAGTTTGAGAGCTAGTGCCTCATTGTCGTCGGGAGAAACAGGCTCCGGGGTTGAATAAGTGACAACTTCTCTCAGCATAGTTTCGTTCAGCTCTACAACATTGACAATGGTGAATTCTGGCTTAGCGCCCCAGCTTTTGACTGCTTGTCTGTTGTCCAGACAGCCAATATAAAAATGAGTCCACTTAAGCCCAGGCATCCGGTAACTCAATGCTTTTGTCGGGTCATATCTGGCACCGACAACCGAAAAGTCGCCAACATCTCCAAAATTGCCAATGTATTCCTTCTTGAGCTTGATGCAGCAGCTCGAAAACCTTCGTCTCTGGTCTGTAAAGTCGAAATATGGCTCATCTGGTTTCAAAACAAGGCCTTCTTTCCGAGCCAAAATAACCATGGCAAAAGCTTTACGAAGAGTTGAGGCTCCCAGAGGCTGTCCAAAATCAATAACTTGGCGCGGAACGAGGCCCGCCCATCCTTTACGGCAACAAATGAGGCTGGAGAGGATCTTAAACCTCTCTGAATGCCTCAAATTGATCAGAGACTGATCCTCTAAGAGCATGACGTCGTAGTAAATTATCATGAGGTGTTCCTGAGGCCCAGGCCTAGGAGTTTAGTAACACATGGCGAAGAAAGTACGGAAAACTTACAAGGAGTCTAGCTCTGTGTTCAAAAACCTTCCTCTTCGTGATACATGCTTCCTAATCCTATGAAACGGAAGTATCTTCTCCTGCTGTTCTGTGTGAGAACGAGCTAAAAAGATGACTGAAGATACCTACAGAATCGTCATATACAACCAATTCCCCTTCCAATATGCACGCTTTCTTGACTCGGGCATCGGGCTGTCCAATCTTGAGTGATTCTAGTATGATCCTGTCCAGGGGGTCAGTTCGTATTTGGGGGTCGTATCATTTGTACTGACCCGTGAAGTGCTACTCTATCTTCCGTGCTATCTTTGCCGCTCTTAGAGAATATCTGTATGCATTTATCCCCCTTGCTTGGATCGACGTGAATCTGGCAATATTCGCCATCAATCTTTTCCTCCACACTCATGCGCCAATGGCCCATATCTAGACAATGCTTGATGCTTCGCCCCTTGACCCAGGGTTGACGTCCAATTTTGACACCCAGTTGAGGTTTAACTGTGCCCATAATCTGTTCGCGTGGTGTTTTGCGTCCAGAATTTGGAAGAAGCCTTCCTCGTATTGCTTGAAGGGAAGTGATCGCAGTGGCAAAATCATCCTGTATCTTCAGAACGCAGGGCAAAATAGGATCGCACAGTCGATATATAAGGTGCGGGTCTAGAGCGAGCGGCTGGTAGCTTTTCAAAACGAGCCGCGTAAACCATTTTGCCTCTGTTGCGCTCAACCTTCTGTAGAGGCTCTCAAGATCAGTCCTGTTGCTTGGACTTAGGCTAGCCTGTGAGGCACGAATCGACGGGGAGCTCCATTTTATTTTGGCGGCGAGGGAATGAAGAAGTTGGTCAATTTCTTCAACTGTAACAGGGTTTTTATGATCGTAGCTAGGGCTTGGCTAATACATGATCAGCTGGCAGCTTCCAAGCCTCGGGTATACTATACTCACTGTGACTTTGAGGATGCGAAAAACACAATCTGCCAAATCGACACCAGACCCGGGCTGGCGGTACTGAGCTAACTCCTTAATCCTTGACGAGCCAAGTAGATATGCACGGCCAATAATTCTCTCCAGGCGGGCAGATTGGATACAGTAAACTCGATCGGTCCTTTTTTCAGGAAGAAGTGTCGATAACAGAGCCGGGAGGTCCGTATCGTGAGCATCTACGTAATTGCGATGGCGAGTGAACCACTTTGTGACAGTGTTGGAGCAACTCTTCTTATCAAGAGAAAGAAGGGAGGATTGCTCGAGCAATTCACAGACCAGAGAGAATGGAAGCGGCATGCTGAGAGGTCATTATGCCTCGGTAGTCATCCAAAAAGGTGTCGTTGTGTGAGAACAAAGAACAGCTCACGACTTTGATTTCGCAGCTCGAATGAACGGGTGAAGGTGGTTCAATTGTTCATACTAAAGTGGAGAGAACAGGCAGCACAGTCACGGTATGAGAGCAAAAGATGCCATTCTCGGAAGCTTCTAACAAGGGACAGTGGCAGTGCCTGAGGTGGTTTGGCGATGGATGTACCTAGTGAGTGAGATAATTTACTTGTCAGCCAGAGCTGGGAACCTGCCCTGAATGGAGAGGACGCGAAGTTGACGCGAAAGTCACATGATGTATCAATTAAGAGTACCTAGGTACCTACTCCAGAAACACCGATCAACCTACGGATACACATGCACTATACCAGTTATTTTTTCAGAGAAGTTCCTCGGCGTTGTAAGATGGGTTTTGCAAGGCAAGAAAAAGAAGATAAAATCTTGAATAATTCCTAATGTCGCTTGCGTACTGTACCAGGATATTCACAGCTGAGCTATAAGATCATCCTCTTCATGCACTATCATTATTATTAGAAAGTCTAGAAAGTCTGGAAGGGAAGGACGACCCAAAGAGCAATAGTCAACTAGATATGCAAGTCAGCTTACGAGTGCAATTACTACCGACCTGTAATTACGTGCAGCTTTGGCGACGGTGCTGAGTTGTGCTCAACTCTTCTCGATCTGCAATTTTAATGCAAGGTCCGCTGCAGGCGCAAAGACAAGAATGGGAAAGACCCCTGACCCTGGATGACAGGGTCACGGGAACGAATTCTCCATCGTCGTGACGAACATCGACCCGTCAGCCAGGTCAGTCAGTCCAAGATGCTTCAGTAGTACCAAGCAGCCAATGATGGTAAGGAGATAATTATCATGAACTAGGTTTGTTTGACAAAGGTAACTACGGGCAGTGCAGGCGCTCGTTTGCCGTCGTCTTGTAACCCTTGCCTAACAAGAAACGATCTAACGCACAAGCTGCAGTAGTAGCCCGTCGAGCTGGCAGTTCTCTTGACAACGGATCAGAAGGAGAGGCTAGCAACGGGGCGGTCTGATGAATCGGGCATCGAAAAAAGTTGAAACCAAGAACTTAGAAGTTGAGATGGCCGCCCTGTGAGTCAAGCTGGGGGATATGGTCCACTTCCCACAAGGCGTTGAGCTCGCTCGATAGATGGCGCAAAATGGGGCAGCGACAGCTGGTTGTCGGGGTCAGGTGGTGCGATTGTCACAACCTGTATGAGACCTGCGGGTTGGGCCGTAAGTGCAACATTTTGGGTCAGTTCGCATGGCACTGGCATGGCATGGTGTTTTGATGGATGCCGAGGATCCATCCATTTATTTGATTGATTTATGAGCCTCCCTCCATAACTGCCTACCTTACCTATGTATGTAAACAAACATGCCCCAATTTCCAACACATGAGACCCTGCTGCAGTAACATCTACAATTCATGTCCAATACTTTACCTTGCCTGGCCTTATTAATCCATGATCAAGTTCACGCGCCCCGAGTATTACACGCATTATATCCTCAATTACAGGACCACTCGCCTACTGAGACGTACGGATACTTGTTCGCGGCTCCAGTTACCTTGACAGGGCTGCCGTCGAGTTGGCCATTCTCCCGGAATTGCGTATCATCAACAACATCCAGTTTTCCTTTGCTTTTTTCGACATTCCATATTTGCATCCCGTAAACGCCTGTTCGGGAATATTCGCTCATTACACTCTTGATTCTTTTCTTTGCCGTCAACCCTCTTTTTCATCAGTATTCTCTCCTTTTATATCATCTTTGTTTCTAGCTCATAATTACTTTACAGTCTCACTTCTCGACGACAATTGATTCAATCAACGGCTCCTTATCATCCGCCTCATCCGCTTAACGTCATCTTATCCCTTGCCGGGATTCGTCAATTTGTTCGCGTCTGGCCCTGGCTTTCTAATTCGAGAAGTTCCTGCGTCCTCCCCAGCGTCCAATGGTGTTCCACTGCTCGCTCCTATTCTCCTGACAACCGCCCCCCAGTCTGGTTCAACGCCCGCCCAGTCAACGTCTATCCAAGTTAGGGGATCTAGGGGCGTGCTACCGAACGCCTGCAGGGCTCTATTTACGACGACGGCCACTGAGCAATTGGTAGACACTCCACCAAAACCCACCCCGGCTGGCGCCATACCCCATGCGAAACTTGATACACCACTAAGCCACCCACAATCCACCTTGGACTCGCCTCTCTCCTTATTCTGATGACTGGCTTTCTCTTTCAAATCTGCGTTGCCCATCGTTGCTCGTCCGGTCTCTTCAATGATCACCGCCATCTGACACAGTTACACCATAGAGCGCTCACTACCAGAGCCGCTGTTGCTGCTGTCGCCGCTGCTAGATTGCGGCGCCTCAGAGCCCGAAGAGCTCCAGCCACTCATTTCCATTCTCAGTTACATTTCAATTTGCATAAACGCCGAAGACTGCTCGGCCTCCGTTCCCTACCTTTCAATAAGTCGAATCCCTACGAGTTAATAGGTATGGCCTCGCAACAACAAGCTATCCGTCGACGCTACTCAGTTGCCGACCGTCTGCCAGCGGATTTAGTTCTTCCCACCACTCCATCCAACTCAAATTTTGAGACAGCCCCTAATTCGACCATTTCTGCTACTGCTTCTCCCACTGTCGGTGTCGCTGCCTCTGTCAACCCTAGGTACGCTCCCGTTCGTGACCTGGCTCAGGGGTCCAAACCGAGACACCTGAATTCCTCCTCGCACAACCGCCACGGCAGCATGGCTTCAACAGCAGCAATGCCTTCCCGGCCAGCTTCAAAGGACGAGAGCGCTCCGTTCAGACGTGGCCACGCTCGTGCGAAATCTAGTGTATCCAGCATGAACCGCCAGGTCAATCGACTCTCTTTGACGCTTCCAATTGCACCCCCTACAAGCGACCCTTCCCGACCAACACCGACTTCTGCTTCCATTTCATCAGTCCCCCCGACACCAATCGAATCTGGCATTGCCACTCCTGCTGACGCAAATGAGTTCATCATCGCAATTGCTGCTCAGGAGAGACGTGTGCTCGAATTGCGCGAGGAATTGTCGCGTGCCGAAGCAGATCTAACGTTGCTCAAGAAGAAATGGACTGCACAAGAGAAGAAGGGCGACACCATCCCTCTTGAAGCATTTCGCAGTCCTATTTTATCCTCAGAAGATGATGCTGCATCTTTCCGGCGAAGTGTCGACTCAGATCGCAGGAAATTGTTACAGCAGACTCAGAACCCAGCGACTCCCAACCGAAGAAGGGTCCTCCGTGGCGGGCATACAAGAACCCTATCTCTGCTATCGCCGGCGAAACCAGACGCAGGATTCTCATTATACCAGGATCGCGATCACGAGCACGAGCAAGTGAAATTACCTTCGATAGAGCGCAGGACCGCTCAATTAACAAACCCTCATTTATCTAAGCGTGCCTCGTGGCAGCCACGTACACAACAAAACGGCCCGGTTGTTCCACAGATTGTCGAGGACTTTAAGTTGGGCCTCAGGGCTTTTGTCGAGGACATACGCCAGATTACAGTCGGGGATGAGCCAATCAATGGTCAGCCCGTTCGATCCAACAGTGTCAACGAACGTGGTGAAGCCAATCGAAACCAGGATACTGTACGACCGAATCGTCCGCTACGGCCCAAAGTGAGCACAGTATTTGAACCACCTCACAACAACTCGGATGCGAATGAGACCAAATCCTCGACCTCGGCAAGCACAGCATCGAAAAGGCCCGAACTACCTTCTCGGAGCAAAACAAAGTCCAAGAACAAGTCTTTCTCTTGGCAGCCTCTTGGATTTGATTCGATGGATGATAACGACTGGTCTAATTGGGAATCTCCGGCCTCATCTTCCAAGACGTCTCGCTGGAGTGGATCTACTATTGGCAGCGGTGGACTGGACGATATGTCTGCTACTTCAGACGAGGGAGAACCTGCGGACTCACCCTCGTAAGTCACTTGGCATTGGAACTGAGATGAATTGCAAGTGAAGATGCTGACCTGGCATAGTAAGAAGAAGTCGACCGGCTACGAAACCCCGTTGCTCTCTCCGAAGCTAGAAGAGCTTCTACCCAATATCGTCAATCAGTTCTCGCCCAGTAACATCAAACGCACCGCGACAACCCTGATGGATGAGTGGGAGAAGTCCCTTACAGACCCCAACTATCCTCATCAGACACAAAACAAGGAGAACACCACTTAGACAATCTTTGTCCTAACCTTTCGCGGCGCATCTACATTATGTTGAGCATACTTTGGAAGCGATTTGCACACATTTCTTTACATAAAAATGGCCAGGCGTACACAGTTTCGGTATCACAGACCGATATTTGATGACGAATAAAGAAAGAAAGAAGAAAGAAAGAAAAAGAGGCTCGGCTGCCCCTGACGGAGTTTGCAATTAATGGATCCCATTTCGTTGCGCGCTGTCGGCACTTTTGGAAGGGCTTGTTCGAATCTCATATTCCGAGTTATTTTGCTATTTCTGTCGACTGTATCTCTTCTTGTATGGCTTGTGTGTCGGTTTTCTGGGCGTATCGTCTGAGAATCTGTGCATATGCAATTTGGGCTTTTGGTGTTATTTAGGATTATGATAGTGAGACGACCCTCATGAGTGACGACTAGGGAACCGTCACATTCTAAGTCAATTCGTAGTTTATTCCATCTTTGAAATATTGCTCATCTTTCCATGACTTAAGCGACAAGCAACATTCTCACTTCAAGAGCTTTCGACTCGCCCACTAGCACATTCTCACTGTTGTTTAAAGATTAAGCAGCAGGGGCATTCGTGTCTCAGATTTATCGAGTCTCGGCTAGTTAGTACGCAGATCTACCATCGGACTCGTCTTCAGGAACTCCATCTATTGTTCGTTGCTGGGGCAGCCCGGAGTGGAGATGCATTCGATCTTGGACATATGACGACGTAACTACAAACGGTGGAGATTATCCGAAGTGTGAGTGATCCTGCAGTAGCAGGGCGTAAACATGAAGCTACAGAGAGCCCGTTGGGCAGCGAACTTAATAGGGACGGAGCATAGTGAGCATATGGTCAAATGTTTTGCGAGTTTGCAGTCATGATTACATATACCAATGGAGTTCGGTAAACTTGGCTGCAGCAATGCGAGTTTTCGTTCCGAGCTTGGCTAATAGCATGGGTCAGTCTGTCGACTTATTTTTGACAGAAGTATATCTTCATGGCAATTGATGAAAAAGCTCGAGCACCTTTCATCGGAGATTTTGAGCATTAAGCGAGTGCGAGCAAGCCACCACCACCGAGAGGGACTTGACTAGACCAACGTGAGTCGCGTATGTAGTATCATCGAGGCATATCGCTGCTTCTGGATCTCGCATTCGCTTCGTCAACGTATTGCTGAGACATGTTCCTTGTGACTTGTGACTTGAATAATCTGGTAGCGGCCAAACCTCCTCAGTAGAAAGACCATTCAATATGCAAACCACGCGCACTGATTCCTTGATGCGACTCTTCCAACTCTGGCACTCAATATCGAATTAGATGATAAACGACCACAAGATGGCGAAATCAGAATTCCGTTCCAAACTGGAGCCAACTTCCCGGCCTCTGACATTTGCCTCAACAGCGGGGATGCTTGTAAGTCATAAACCCTGTTTTCATACTTATTCTCAACTGATACATGATAAGTTCATGTTCAAAGACTGCTTCAAACCTCATACTACAGTAGCCATTGGATCGTTCATTCAACTTGCTCTCTGTGCTGTTCTTCCTCTGCGTTGGGCGGTCGTACCACCCTTGGCCGTCTTATTCAACTCCATTGTCACAACCATGATACAAATTTACAGCACAAAACCCAATGAGTACAATAATAATGTCGTACCAGGCCGTGCCACTGCACAACTTCCTTTCTCCAATGGGTTCTTTGGTTCAACTCCCGGAGCAAGCCCCGTTGTAGTCTTTCATCTCGGAATCCAGACCAACCACCCTCTCGGTCTCGCAGCACCAGGCATGGAGCAAATTAGCAAATACTTCATGGCTATGCATAGAGATCTTACCTCCAAACGAGACGAATATGGTATGCTGAGCTCCTCAACATGGCGCGGAGATGAAAAGAGCAGCAATAACACCCTTCTTCTGATCTACTACCTTCGTGACTTAGAGAGTCTGCACCGCTTCGCACACGACGAATTACACCGGAAGGCATGGGACTACGTCAATAAGGCTAAGCTGAAGCACGTGGGGATCTTTCACGAAACGTTTAACGTGCCGGCTCGCGAGTATGAGAATGTCTATGTTAATTGTCATCCGGTACTGATGGGCCATGCGATGGTGAAGACAACAGAAGTGGGCGACGAAGAGGAAAGGTGGATTAACTCCCTTGTCAGTGCAGATGCTCCCCTTTTGAAGACACAGTATGCAAGGATGTCCAGAGATGAGCACAGTAGTTTGAAGGACACGGAGTAGTGTAGAATCGTCCTGTCTCTTGGTTCGGAGTGTGCCCATCAAAGGGATGGAGATACTGAGTTCTGGATCATCTAATGATAAGGTTGTTTTTAACCATAAGATCTCAATGAAAAGAGGTGAATCAGCGGCATATTTACCTAAGAATCGATCGATAACCATTACTCCATGGTCTCTTTGCATCTGAGACTCAAGACTGTGTTTCCCATTGCTACGAAACGCAGCCTGAGAATGAGATTTGCTAAAAGCAAGCAACAACAAGTAACAGACGGGCATATGAGTATGAGGACTGCTCAATGGATCATCGCGGGTCCATCAACATAGGCAACGTAGTCAATAAGATTCGTGAATATAACTCTGCAGCCTGACTTAGAAGTCTGAGGCCAAGTAAAGTCCAAGGTATCCAAACTAGCAACTTCTCAACGCCGCAAAACAATACATATAACAGATAACGCCTCTCAACGCCATACCCTACTACAGAAATGTAAACGTCTAAAAGTCGATAACCAAGAATGAAACACCCCCGATGACACCGGCAAGGAAAAGGAACGTCAGAATACCTGCGCCAGCCTTATCAGCCGTCGTGATGTCCTTCATTGGAGGGGTTCCATCACTGTCGTTAATGTCCGTATTTCCACCGCCCGGGTTTCCTTTGGATGTTCCACCGGTCTTGGAGGTGACAGGCCCCTTGGCACTCTCTACCAGCGTGTACATGATGATCGAGAGGGCGTTCATCTGGGGACCAACTCCAACAGAACCATCAAAGCTACCCGTCGTCCAAGAGAAGCCACATGCTGTGCCTGCAGGCCCCTTGTAACCCTCTGTGGGTGAGCCTGTGCAGATTTTAGCGGCGGCCTGGGCACTTGTCTTGATGAGCTTCATGATCTTGTCGTTTGTTGAAGAATACAGTTGCGTGGTGGCTGCCAGCCACCGTGCAAGATATCCCTTGAAGCTCTGTTGGTCCTGACTGCACTGCTTGTGAGGTTCGCAGAATTGCTCGTAGATGATCTCATCTTTGACAAATTTGTTGAAAATATCATCGAGGAGGCCGTCTGCTCGCTTCTTCCAGCTGTCGCTCGACGTAAGGTTGTACATGACCGCGGCGCCGTGGAGGAAGATCCCTGTGTTGTAGGACCACTGTGTCTTGTCGATATCGGTACATTTCTTTCCTTTGGCATCGCCGATGTGAACACCGTCCTGAACTGCAAACTTATCGGTGATGATCCCAGAATCCTCATGCCACTTCCACAACTTCTCAGCCCAGTCCGAATAAGTGTCGTTACCTGTGTACAGCGCTAAACGAGAAGCGACATTGAAAAAGCAGCCATTGGAAATGGCGTTCTTGTAGTCGTAACCAGTATTCCACTTAAAGATCTGCCAACGCATACCGCCGTCGCAGTAGTCTGCGTCCCAGCGACTGACATACTCATTGAAGACAGCTTGAACCTGTGCGAGCCATCCGGGTGTGTCCTCAGGAGGATCTGGGAACTGATGCTCAGCTGCTGACATTGCAGCCATTGCCCAGAAGCCTTGGTCGTCGTTTCCTTCGGTCATTGTCTGGTTATCGGGCATGTAATCGCCGTCTGTGCCGGCTTGGTGAATCATGGCTTGTTTTGTGATGTTGTTATAAGAGTCGTCACCGGTGAGCCACCAATAATCAACGAGAGTACCGAACATCGCACCAGCCTCCCACCCTATTCATGGTCAATAAATGTTTATGGCTCGATTGGCACGGGAGAGTTACAGTAGTAAGGATCTGGCAAGTTTCCTGGTGTATCGCCGGTGTTGTTTCCTGTGTAGTATTTTACCAAGCCATAAGCTGCCTGGCCGGCAGCCTTCTCGATAGATTCTGCCACGATGCGTTAGTTCCGCTACTTTGTTGATGAAGATAAAATTTACTATTGTCATCCCATGTCACGTCGTAGGCATTGACAGCTGCTGCCCAGCCAAGTACCGTAGTAGTTGTTCGAAGTAATGAATGCATCTTGGCAGCTTAACCCAAAACTCGGAATACCAAGACAAAGACAAGACGGGAATAACAGATGGACTGGACCCTGCTTGATGCCAAGCTCGGCTCGTGTATCTCACTTAGAGGCGTGCGTCGCCAAGACTGAATTCAACGATATATGGTGATAGAAATATCCAACCACGAAGATGAAAGAGTGTACCCAAGTAAGTAGCGGAAGAACAACGAAAGAAAGAAAACGTCAAGGAAATTTGAATCGATCGATATGCAGAAAGAGAAGATGTCCTTCCTTCTAAAATTGGCATGGCAAGAAGGGGGATGGATGCTCGAAACACCCCAATTTTTTGCTGTGGGCATGGCCACTGCTGACATTAATTGATGTTGGACGATACGTCAGGGACTCCACTGAAAGTTGGCGTGAAGGGTCCCCTTTGGAAATGAATTTGTCCAAGGAGAGTGGGAGCACATCATGGTTCGGGCTCATCGGGGCCATACGATGTGATGGATGCTTGTGCTTGTGCTCTGAGGCGGAGCAACAACATGGATCCTACGGGAACGTGGATCGTCAGGGGGTTTACATATGTACAAAGGTGACAGTTACATAGGACTTCGAGTCTGCCACGAGAAACGGAATGCGAGAGCAACGTGAGAGAGGTACCTATGCAAGCAGACATGCAATGCGCTGCACAGTACCTGATTATGATCGTCTCCAGTGTAAGCATTGCTCCATTTGTTCCTGGGATAAATGCGGTTCCTGGAACCAGCACGATCCAATCGTTGGCTCAATCCCTTTTCTGCATGACCTGAAGAGCGGATAACAAACTATGGAGCATCTCTTTTAATTCGGCCGAGACTGAAAGAACCATCGTATCGTATGCCTACATAAGTACTGTAGGTAGTACACAGTCGATGAGGCGCGTGTTTCAGTTTCCAGGAAGGGCAATTCGATCTTTACTTAGCGAGTTAGCCAAGCCGGGATCACGGAACTCATTGTTTAATCATTTGGTTTAGGTTATTTTATTCCCGCGTTAGCGTGTGCCTTTGAAGAAATTCTAGAAATACTGTGGTAGGGATATTATACTGTGTGGAGCGGTATGTGGGAACGATGCCGGAAATTTATCCCTGCCTTAGACTAATACATACGTACCTAGGTATGTCTAACCGAGCATGCGTATGCACTGTGATTATCCTGACGCGTACACAGGATAGACAGTTTCTTTATCCATAACGCGCTTTGGTTTCCAGTCTAGCAATTGTTTCAGCCACTGGAGCTGAACTTATCTATGTACTGTCTGTAATTTAGAGCATGGAGGATGTTGCAAAGCTATGAAGAATCCCGTCTAGGCTTATTGATATTTGGACCACCAACCTAAAAGGTCTTGCGCTGAATAGGAATTAATGAGTCTGATGTTTACAAAGTACGCATTCAGCATTATGGTGTTAGAACAGAATTGCTTCACGAGATAACACTGGAAACTCACGCAGCTTCACGTTATTGACATCATTGCTTTGGATTCTGCTAGCCAATATATCATACTTACATTCTATTCCACCTTGTTCCTCAGAGACAATACACCAGTAAGTGCACAATTACGCTTCTGCTTTTGTATTACTTGTTAGCCGATTAATCACTAAGCTGCGTATTAGCAGTGGACATGCCTTGGCTGGATTGCAATGCTTTTAATTAAGCTTAGAAAAACACGGTTCAAAACCTAGGTAGTATCAAATTGTGGCGAAAATAAAGATATTACTTGAATAGGAAAGCCGCCGGTTACACGCATGTGTTTACGTGCAATGCCGCCTCTATACTGCCCCCTACTAACCATTTAGCAATAGACAATTCAGTTAAATAACTCGTTGAGCCTCTCATGTCTGTCTGAAGCCTAACAGTTGACTCAACTCCACCCCATTTCCAATCTGTACATACCGTAGGAATTGCGTGGTTCTCAACAGCTCCATCATCAACATCCCATATGCCCACCTCTTACAAGTCTCATGATTGCAGGTCAATGGCCACATGCTCATTAACAGTGGGCAGAACTTCGGTATACCTAACCCGAATACCCAATATCCATGAATGGCATCTCCCGTGACATATTCCTTACCCCGGCCTCACAGCTCCAACCCCGCTACAAACCCCGCGATTCCCCCACTTGAGCTCGGTGTTAGCTTCCATTCATCCATCCTTCATCGCTTGAATACAGCCAGCATAACCTCACTTGATTGCCACTTCCATTGTGGCGGTTATCTTGGCAGCTGGTACTTAAGAAGCTTTGAATCACCTCAGATATCAGACCCGATTGATCAATAATATTTTCTTAATTAAGAACCACTTCATCTCATCTCGATAATACCGGATGACCCTCCGTCCATTACCATGTCAGCCAAACACTTTGCCAACGATCCAACCCACCTTGTCTCCTCAGCTCTCCATAGTCTCACCCTCACCAATCCGTCACTCGCCCTAGATCCAGACTTTAAAGTCATCTATCGTCGTCCTGATTCCAATGCCAAAGCACAAGTATCCATCATCTCAGGAGGTGGCTCCGGCCATGAGCCCTCATTCGCCGGCATGGTCGGCCAAGGTATGCTCTCCGCAGCTGTAGCTGGAACCATCTTCGCATCTCCCTCTGCAGAACAAATACGTACAGCAATCACCTCTCGTGTCGATACATCAAAAGGCGTCCTGGTCACCGTAATGAACTATACCGGTGACGTCCTCAACTTTGGTATGGCTGTTGAAAAGGCCAAGGCTGCAGGGCTTGAGGTTAAGATGGTGGTTGTTGGCGACGATGTTGGTGTTGGTCGTGCAAAAGCCGGAAAAGTCGGTCGCCGTGGAATCGCAGGTACAGTTCTCGTTCACAAAATCTCAGGTGCCCTCGCAGCTCTAGGAAAGCCACTTGATCAGGTTGTCAAATATGCACAACTGACAGCAGACAACCTCGTCAGTGTGGGCGCCAGTCTCGAACATGTGCATGTTCCTGGGCGAAAGGCCGATGCAGAGGGCAGTCTTGCGGCAGACGAGGTGGAGCTGGGAATGGGTATTCACAATGAACCCGGCTCTGGCCGTGAGAAGGCTGAATTGCCTGATCTCGTAAGTAAAATGCTCAAGCAATTACTCGACACCACAGACAAGGATCGAGCTTTTGTGAACGTTGATTCCAAAGAAGTTGTTCTCATGATCAACAACCTGGGAGGAGTCAGCGTTCTTGAGCTGGGCGGCATCACTGCAGAAGTTGTGAGTCAGCTTGAGTCAAATTACAGTATCCGGCCCGTGAGAATACTCAGTGGAACTTTCATGACCAGTCTGAACGGTCTCGGCTTCAGCATTTCCCTTCTTAATGTGGTGTCTCCTGATTTCGAAGCTCCGAGCATGATTGAATTGCTTGATGCTCCCAGTGAGGTGGTTGGATGGTCCGCACCCGTTCAGGCCAGCACCTGGGAAGCCAAGAATACCAATGCAAGAACCGGCCGTGCTGGTGCTGCAGGGGATATCAAGTCTAGTGGTCTAAAAACAGACCCCAGTACCGCGCAAGAAGCACTGAAGAAAGGCCTGCAAAAAGTCATTGATGCCGAACCAGAGGTCACCCACTACGATACTATCGTCGGAGATGGTGATTGTGGAATCGGTTTGAAACGAGGCGCTGAAGGTCAGTCCGACGCATTGGGGCCCCCTGGAAAAAGCTGTTCACTGACATAATACAGCAATCCTTAAGCACATTGATGAGCAGCCCCTTACCGGCGACGTTGTCGTGGATCTCTCATCAATCGTAACAATCGTGGAAACAGCCATGGATGGAACCTCTGGAGCTCTATATGCCATCTTCCTCAACGCCCTGGTTCATGCTCTTCGTGAGCTGTCACCCGGCACAGCCTCGCCCGAAATCTGGGCCAAGGCCCTCAAACTGAGTAGCGATGCTTTGGCTAAGTACACGCCTGCTCGCCCTGGAGATCGGACGTTGGTCGACGCCCTTCATCCTTTCGTGGAAGCTCTTAACCAGACAGGAGATGTCAAGAAGGCAGCTAGCGCAGCACTGGAGGGGGCTAACAAGACCAAGGGTATGCAAGCCAGCCTGGGTCGGACAGTCTATATCGGAGGCAGTGGCTATCAGGAGGTTCCCGATCCTGGAGCCTGGGGGTTGGCCAGCTTCTTCCTGGGCTTGAGCAGTTAAGCAGTCTTATGACCTCTGCTTCTGTCTCAAGGTCGAAGACGGAAATGTAAGCCAGTAAAGCCGAGGGAAACGGCAGTGTGCAAATATTTATAACACGTGTAATGAACAGAGTATGGTATGGGGAAATCAACATGTTTTCAACGCCTATGTAGTCCCTGTGAGTCTTGCCCGTAAGACATACAAACATCCCATTCTTAGATTCGAGCTCTCGCCGCCCCAAAATCATGACGGTAGTGAATTATTAGCTGAGAAGAACCAAAATGACGCTATCGCCTCGTAGGAACCTAGAGTAAAGTCAGTACCCATTTTCGACGCTCCTGTCACCGCTCATTGACAAGTTGTTGTGTTGTTGACGTACATCTTGCTGATGAATCTATCCTTGTTCACCGGGCGGCCCTTCTTCCCGTTTGCTAGCCGAGGGGTCTCTGTCCACATCTCCTTTACATTCTCCAGCACCATATTGCAATGGCGATCGAAGGCTTTGACACGCGCAAGGAGCTTGCGGTTGTTGCGGATGGAGATGAGCACTTGCACGTGCGATCGAACGGCAGTCTGAAGGATAGATAGAGGGCCGGCAGAGAACTCGTGTTCTTCTAGCTGGGCAATCTCGTACTCACTAAATGATGATGTGTTAGCAATCGAGGACTTGTCGCGGGGCTGGACGAAGAGGAAGAGATGCCTGTCACATACGTGAGTTCATTGCGCGACTTGCTGAGAAGCTCCCTAGTCAGTCTGTTAGTACTATGGAACTGAAAAGTAGGACTTGTTGCGACATACTGAATCTTGGGGTCCGTCGACATCTTGGATATATTCTGATAGTTTGGGATGTTGGAGATGCGCGCGCAAGGCTGAAGCCCAGATAGGTCAAAAAGTTGACCACGACTTGAGCACGTGTCTGATTGGCTGGTGGTACCGACCCACCTTTCGAGCTTCATGAGATGTCACGTGACGATAGTAGACAGTAATCCCTCCACCAAAAATGTGGCTGCTAACCTTGGTATGGGTTTTTGGGCTACTCGGCGGCTTGTTGCGGACGGTTGAAAAAGCATTGCCGCGGACCTCGGACAAGACTCCAAAACCATCTTATACCCCCTCTTCCTTCACCTCGATGCGCATGTCAATCGCATGTGCGCATCGCTAATTCTTCTTCTCATACAATGTCATTTCGAACTTTGACAGTCCGAGCTTGTGCCTCAGCTAATGTTGCAAACCGGAGCTCACCAAGAATCTTCAATATGGTCCAGCAATCAAAGATTCTGAGCTCCTCGCTCGGTGCACGACAGGTGAACACAATTATCTGGATTTTTTATTGCCATTGATTCTAATTTAATGCCGTAGCTTTCATCCGAAGCCACCAACATCCGAGAAAAGCGAGGCGATAGTTCAAATGATGTAGTTTTCGAGAGCAAGTATGGCCTACGAACCGTCATGCTCAACCGGCCAAAGAAGCTCAACTCACTCGATGCCTCGATGATCCGAAAGATTGTGCCCCGACTAATCGAATGGGAAAAGTCCGATCTCGCCAATGTTGTCGTTATGAAGGGTGCTGGCGAAAAGGCCCTCTGCGCTGGAGGTGACGTTACTGCGCTCGCCCACCTCAACTCGGAGAGTGAGGACGGTTGGCAGAAATCAGCACAATACTTTGCCCTCGAATATAAGCTGGACCACTACATTGCGACATACAAGAAGCCCTATATCGCTTTCATGGATGGTATCACTATGGGAGGTGGTGTTGGTTTGAGTGCCCATGCTCCTTTCAGAATCGCGACCGAGAAGACCGTCTTTGCCATGCCCGAGACTACAATTGGATTCTTCCCCGATGTCGGCGCTTCATTCTTCCTTCCTCGAATGAACGGATCTGTCGGGACTTTCCTTGCGCTTACCAGCGAGCGACTCACTGGCCCCAACGTCTTCTACTCGGGCATTGCCACCCACTACCTGCATTCAACCAGCTTGCCTGATCTAGAGGCACGTCTAGCCGAACTGCGGTTCCGGGACAGCGACGGTTTGCCTGAACGACTGGCACTCATCAACCAAACTCTTGAGGAATTCTGTACCGGTCTTCCATATGACCAGCCCATAACCTTGAGCGGCGAGATTCGCAAGGCAATCGACCGATGCTTTAACAAGCACACCATCAGTGAGATCATTGCTGCCTTGCAGGCTGAGCGGGGTCCAACTGAGGAGTGGGCGCAGAAGCAGCTCAAGACTCTACACAAGCGATCACCTACAGCTGTGCATGTGGCTCTTCGCCAGATGCGTGTGGGTGGTGAGTGGGACATCGCTCAAACATTTAAGAGGGAGCACCAGATTGCGACCAAGTTCATGCAGCATCCCGACTTCACCGAGGGTGTATCAGCGCTGCTCATCCGAAAGGAGGCGCCCAAGTGGCAGCCTGAGTCTCTCGAGGCCATTGGGGGCACAAACGTGGCCAAGCCCTTCTTTGAGTACGACTCCAATAATGAACTAGCCCTGTTCACCGATCGCACATTCAAGGAATATCCTCACCGGGAACTTGGTGTGCCATCCGAGAAAGAGATCGAGCAGATTCTGTCAAGGGGTACATATACCCAAGAGCAGCTGGCCAACAAAATTGTGTCGTCGCGCAACGGTCGCCAAGGCATCGCTGAGGTCGCCAGAGAGATTATCGCCCGCAAGACGGCAGTGGATGACCAAGGCAAGGCAGTTTGGATGGCGGATGAGTCGCTCCCTGGAAGCCGACTTTAACTCCTCACATGCTACCGATGCTTGAATAATAAAATGTAAAAATAGATGCCACTACGAGATGTAAATCATGTAGTGCGTGTGCTGATAGATGAATTGCGATGATATCAAGCGATAAGAGAAATGTGCTTCAAAATAGATGATGCTTTTTCCCTCCCACATGGGGTCACATTCATGAAGTCTAGAATGATCACGGCGAAGGTGGCGAACACGAGGCTTGAAGTGGGGTTGGGATGGAAAACAACAAGAATCATTCTGGCGAGAGATAAAACCTTGGCTGAAAAGTCTCATTCTGTAGCGACTTTGTTGAGGGACATGATCAGTGACCAAAGAGGGGCAGATGCAGGTAGGTAGTGGATGGTAAGATGGGGCGGGTATGTAAGCCGAAGAAGAAACACCAACTCATAATTTTTAGGCATGGCTAATAAAAGGATGGATAGATACAGATAGGAGAGAGAGAAACAAACGAAATGCGGAGATAAGGGAACAGGACCAGCAAGACGACCCAGTTGGCAAACTATCTCATGTAGGCAGGCACCCGGTAGAGTCTATTAGATGACCTCAGGCAGAGGGCAAGAGTATATAAGGGACGGTGTCCCGCCGCAAGAAGAGCCTCGAAAGAAAGACGAGACATCTCCGTCTTTCTCTGGCTCATTTCTACCCATTTTCCCGTCATCGAAGCAAGTCGGCAGTTACTAGGTTGGCCATAGCAAAACAGCCAGCGAAAAGGCTCAGGTTCACAACCAACTAGAAAGATACGTACCGTTTCAAAAGTACGACGACTTACCATTGACACAGGCGAACAAAGGTTTCGCTTCAGATAGCAAGGCACGTGAGTTCTGCACCAACTTGAACCAAGCTGCATTATCCGGCCCCACTAAACAGCTCCGTGTCGGAAGAGGTGGATCACGCACCGGCGAACCCTACCACCGCCCGGGCGGCGCGTCTAGAAGTCAAAGAATGCGCTAACTCACGTCACCGATGCAGGCACTAAAAGGGTAATTGACAGGGGTTATTGGCTCATCAACCACTGGAGTGACACGGCGACCCTCCATCTTTTCTTCAGTTTCATTCAAGCGGAACACGCCTTTGAAGCTGCATCACAACACACTCAAAGCATCTGTGACTTTTTTATTATTGATACTTCAAACTTGGGGTTTGGTTCGAGCTCTTCTTTTCTCTTATTGACCACAGTCCCGTCACTATATTTTCACCCTTTGTCACTATTTTCTCTATTTCCTGGTTGTCTAGCCAGCGCGCAAAACTATCGGCACGCACTTTAACTCGATCCACCTGCGCTCCACGACGCGATTTTGGCGGGTTAGAGCGCGTCACGAACATGACGCCCGCCTCCCGAATTTGATATCACGTCCCGGCCAACGAGCTCAAACATTAAACCTCCCCACTACTATTTCCTACGCATCGTTGAAATACCCACTGCCAAACTTCACCTCTTGACCTTTTACTTATTACTTCTCGGCCGTCGCTGCCTTGTCTCTACTTACATGATATACACCCACCATATACAACGACGACAGAATTCACGACTGATTCTTTAACCGCCATCTCTGACCTCCCCCCTGAGGGGACTAACCGCCATGGCTTCACCAATCCCCAATCCTGTTCAAGGCGGCTGGAATCACAACGGTCAGACGATGCAACAGAACGTGGAAACAAATGAAGCAGGCGTCCAAGTGAGGCCTATGGGCCGTATGCGAAATCAATGCGTCTGGTAGTTACCTTGCTAACTTGATATACAGTCAAGGTGCATTATACATTTGACAAGGAGGCCAAAATCAATTGCCTTGCTCGTTCAACACAAACCCTCTTCGTTCAAACAATTCCTCTCGATGAACAAAACTCTATTGGCATTGTCGACTTGAGAGCGTGTCTACATGCAATCACCGAATGCAGCCCGGAACTCGGAAACCAAGATAGTGAGGGCGACTACACTATTTACGCACTCGATTATTCAGAACCAGACACCCCCTTAGTTGGACAAGGCATGCTATCATGGGCACTCGATTCGATGCGTGGTGGTGAATGGCTCTCTCAGTCGCCCAAAATGGTAACTGGGCGTGTCACCAAGAACTTGCTTGCCGTCTTTGGAGGGGGAAACCGCGAGACAATCGAAGTCAAGCTCAAGTTCACTGTCGGCTCGAGGCTTCAAAGGCGAGAACCAAATGTTGACATGCCACCCGTTGAGATACCACCTCACCCTACGCAACCCACGCCTTTACAACCCGCTCCACTGCAGCCTGCCTCTCTGCCACCCTCCCGCTCTGCTGAAATGGCCGTAGCTTCTGGTGCCGCTGAATGGAGCTCTTTCATCCAGGCCAACCCTCATATCGGACACACAGCACATGTGTCTCGAGTGGCATCACCTGCGCTTTCTCAAGGCGCACCGCCTCCTGTCACAACTGAACGACGAGATTCGATAGGTCCCGCGATTAGTCAAGCCAACTCAGGATCGGATGTCCAACGCATAGCACCCATGCCCGTCCCTCCGTCAACGACCGCTGCTTCGACGTCAAGACCCTCTAGCAGAAGCTCCCGCAACAGGAAGCCGCCGACAGGGCGGCCTCGCGGTAGACCGCGAAAGAAGCCTGCCGAAGGAAACACTTCAGGGTACGAAGACGGCACCGAAGGCGAGGATGGCGGCTCAATGCCAGTAAAGAAAAGAGCCAGGCCGATGAAGGTCGAAAAGGCTACTCCTAACCCCTTCACTTCAGGCCCGGAATCTCTACGTGTCACTGCTAGTACCGCTGGTTCTCTTCGAAATTTCCGTCCTGTTAATGCAAACAATGAGGCAGTCGCTGGGAATCATCTACAGGAAGTTCCACGGGCTCCTACTCCCGTTCCCGAGGGAGGACCCCTGAACGGCCCGGCCCAGCCTGGCCCCAAAGGCAACAAGCCTCGGAGGGAATCCTCGATGCGCAAGGAGCTGGGTGCTACTCTGAGCAGTCAAATACCCCCGAGACCCCTTCGTGCCTTGTCTCCGAGTCAAGAGGATGGCCGTTCTCCAGAATCGCCTGTCGAAACTCCTGCCTTTTCAGAGGATAGCCCGCAGGACATACGGTCTTCCCCCCCTATGCCACGAACAGAATCTTTCATGCGGTCAAGTCCTCCTTCCAGTCCTGTTTTGCCACCAATGCCCTCCCTACCACGACAAATGTCGAGCTTTGCGGAGAATGAAACAGACGACTTGTTGGATGAGCCTGTCTTGGCAACTGCCAAAGAGGGCCAGACTTATAGCCAGCCTAAGACACAGAAAGTAATGGAAGACGTGGATAATACCGGAATTCCAACTCAAGTGTTCAGGATCGAAGATGGGCCAGAAGGCCAAGGGCTCGTCCATATCCAGAACTTCAACACCCCTTACCCAACCTCAACTCCTGCTGGTCCCCCTCCATCAGAACCCGTTACCGCGAAGAAAGTTGCCATCCCTAGATTAGTTCGAAATTCTTCTCAGAAACGACCTGCAAGCTCAAAACCACAACCACGGAGCTATGCACCAACACCTCCTCCTACGACAGATGCTCCAGAAAAGGATAGCCCAGTCCCTACCACTGCATCCTTGCTGCCTGATTCTACTCAGCCGCAGGGCAACCAAGCTATAGAGGCAATGGAAGAAGATGCCCTCTTTGAATTAGTGCGCGCAGTCTCTAGTTCCTCTGAGCCTAATGCTTCAATTTCAACTAACCAATCTACTGAAGGATCTCTACCTACTTCAAAATCAAGTACTCGTGCCATCGCACCAAAGCCCCGCCCCTCGCGACCACTCGGCAGATCACAATCCGCAGGAGTTCTAGCTTTGCCATCTGTACCGGCAAGCGAGCCAGCCGGGCCATCTTCTCTATCACAGTCTGTCCTTGCGGAACCGCCCCGTGCTTCTACAGATACCACAACTTGTCTTCGTCGTTCCAAATCGGTCAGCGTTCCCAAACCGATTGCTGCCAGTGACCCTTTGGGACCGCCTGAGACATATTTGATTACAAACACTCTACCTACTCTGTCAGAGGCTATCTTTCCGCAGAGCGATTTTCCTCCTATGCCCTCGTCCCCGCCCTATAAGTCCAACAAGAACCAAATCAAGAAGGACTCCATTAAACAGAGGCTAGAATCTGCAATCGCAGCTGGCGAGATGCCTCCGTTCTGCACTAACTGCGGTGCCATTGAGACCCCGACCTGGCGCAAGATTTGGGTTCAGGAACATGACGGAGCACCAGAGAACGTGGAGTACTCAGAGAAGCCTGGCCGGGTTACTGCCATTGAGATTCTGAAACGGGATAAGGACAAGAACCCTCTGTCCCATCGTCTTATCAAGAAAACGCTTGGTTTTGGTGATGATCGAAATGACTGGTCAGAGAAACTGCTCTGCAATCCCTGCGGTATATGGATGTCTAAATATCACAACCACCGCCCACAGGATAAGTGGGATAATGGGCTTCTGGGCCAGAGTCGAAAGAAGCGGGGATCTGCTGGCCCTGAGTCGCAGGCAAAACGTGCCCGTACTAAGAGTTCTTCGGCGCCCCATCCTCCGTCAGAAGCCTTCCCAGTCACAGACTCCGTTGGACCGGTCGAGCGTTCATCCCCTAAGCAAGCTGATGTTATCTCTATGGGATCACGAGTTGATGAAGATGCAGCCATGCAGAATGTCTTTCATTTACTGGCGGCTGATGGGCATCATACTAAAAGCATGACCCAGTCAGTACCAGGCTCTTCCCATTCCCGGGCTTCCAGAGGTACCGGGACTGCTGACAGTCCCATCGAGATGGACCTTGATGATGAGTTGGGAAGCACTCGACGCCTGCTCTTCCCCTCACCCCGTAAGGAGGGTACACCGAAGACCTTGGGAGAGATCGATGCCAACATGACTAAGACAGCGGATTGTCGGCAAAACAAGGAAATCTGTGGAAAGGAGAATGCAGTTTGCGGTGCTCAGAACGAAGATCTCATCATGGATGATGATATAGAGGCGCTGTTTAACAGCCCAGTTCGTCCTTCAACGCCGCCGCCCAAATCCAAGGCGGATGCTGACTCGGCTCTCTTCAAAACCCCGACACGTCCTACACCCAGCCATCGACCTATCACACGCAGTGTCTCGCGATCTCTTCGATCAGTGAGAGATTTGTTGTCTCCTAGCCAACAGGCGCTTCTGCAAAGAACGCCGACCAGAAGTCCTCCGAGCGTTAGGCGCAGCCCACGACTGAATCTGGAGAGCAAGCTGGAGAGCGTTCTCGATACCCCCCTGAGCCGAACCATAACGCAGTTGCTCTCTGAGCCAAACTTTGACTTAGCGAGTAGCAATTTGGATTTTTCCACGCTCCCATTACTAGACACAGACCCTGCCAGTCTAGGTGACTTTGGCAGTTTTCTCAGCACCGACGGCATTGCGCCAAGTTCTTCCCCTAAAGATGGTAATGTGAACTTCACCTACAGCGGTTCAGATAATGTCTGGGCTGAATGGGGCGGTATTGAACACAAAAGTACTGTCCAGGAGAAGGAGAAGTAAAGAATGGTTGTAGACATTGTTTTGCTTCGAATGCTTGTTTTTTTGAGTTGTTTTTTTACAGCACTGTTAGTCAACAGGTCCATGAAGAGCACGACGGTACGAATAGCTAGGTTGATTTTTCTGGGACAGGCGAATGCCAAGTAGACGGCGTTGGGACAATTACACGAAAGTAACGGCGCTTACTTATTCACAGCGGATACGATACCTTGATAGTGGCTGAGAAATGCCTGTTTGAGAAGCAAATTGCGGGCACAAGAAAGCAATGACTGATTAATTAAATACAATTTTGATAAATCCCGATACATCTGCATTGACTGTCTGTATCTTATTGTGAATAGTCCGTGGTTAATCGTTCTAATCATAATAACTATGGCCGTCCATTTTACCAGTATAAAAAATTGACCGTGTGTACAATTGGTAGCACTGTACCATTAGTTTCTGACCACTTAACGCGGTCTGGAAGTTAGTTACCTATGATACGACGCGTCTGATCGCGCCCACATCTAGACCCCTCCAGACGTTTTGACCTTCACCAATGCCATCTTTTTAATCCATATACGACCTTTGTCTTTGCCAGAAATCTCGGTTTGCTACGAACAACTCTGGTCGAGGTTCATTATCGCCGATGATGGCGGACGAAATTGAAAGCCGGTTCTCCCCCAATAAGCCGCTTGAGCCTGATGTCTTCAGCGAACTAGAATCCATTATGCGCCTTCATGGCCTCTCGGCCGAAGATCTCTTTTTCAAGTGGGAGTCGTACTGTATAAAACTGGATCTTGATGCTCAGGCCCTAAGTCTCGAACTTCTTAGGAACCTCAAGCAGAGCATCCAAGATGAGCTCGAAAACAGCCATCGAAAAGTCCAGGTCAAGACCGAGAGAAAGGTCGCCAATACACCGAGAGGCACAGCGAAGGGCGGCGATGTTTTTGGGATGTTAGATGGGCTTGTTCCCAGCACTCCAGCGTCGGGGGCAAAGCTGAATAGGGGTGCTGCGAGTGGCAGTGCTGTTAAGAGAAAGACGGAGACGCCTAAAGGGTTGATGAGCTCGCCAGCGACAGGTATGAGCGAGCAGCTCAAGTCATTGAATGGACTACCGTATGTTACTTCGTCTCACTAACTGCCTCCGCCTTGCTAACATTATCCAGGCCCACATCATTCAGTGATCGAGCAAATCCAGGAGAGACTGTTGAAATTCTCAACGATCGCCTCAATGCCGCCGAACCACCGATTGCACCCTTTGCCGAGCCTCGAGTAAAGCTCACAGCCGCCTCAGATCAAAAGAAGCTGGGATACAAGCCATTGGCCATGAAACTCTCCGAGGCCAGCGAAATCCTCGACGACCGGATCGATAACTTCATGGCTCTTATACAGCAACATCATAAGATCGATGAGAACGAGTTCGGCAGTGCCGCTGCGCAAAGTACAACTGAGGTCGTTGCTGTTGGCCGCATCGCTTCTGACTCCTCAGAAGGAAAACTAAATGCGGCGTCACTGGTACTGGAAACCTCCAGACGAACAGGAATGGGCCTGCGGGTACCCCTAAAAATGGACAACATCCGCTCATGGAGCTTTTTCCCTGGCCAAATCGTAGGTTTCCGGGGTGCCAACGCCTCAGGAAATGAATTTGTCGTGAAGGAGGTTCTCGAGGTCCCTCTACTTCCCAGTGCTGCCTCTTCGCCCTCCGCACTCGAGGGGCATCGTGAGAGGTTCCGTGGTGGCCCTGATGCTATGGACGAAGATTCAGAACCTGCACCTCTGAGCATTCTCTACGCCTCTGGTCCTTACACTGCTGACGATAATCTCGATTTTGAGCCACTTCATGCGCTGTGCAGTCAAGCAGGGGATACTTATGCAGATGCGCTTGTCCTTACAGGACCGTTCCTCGATATCGACCATCCCCTTATTGCCACGGGAGATTTCGATCTTCCAGAAGAGGCAAACTTTGACCCCGATACAGCTACTATGGCAACAGTATTTAAATACCTTGTTGCTCCCGCTTTTAACCGCCTTGCAGCCTCCAACCCGCAGATCACCATCATCCTTGTCCCGTCCGTCCGCGACGTATTGTCAAAACATGTCTCGTGGCCTCAAGACTCGATTCCTCGCAAGGAACTCGGCCTTCCCAAAATGGTCCGCATTGTCACAAACCCTATGACACTTTCGATCAACGAACTTGTCCTTGGTGTCTCATCGCAGGATATCCTGTCCCAGCTCCGCTCGGAAGAGGTTGTGTCTCGTGGTGGTGGACAACCTGGAACTGATCTAATGAGTCGGTTGTGTCGGTACCTAGTTGAGCAGCGACATTACTTCCCGCTGTTTCCTCCTACAGATCGCTCTAGGCTACCTAAAACTGGCACGGAAGATGGTTTGGCTACTGGGGCTGGTTTAGACTTGAGCTATCTTGAACTAGGAGAGATGGTGAATGTCAGGCCAGATGTCATGGTTGTACCTAGTTTGCTACCTCCATTTGCAAAAGTTCGTCTCTTAGCTCCTTTTTTGTCTTCATCCTTACTAACTGAACCTCAGGTCGTCGAGAGTGTCCTCCTTATCAATCCTGGCTACCTTTCTAAGCGCCGCGGCGCAGGTACCTATGCACGAATGACATTATATCCTCCCCCAGTATCAAATGGAAGCGGCGAAGACATGATGGGCCATCAAATATACGATCGTGCTCGCGTAGAGATTGTCAGAATATAGAGCATAGCTGGGTGCGAGTCTAGGGCTGCACGTAATCTCACGAGACACGTAAAAGAAAAAAAGAAGCTAAATGCAAGGCATATACCATGGTTGTTTGGGTATTATTAATAGTGTAACAAGAGCAGGCCGAGTTCATCTGGCATCCACCCTGCGTCTTTTGTCGCTCTCATACCGCTCGTCATCGTGTTGCGTACTACGTTTACGACGCCGGTAATCATCTCTATCGTTTTCGCGTCGTGGCGAACGTGACCGTGACCGTGACCGTGACCGTGACCGTGATCCTCGTCGACTTTGTCCATCATCTCTTGATCGGTAAGAGTCCCTATCCCTATCTCTTCGATCTCGATGGCCATTGTCTCTTTCATTTCGGTCGTCTCTCTTGCGATCACCTAGAGGAATGGCATTGGCGCCGCCTGCGCTTCGTTCGTCACGGCGAAACCTATCATCGTCGGGTCTGAAACGCTCATCTTGCTCGAATCGTCCGCCGTCCCTCTTTCGGCCATCGCCGATATCTCCCCATCGGCCTGTGTCCTCGGTGCGCATGTCCCTGTACTTTGTTGCACCTTTGCGGCCCAGCTTAGCCATATCGCGACGCTGCAGGTATTCGGGAAGTGCCTCACGGTTCCGCACGTCGTCCTGGATACGACTGCCCATGATGTCTCGCTTATCCAGACCAGCTGCTTTCATCTCGTCCTGGTAGAATGCTCCCTTGTGTAGATAACGCTGCATGAATGACATTTTGCCCTTGCCCTCCTTTTCCTCTTTCTGTTGCGCCAGGAACGCCTCGTCTTCGGCTTGTCTTTCCTCCTCGGTCAGGTTACGTCGACGCTCAACTTCTGCAAGCTCCTTTTCGCGCTCTTCGATGATAGCGCGGGCGCGCTTCAGACGTTTGAGTTCGCGAACGCGCCAAGCTGCTTCTTCAGCCTCTGGATCTAGCCCGTCTGTTGTATCCACATCCGAGTCCTCGTTCTCATCGTCATCCCAGTGCTTTTTGCCTGCTGCGCGAGCGGCAAGATCCTTTTTTATTTGCTCTTCCACGAGCTCGTCGGCGGCTTTCTTGCGGGCCTCTTCTTCGGTCTGTCGTGCTTCTTCCTCTTCTTGCGCGGGGGTCTTGGCGTTTCCTCTTTGGTTTTTTGGTACGAATTTGGGCCGAATCATTAATCTTCGTGGCGCTTCATCCTCGCTGCTCTCTTCTTCGGATTCGCTTTCCTCCTCCTCATCCTCGTCTTCATCCTCTTCACTTTCTTCATCCTCCTCTGTCACGAAACCTTCCTCTGCAGCTAGGCGCTCGGCTTTTTCCTTAGCAAGTCTCCGTTCTTCGGCAGCTTCCGCTTCTTTCCTCCGAGCATTGAGGTCGACTTTTCCTAGGTTGCCTGATGAAATTTTGCCCGCGCTGGTCGCTTTCGGTGGAGGTGGAAGCGCTGGCTCATTAGACTCCTCGTTTTCGCTCGCGTCAGAATCTGAGTCAGATTCTACTCCTGTGGGCTTACCAGCGCGATAACGCGCTGGTTTCACCGGGTTTGCTGTCATTCGTTTGGGTGGCATTGTAATTGAACGCTGAGGATGAGGTTGAAGATGCGACGCATGCTTGTGACGTTCAAGGCTGGTAGTGAATAAATTAATGGGTCTAGCAAAGTGCGATAAGCTTATCGCATCAGCTACCCTGTATGGTCCCCATCTTGAGGACATAGCTGCTTTCAAGTATCTATAGCCTGTTTGAGTCATGAAAAGTGTTGATCTGATATCCCTTTCTCATTTATTTTAAAACATAGTATTATAGGCCTATAGGGTCATTCGGAAATATGCCGAGAGTTACTGTGTGCCGTCTACTATCGTATAGTTCTCGATCAAACAGGAATAACTAGATTTCGCAAGCCGAGCTAATCTAAAGACATAAACGATTGAACAAGGCTTTCTTTTACTTTATTATTATTATTATTATTATTATTATTATTATTATTATTATTATTCAAATTTTTTTAGGGGAGTATATATATTCATACACTGTGACATAAAGAATAGAGCCATGGCCATGTCTTGGATGTTACTGTACAACGTATTCTCGTATCTCTCAATATCCTGGTTTAGTGATAGTGGCCATGATGCGTATCATTCTACATGTGCCCTATATATGATTCAAACAATACTCCTTTTTGCCTAGTGTAATGTCGAGTCCTACCTCTTCTATAGTCTAATTATTGGCGCCCAACTTCTTCAAGACCCTTAACAAGGCCCTCAACTGTCCCTGGCAGAGTTTGGCAGTTGACCACAACACGGAAGAAGCTGCCCTTTGGACCAGGGGCATAATCAACCATGTAGCCTCTGAGGATCATCTTCTCGACCATAGTCTTGGTTCGGAGTGTGTTCTCCTCCTTGTTATCAGACAGATTTCTCCCGGGCGAGTAGTAGAAGCAAACTTGCAAACAAGGGGGGGGGTCTTGCGATACAAGCACAAAGTTGTCACTCTGTTTGAGGAGACTGGCAAGGTATTCAGCCTGCTCAAAGGCGTGGTCGATCTGGTTCTCAAAACCTGCAGCACCATAGTATATCCAGGCCAAAGCAAGCTTAAGGCTGTCACCGCGGCGACCGCACTGCAGGGTTAGATCCGCAAGATCCCAGATATCACCGCCATCGCTGGTATGGAACAAATAGCCCGCTGCGGTGCTGTTGGCCTTGTTGAATATGTTCATATCTGGTCCGAGGAGGAACGAGCATGTGACGGGAACGTTCATCATCTTATGAGGGTTCACTGTCAATGAATCGGCCAGATGGGCGCCATTGAGCTTATGCTTTTGTTTCGACGAAAAGATAGCAGGGCCTCCCCAGCTTGCATCGATATGCATCCAGAGGCCAAACTCCTTGCAAATTCTGGAAATCTCCTCAAACGGCTCATATGAGCCCATGACAGTGGTTCCAGCCGTCGAGTTCACATAAAGGGGTGTCTTGCCTTCATCCCTCGCACGGGCGACTAGCTCCCTCAGGGCATCCGGCCTCATGCACCCAAACTCATCCACAGGAACAGGCCAGACGCTGTTTGAACCCAGACCACAGATCATGGCACTCTTCTCAACCGAGTAATGCCCGTGCGCGCTTGTAAAAACGACGAAATCGTGGCTACCGTTGCCCGAAGCTCTACATTCTGGGAACAAGGTGTTCCGGGCAACGACCAGGGAAGTCAAGTTTGAGGCGCTTCCTCCCTGACAGGAGATACCCCCTGCTCTTGATCCGGTGAAACCAAACAAGTGTGCCAGAGTCTTTGCAGTAGTTTTTTCAATAATGGTGAGGGCGGGAGAAACTTGAAAGACATGGAGCTAGAGGGTGTTAAATGCTTATTACTGATAGTGCACAGGGGTTGGAACGTACATTGGTGTTTAGCACTGAAAGTATCATATCTGACACCACACCGACCTGATTTATCATGTATTAGAAAACGGATCAACCGATAAAGCCGGGATTACTGTGACATACTGCGTTCGTGCTTGCATACAGCTTATCAAGGAAGCCCTGATCCCAAGTATTGACACTGTTCTGAAGAACTTGCTGGATAGTCTCCAACAACCCCTCCTTACCTTGACCCGAATTTGGCAAGGAAAACTTGAGTCGCTGAGCAAGCTCTTGTGGTTTTTGAAAGTCTACCAGGACATTGTTCTTGACACCAGTTGAACTGGGGCGAAGATCCCCTGTGGCACGCTCTGCTGCGGCATCATCGGCAGCCTTGATGTAAGGGACAATGAGACCCTTCACAGCATCGATGAGCTGGTGGTGTAACGTCAGCGACCAATCAGCTCAGAGGGTGAGCTCGTGTCATGTCTCACATCGTTTACTTCTTCAGCCCTATGGAGGGTGGTTATGGAGGGGTTCCCATTGCGGCCGTTGGTTACAGTCATGACGGCTAATATCGGATGAGAAAAGTGAGAGATGGAAATATAAGTAACTTGGAGAAAATATAACTGTCGTTTAGTTAAGTACAATATGGGTCTAGAAAGTTGAGAAATGAGGCACAATGAGAGGAATAAAAGTAGAAATAAAAAAACAGCTCGTCATCCAAAGAACTTTGAGAGATGGGACACATCATTGATGGCAGCAATGGCTCAATGTCTCGTGACTTTCAATTATTTCTGCGAGGGATTTCCCGTCCGATCAACCGAGTCTTTCCCGAACATGTCAGAAAGTTCATTACTGAGCGGTAAAGTCCTACCAGTAAATACCAGCAACCGAGGCTTGAACAGGCACGACTTGATCATTTCTCGCCATCTTTTTGTTAGTGGCTGAACACCGAGGACAAGATTAGTAGACGAAGAGGGGGAAGGCCGGGAGCGATAAAAGTTTCAATTGCTCCTCGCTCCTCGTTCTCGCTTGCAGAGCCTTGTCATGAGGCTGGAGCTGGGGTTATTGTCAGCTCAACTGAAACGAGTTGGTCCAACTCAACCCTTGCTCAATTTCTTTTTTTCCTCAACCTCATCTTGCTTGACCTTGACCTTGGCAATAACCTTATCAGACTGTTAAATCGCGGTCCGTGATCGCATCATCAAGTACGTACATGTAGGGCACCAACGCCAGCTGCCCTTTTCATGTGAGACAATTGGCCCAAGAAAGAGAATAAAGTCTCAGATCTGTGTCTTGAACATGAAGGCCAGTAAGACACCACATTTTGGGCCAACCACCCACCAAAGGAACCACTACAATCTAACTGTGAAGCTGTACCTGACCGCAGGGGGGACGAATACTCACTAGTTGTATTTGCCTTGGATAAAAAGAGAGGCATTGTCTAACAAACTTGTGGCCAAGAGAGGAGAGGACTCGAACGATGGCTCGAGCCCTCCAAGGGTAGGCTTCAACGCCTCTACAAAACACACTCGACGTACCTACCTAGTCTTCCCGCCTGATATTGATGATAGGCAGGCACTCCGTACATGCATACTCATATCTCGGTCTTGTCTGTGCGCGGAAGTCAATTTACGAGCGACGGAGAACCTGGTCATGAAACGAGAAGAGATGAGATGTAGTGTGGTGAGCCTGTTTAGTTCACCAGTGCGTGGGGGAGGGATGGGATGTGACCGTGACTGTGCTTTCAGAAATACATATCCGTACATAATAACGTAGACATTGAAGAGTGAAGACCAAAAAGGCAGGCCGGAATTTCATCTGGCAAGGTTTTCGCAATCACTGTCACATCGCTTATATCAAAGGTTGACAGACAGACAGAACGACATGCATCCAATCTGATCTGAGCGATGTTGAGCAACACCAAGCAAATCTGCGAAGACCGATAACGGATGGAGTGGCAGCCACAGATACATAGTCTGTCGTCTGTCTGCATTGCGCATGTTGACGCTCATGCTTTATTCTTATTCCCATGAGCACTAATAATCCCCACTCTTAGCTGTGATGAGCTTGAGCTTTGACCTGACTTCTCTTGTCACTTGCATTTGCATCTGCATCTGAGTTTACATATTATCCACCCCGATTGCGACTCTGAACACGCAAGTTTGAAGGTTCTGGGTGAGGAAATATCCCTGTCGATCAACTGTCCGCCCCGTCCTTGTCCTCCAGGCTTCAGCTTTCTCCCTACCTGACTTATACCAGTAACGAAAGCTCTGGGCGATAAGTTATTAATAAAAGTTTAAAACCCGCCGCCCGTCTCCGTTTTCAAGTCTCCCCACATTTTCGCCGTTGGGATCTGGCCAAAGCCTAAGGAGATACCTAACCTTGTGCTTGGCTACTGATTTTATTTATTCAAAAGCTTATTGACACCTGCAACATTCATTGGATGATCGAGTCCGTAGCTCGCCTGCAAGCTGGCTGACGCGTTGGGATGATGGAAGGGGAGGGGGCTCCGAGACGGAGTGAAGAACTGATGAATGCCCCTAATCTTGATGTCTTGTCTTTGTATTATTACTATACTTGTCTCATCACATCGCGCAAGCATACCAGCTTCCCGGGATGGCCAAGGCCAAGGCGAAGGCGATGGTGTGCTGGTGGCGGTCGTGATAGTGAAGGCCCTCAGTCGCTTATATGCAGATCATGAACAGTTTCGTACCTTGCATGTGAAAAAGATGTGCAGGCACAAGAACAAACCAGTGCCCAATGTTCATAGCATCAATTACTTGCTGATGCCCAAAATCAACCTTGTACACATCTTTTTATGCATCTTTGCCTATTTTTTTACCTTTTACCCCTGCGCCGGCCAACGCCACAAACGTCTTCATCCCTGTCGTGCCCCATCTGCCCTGTTCCCCCGGGCGCTATCCAGCTCTTAGTACTCTGTAGCCCGTATCGCACCGAACGAAGAGCTCAACTCAACGCGGCACCTTCAGCCGTTTTTCCGCACCAAGAACAAGGGGCATCCGGCCATGGTTGGTATCTTTTGAGAGGAGAAAGAAAAAAGCAAAAGAGGCAAGAGACGTACGTGGGAGAAGGGAAAAAAAAAGCAAACTTTTCCTCGTCACTTTCACCTTTTCACTTCCCTTTGTTTCCTCTAGTTATCCTGTCATTCATTCCCTTTACCGTCCATACAGTCCTATATCGTGGCTATCACAGCAGACAACCTCCCATTGACTCTACCTAGAGGAAACAAGTAACAAGACGAGCAGAACCAGGCTCCCAAGGGACGACAAAAGGGAGCAGCACCTGTTTCTCTCTAGACTACCTACCTATCATCTATCATCCAATTCAACCACCATTCGTCATATTTCTCACCCTGGACTCGGCTGTCTCAGAACAAAAGAAAAAAAAAGCCCCTCTTTCATCCATTCACTCACTCAATCACTCGCCCTAAAGGGAACTGCCGGCTGAGCCCTCAGCATTACAAATTATCATCATCTGTCCAGAAACTCGGACCCCCAAGAAGCGTCACATCACATCACATTGCATTACGTTACAGCATCGATCATCACCTCCATATTATAATACAAACACATACGCTCACGCTCACGCTCACGCACACACCTTGCACCCGATTGCGACGAGACACGACTAGAACGATCGAAACGATATCATACCTGACTCGACTCGAAAGACAATAGAACTCGGCTCCAACAATACAACTAACTCCGCTACACCAAAAGGCCTTGGCAACTCGACCGCACCTAGAATCATTCTAGAATTTCTTGTCATCCGATCCACAAGCGGCGCGTTTCGGTGCCTATTGCTATCGCCTAACAGCTCCCGCTTGGGCTATCAACAGTACGAGCACACTGCAAACAACTCCTTTTTCTTTAACGACCACTTTCGCTTCATAAACGATTCAGCGCAGCCTCCGACATGACGGCTCCGACACAGACACCTGTTCCCATATCTATCACGATCTGCGGCGACGGCGGATGCGGAAAGTCCTCCATTACACTGCGCCTAGTTCGCTCGCAATGGACTTCAGACTATGACCCGACTATTGAGGACTCATATAGCGTGACGCGCCGCATCGATGGTGTTACTTACCACCTATCTCTTACCGACACAGCTGGCCAGGAGGAGTACCGCGGCATGTGGGCTTCCTCAAACCTCGGCGCCGATGCTTTTCTCCTAGTCTACGATATCACATCCAAGGACTCCCTGGATGCCCTGCAGCATTTTAATGAACTTATCGATATGGAGGCAGAAACTCGTCTTGACAATGCCGATCGCGCACGCCGTGCTGGTCTGCGCTCAGGTCACGATACGCGCTCCCGCACCATCCCTCCTGTCAAGCTCGTAGCCGGCAACAAGTGCGATCTGCAAGAGAGCAGACAAGTCCCTGCAGCTCAGGGTCTTGAATGGGCCCGAAAGCGCGGCTGTGGATTCATGGAGACGAGTGCGCGCCTAGAAGTCAACATCGAAGAGACGTTTGCATTGGTTGTGCGCCGGGTGGTTGAGGCTCGACGACTTGCTGATACAGGTCCGGACGCAGCAGAGTTTAATGCCCGCGGTATGACGAAACCGCTGACGCCTCTCCCGACCGATAGCGACACCGAGAAGCGCGCGGTTGGAGTGCGAGGACCGAATCTTCAGGGCGACAGAGTGGGAGGGAAGAAGGATAACGGTTTTTGGAAGAGCCTGCGATGCTGGTGAAGTCGGGCAAGGGCATTGTGAGAACAGGATAAGCAAAATGCTGGGAGAGTTTGTGTGGGTTTGTTGGGAGGAATATTTCACAGGGCTTCAAAATCATCATATACCAGGGTTATTTCGGCGTCTTGGCGAAGGACTTGGACTTTTTATCTTTCTTTTATCGTTTTACAGAGGACGCGTTTGTTCTGGGGAAAGGATGTCTTCCGTCATCTGACATCATGGAGTTACGCCTGCGCGCTATTGTCTTGGGTCTAACACCGCCGGGACTTGATACTGTTTTACCTTTACCACTTGTTTGCTGCTTGGTGCGCTGTTGAATTCTGCTTGTAAACGGAGGGCAACCAGGACACTGGCCTGGAGACGAGTCTCATCGAAACCAGATGCTGAGCCGGTTGATGCTCTTTCATGTAGGATATCCGATGATGGTGCCTGAGGTAGTTTGTTTTCCAGAGAAGAAGCATCAAATATGGTCAGTAAATGCTCTATAAGCCAGAACTATCGAGAATGACAGGGAGGCTATAAAGCGTGGCTTTCCATAATCACGGAAAATGCACCAAACCAGCATACGCGTTGCGAATAGCCGCCCAAGCCGATACGTTAAAATCAATCAGGAGGTTTATTGTCTGTAGCTGCCTGTTAGATGCGAATGCTTACAAACCCAGCTCTTCCTCTTGAGCAAATATGAGAGAAAATGTGTCACCGATAATCACATCTGCATTGCCATAGACGCCGGGCCTCTATGTCTAGAAGCGTCTTCTTACCCTCTAGCCACTTCGTCATGCCTCATCAATCCACTTCCTGTAATCAGCGTACTCCAGAGTAGTTTTCTTGCCCTGGTAGCGTGTGACCTTGAGGTCCAAGTCTTTCCAGCGTCCTCGGCTACCAGTCCACCCCGCCTTGCGGATGAGACTGAAGAGTGTTTCTTCTTTAGTCCATCCCTGCTCGGAGGCTACGTCTGGGAGGTACGTTGAGCCATAACGGCGGCCACGATCGTAGAATGAGAGTCGAATGCCGTGAACGCCAATTTCCCAGTCGAAAATGTCATCGACTTCTTCAAAATCGGTCAGGAGTGTGACTGCGACTTGGAGCGTAGGCAATTCGGACTTTCTAATTGGGGAGAAGCGAGTGTCTTGAAGGGCAGAGATAAGGGCATATTCCGGGATACCCTCAGCTAGATCTTGAGCTTCAAATGTGCCGATACAACCGCGGAGCACGGGCTCGCCATCCTCCATCGTATTCCATGTCACGAATAGAGGGGCAGATGTTGGGGGAATAGGAAGAGAAGAGGTACTCGTGGCAGGTGTGGAAGCACCTAGCGAGGTCGAAGAGGAAGAAGACGAAGTGCTAGCATCAGGGATCGCCAGATGTCGAAGACTGGGATCGTCTAGGGTCTTTGGAGCAACAGGCTCTGAATCTGAGGCGGAGGCTGAAGATTCTTGAATCTCTTCCAAAGTCAGAGCTTTCCGATGGGTGAGGTGAGCTTCTAGCGCCTCAAAGCATAGTAGGCAGTGATCTCTGGTAGCCATCGGGGAGTAGAGTGGACGATAGAGCTGCTGAGAAAGGTCAGGAGGCTTATCAGAGATAAGGCGACTGAGAAGAGAGAGGGTAGTAGAAGCGGTGAGTGAGTATGCCTCCCAGCAACAGCATGGACGATACGATCTTGTCAGACGCAGAGGTAACTAAAAGGCACGCGGAAGAGCGAGAACGAGAGTAAGAGTCATAGGAGAGGTTGGAGAGCGAAGGAGAGTAGGCGACCGTGAAATGGAGAGATGTACCGGATGGAGGGGTAGTTCTGTTGATGGTTCAGTGGGACCTGGCTGAACTTTACTGGACGCAGTAATCAACAGAGCTAAACGACCAATACAATTCGGCCAACAGCGCCATGAGGAGGGGTTTGGGACACTAGGTACCTACGTAGGGTTGGGCTTCGAATCTGTAAAGCCCGAGCTGCCAAATGAAGCTTAAGCTTTCCCAGTGCTTCCATTCCCTCAAGCTTCTTTCTAAGGTTTCTTGGAGGTGCAAGCTTCCATTCCATGCTATAACTAGGTACCTACTCATTGGATTCCCCCACGGATTCCACAGCGGCCCCGCTACAAGTCACCCTCTGTCGCCCAACCGGCATTGGATCCATGGCAGGGATAGGTAAGCTAGGGATGAAATATGAAATCAGTCAAAAGAGATAAAGTTGACGAGATCCGAAGCGACATACCATTTTATGCCATTAGGGAACTTGGCAAGGCTTCGCTTGTAACCTGATACCGATCCGAGTATCACTTTGTTACCGGATGGGCAGATACCGCTAGTTTGATCGTCACCCCGGAGTTACAGACTCCGGGTAATGTTTCAGTTACGACTATGGAGTGAGGATGATTCATCTCAAATGCCGATTGAGTTGTAATATTCAAACAGGATCTGATATCGTTGCCAGGTTACGGCTCTATTCATGTGCACGCTTCTTCGAAGTTCCGAGCAGATCTACGTTTGACTCCCTTGGCAGAACACCTCAAACACGTCTCGGAACCGTCTCGAGTTTTGCAACCCCATAAACACTTACGCAAGCTCATGGCAATGAGAAGTTGTATGCTGACTGTTTGTATAAGTAGTGCCGTCCATTCTCGCCAAGTGAAGAAGTCCTCATGCTGTGCATCCCACAATAGTCGTTGTTTACCACTCTTCACTACACTCTTTCAAGTTTCTTCTCGTCGCAGGCCGACATCTTAATTATTGTTCCCACCAAAGCCCATTTGCAACTCATACCAGTCAAGATGCGTTTCTCTATCTTCACCTTGGTCGCTCTTGTCTCGGCTTCTTCAGCTTCACTTGGTAAGTAAACGGCTGCCTTCCGAGGAAACATTACTGTTGGCTGACTATCACCAGTCCGCCGAGTCGATGTCAATGTTCCGGCCATGACAAACGCAGATGGAGTCGTTGTGCCATTCGACACAGCCGGTGTCGTCCAGCCCGCCAAGAAGCGAGATCTCGAGCAGAAGAAGAGAGACCTTGCCCAGCGGAAGCGACACATCTCTCGCAAGAGACGCGCAGTTTCTCAGGAGAAGCAGCAGCAGAAACAATGATTAGAGAAACTGCAGAGTTGGAACCCATAATGAAGCCACGGACGGATGCCTCTTTGAAGCAGAAGTCCGGGAGCTGAGGAAACAGACAAATGACAACAATAATTGCAGTGCTTGGACTTGGCTTGTACAGAATAGGAGACAAGGTGCGAGAGCTGGGAGCACCGCTCACGTCGCAAGGCTGGGCCTTTTGTGGAATTATAATTATAATCATCATCATGGTCCTTTTTCAGAGTGCATGTTCTTTAAACCCAGTCATCCCGAAAAGGTTCTGCCTAGGCTAGGTAGCCAGCCTTGACTTTCGCGCATGATGATCATGTGAAGTATGGCATTACCAAGAGGATCCTTCCCATGTATTTTGTTAACGTTCTCCAATTTCGCTACCACGGACCCTGCTCATAGGAGCTGTCAGCATCAGACAAGTCACCAGTGCGAGGGTTTCAGTGCGAGCTACAGAATCCTGTCATAATCTTTTCTATGGATCAACTAGGTTGGGTGGGGACCATGGTAATCCGCAATGGATACCAAAATAGTTGAAATATTTCATGCTTGAATGTTGAAGGCAGAAGTGAAGGGTTTGCCAATTCCTGAAGCGTAGGGATCCTGTTTACTCAGCTGGAAAGGCAAACGAACGTCTAGAGATAGGTAGACAATGACTTTTGTTACTTACTATTCTGCTCAGACCTTCAGTATCTATCAAGCTGTAACTATGCAGTGACCGACACCCTGATCAACCTTGTGGAGCCTTGAAAACTCGGTGCAACCACCATGTCACTACAGACACACTCTTTATTTCGGTAGGTAGGTAGCATGCTAGTTACCATGTGAGTCTACAAGATCCCATAGATTGGCTGTTGGGAGTCAGTCACCTTGTGGCCAAATGGCCGAAGCCGTGTCTGGGTTTGTTCTTCAATCACCATAAGAAACCTTGTTGTTGGTAGAGGATCGAGGCGCAGTTTCAAAACGAGGGCAGCCAAGGTGATGTTCCTAGATTTTGACGACATCAACCGAGAAAGGAATCTATTCTCGGTAGCCCATGATCTCACTCCTGCGGGCTACGGACTAACGAAACCTAGTCTAAGCAGCGGAGACAGTTCAACTCCGTTCCGTTCTTATGTTGACCGACAAATAACAATCCATAACTAGTACTCAGCAACATCAGACCAACCTCCTGTCTTGTCTAGGTACCTAGGTAGGTTCCTTTCGGCCCCCACTCGTCGCACCTTGGAGCTACAGTACCGCCACTCTCTGCTCTGCTCTGTTCTGCTCTGCTTCTCAAATCAAACCCTGGCGCCTGAATGCAGTCGACTATGCAGATGTGGCACTGCTCCAAGCGGGCTCCAACGGTGGAATTCCTTCTGACGTCTGAGCAAGATCGATCGTAATTTATTAGTTGCTTGTTGTTCGACCGTCTTTTTGTGCAAGTACTTCATGTTTCTATTTACAGGGCTGAATGAGTGGAGTTGTTCATCCTAATTAGCTTGGCTTTTCCCGCCGATGAAACCCAAAGTCAGCCTTGCCGCTTTCGAGAACATGGACCTGAATGAGATGAGATGAGATGAGATGAGGTGAATGTCAAAAATGCCTCTTCCACAAATCATGGGCGTGCTGCGCAGCCTCGCGCTTAACTATGGCGCCCATATGGAACAGATCCTTTCATCAAACCAATGCCCTAGGGGCCGTTGAGTTTTGCCTAGGTAGCTGTTCGCCCGTTTTGATGGCTTGAGGCTGACAAGCCCAGCTGAGTTGAGTCCGAGACTGTCCAATTCCCCTCAAACTAAACTAAATTGAAGACTCTGACAATCAACTCGCAAAGAGTCCGAAACCACTGAATGCCTCTTCCATTTCATCCTACTAACCCAGCAAATTACTAGCCCTGACTTGGGGGTCGCAAAGTCCCTCGACCTCTGAGCTGTCACCGTTCTCACTCCGTCAGCAAAGCTCTACCTACAACAGCACTCTCAGCCGCAGCCCTCCATCAGCACTAAGCCCAATTCCAGTTGAGCAACCCCAGTGTGAACTGCACAATAGTGGAGGCGGTGGCTCATTATCCCTGACCTGGCGCCATGAATATCGAAGAGGGCTGAGTTGAGTTGCGGGGACATGGGAGACTAGACAGTTGTAGGCGGCATTGCCCGCCGAAGAGGTTGTTCAATAAATAAATAAGAGGCTGACCCTCTTGGGAGGTGGATGTTCGCTGACGCCTGAATGATCCTTTAACGGCTAAGAACCCTGGATGCTCCAAGAACAAGACGCACGCTGGCCGACGGCGACCTGAAGAGCATTCTTACGATTACACGTTGATGACAATAGAACTTCTGTATGAGAAACGACCAGCCAGTACCAACCACCATTGAGTAGGAATACTCTGGAAGAGACGGATAACTACGCTGTCGAGCCAACTGCTGAGCTTCGAAATCACCGCAGCGTAAGAGCACAAAGAACAAGACACCCTCACGATGCTCATCAGTGGAAACCATCGTGCTCAGGCACAATTCGATCGGGCAAAATGGCGCCCAATGGTTATGATCCCTACCTGGGTTCTTCAGCTGGGCTTGTCTATGTCTATGATGGGACTTTTCGCCTATAGATTGGGCAACAGCATGAAGGTGAATAAGGACAGCGACAAGAAGAACGACGATCCAACTATTGAGATTGTGTAAGTCTAGAAAAAGACAACGCCTGATCCGATACAGCAGCTTTGCTGACTGTGAATAGGTGGGAGGCTACAAATGTAGCTCTATGGTTCGTTGCATCTCTATGCAGTTTCGTCGAAATCGCCAAATACTTCGCAGAGGCATTGACTCCATGGACCATGCTATTCACACATGTCATAAAGTTGACCTGCGCCATCGCCACTCTCGCGCTTGATATAGTTGTCTACACCGAGAAGCACGACAAGCACTACTCCCTCGTCGGTCTTGGCTTAGACTGCGCTTTTATGTAAATTCCCGGTGTCTAGCTTGAACACGAACTGTACTGACTGGTGGTACTTTAGCATCACCTCGCTCGTCCTGGTCTTCTACTCCGTCCGAAGATACCGTCGCCTTTCTGCTTACGACGATTACACACACCCGGTCAATGTCAAGCCTTATGGTTTCAACGACGACCTTGAGCGTGATACTTCATACGCTCGACAGTCTTCCGACAAGCGCTTTTCTTCAGCATCGTCACGAGCTAGCATCATCTCAAAGCGTGAATCTGTCGAGATGGGCACTGTCCAGCGAACACCAAGCGTCTATTCACACAAGCGTGACACTCAATTCGACGACTATGTAGCACGTCGCGGCTCCGCCACCAAAGAACGCATCGGCAGCGGAGACTTTAGTTACGCTGGAGCTCAGGGCGAGGCCCAAGACTCTGGAGCAACACTCACACCAACTCGCCCCAGGGGCGCCAGCAGCGGCCGAGCAGCGAGCTGGACGAGCGACCGAGGTCTCGTAGCTGTACCAGAGGAGGAGGACGACACAGTAGCTGGGAAGGAATCCAAGGCAGAAAAGGAAACGAAGGATCGCGAGGCCCTTTTGGGCAACACTCCTCGCGAGAGCATTGATGGCATAGTTGTTCCACAAGAAGCTGACATTTCGGAGCCCAGGTGGCAGCGCGAACAGTAAAAAAGGGAGGGAATGAGAGGGCTCCATTGGTAAGGAGAGACTTGTGAGACTTATACGAGAAGAAGACTATTTGGTCCCAATCTCCACGACTGTATATACCCACGGGAGAATTGGCGTTTTCGGGGTGTTGAAGTAGCATTAAAGGTTGACTGTTTCGTGATACTTTACAATGATAGATGCAAATGTTTGTTCCAAACTTAGGTGCGAGAGAACAGTTTTTCTCACCAAGTGAGGCCACCGTTCTAGGTAGCCTTTTGAGAAGGTGTCGCTAAGTGAAGACAGGTTTCACATAGACCTGCTGGCTGGTTATCTAGATGGAAGTCAACAGTGTGTGAAAACAAGATCGATGCTGCGATGGTGGCCCGCTAGTTTGTACATAATCTGGACTTGCAAATCTGTATCTGGTCATCCCTTCGAAATAAGAAAGCTTGGCAGTTTCATAGAGGTGGCCCAGGCACAGGGCCAGATGAGACATTGCACGTACAACTTGTAAATCACGAGCTGTGGGAAGAGCTGATTACCACAACTTCGTCAACGATTCTATGTACATATTCATCGTCTATAAAGCTCCGCATGAAGCGTTGCCATCTCGATCCCCAACTATAACAATACAAAGGAAGTTGAAGCGAGATACCATTCTAAAAATCTCCCATTTACTTACCCTCATCTATGCCATCATGTAGTGACTCGACAACAGGTCTCTCTTTCTACAGCGTGGGTGTTTAAACAATATAATTATAATACTGTTCATCATTTGGCTTCACCCCAATTCCATGCATTCTATCCTGCAGTTCTCGTGTAAGATACCCAATGGGCTGTTGATGGTCAATTTCTTGAATGCGCGGGCAAAGCATGCAGCCAAATCTCTGTATCATCACCTCACCATTGAATCAGGGTGTGATTCATCTTAGATGAGAACTCGGCTCCTTCTGAATTTTCCACTGCCGTAGATTACTTTCAAGTGTCTTATATCTTGGTCACCTTTCGAAAGCGGCAAACTCGTTCTGAGTTGGATCCTAATGCTTCTTCATGGCAGTCTGCATAAACTCTATGGTCCCATTTTGAGACCTCCGATGTGCTATCAGTTCCTCCTAGATAGCATATGGTTTCTTACGGATTATACGCACAATTGTAGTCATGCTCGCTACACATGTACTTTTACCTTCTTTTAGGCATGCATACTTGGGCGAGTTTCGTCATACGAAGGATTAAAGACAAAAGACATGGAGGCTCAAGTAACAAGAGTCACAAAGAGAAGTTATATCTAACAGAGGGGCTTTTGAAATGGCGAGACGGTTAGTAGTAGGTACAGAGTATCCTTCTGCAGGTTTGCAAGGAAAACAATAGGGAAGGGGAAATCGCTTTAATCACAATGACTTCGGTAGAAGAGTACTATATAAACGGACAACACCATCCTCAAATAGTAAATCCATTCAATACACAAAGGAAATAAACCTCTGATTCCTTTTCTTTGTCTCTCTAATTTCTTGTTGAGATTGCTTAACAAGTGCCCTAGGTGGGGAATGATCGGCCGATGAGCGCCGGGTTCACGGGTGTGCCTTGCATTAGACTGATGAGTTAGCGCAAAGTGAACTGAGGAGGGGAGTTTTTATGGAAATGGTGACAATTTCCATTGTATTACTTTCTAATACTAAAAGTGACTCACCTTTGGGCTCAACTTCCAAGTCAAGTTGATGCATGCTCGATACACTCTAGTATCGTCTATCTCCTCAGAGGTTTCTCCTTAATCCAGAACGCCAACAAAAATGATACCGCAAGGTAAACAGAAATCAAGGCAAGTGATGAAATCCCTGCGATTTGGTAACTCGACCGAACCTGATCTGCCAAATGAGGCGGTAGTTCTTTGATATAGTCAAGACTCTGACGAACTTTCTCTTCGATCTTACGCGCTTCTTCCCCGTCGGGGAGCCGAGCTGCCAACTGTATTCGAAGAACTTGCTGAAGTACAGCAGATCCAGTACTGATGCCTATACTAGCCCCGAGGGACCGGAAGAGATACGAGCACGCCACAACGACAGCAGTGTCTTCAGCTGCAGCATTTGCGAGCAGACCAATAAGCGTTGTCACAAACGCTAAACACTATTAGCAAGGTAGATCCCACAGCATACCAACAATAGCTTTTATCATACCACAACCGGCTCCGAATGACATAATAGTAAGACCAATAGTCTCTCCAGCGGTTGAACGGAGCCGGACGAACATGCCCATGGGGATGACTGAAACGAGGATGAGTGCGTAAGCCGATAATGTTATGGCGTAGAACTTTTCTGTTCTTTTGATCATCCAGCCACCTAGAAGTGAACCTGCGACACCTGCAACCGTGCCTGGGACAAGCAAGGAACCACTCTGAGTAGCACCTAGGCCCTGAACAGCTTGAAAGACGAGAGGTAGAAAGAAGATGGTTGATGTCTGTCCCGCCCCCGAGAAGAAACCCACCCCATAGCAGGCGAATAAGCTACGATCAAATATTATGTGACCAAGCGCAAATGGATGAGAAGCCACGTTAATTTCGATCAGAAGAAATAAGCCAAACAGAACTGGAGTCGAAGATAGAGCGACGACAGTCATGATATGTGACCACCCGAGGTTAGAGCCAGAATCCAGACCAAGGAGGAGAGCAACTACAGCCGCCACGAGAGTAAAAGCACCGAGAAAGTCAACCTTGCGGACCTTGGTAAGCCAGTGGTCGGGTTCAACAGGTGGAACATCGAGGACGATATAGACGGCCACGAAAGCAAGGAAGCACAGCGGGACTTGACCAAGAAACGACCTAAAAGGAGCGATTAGATGTGTCTGATTCAGCATGCTCCGCCAGACTCACCATCGCCAGCCCACTGAATCAGCCAAAATCCCTCCAAGGGGAGCTCCAGTAACAGTCCCGGCGAAGAAGAGAATACTGATCTTGCCTTGCCACACACCACGATCCTTGAGCGGCACGAGATCACTCAGAAGGATGGCGACAACAGAGTTCATGCCTCCCCCCCCCCCCCCGTATACCACGCCACGCTCGCGCACGCACACTACGTGTGCCGATATCCTGGGCAACGGCCGACGAACCCGACGACGACGACCGTACGACGAAAACGA